>NC_069499.1:1579895663-1580170663 GCF_027579735.1 Bombina bombina
GAATAGTTGTGAATATAACATGTAATCAGGGTATCATAGGTATTTATTTGAAAACAATGGATATTTTAAAAGCTGGGCCAGTTTTTTCTCTGCACCTGTGTAACCCTTCCTGATTGCAGTGTAGTTTTTTTTTTTAATTTTTATTGAGATTTTTCGCAAATACCGTATATAACTTTTGTCCATTTACAACAGCATGGAGTATACATAATATATACAGGTTGATATGGTAAATAATTAGCAATACAACAGGTTTGTAAGCTTATAACAATAATGATAGAAAACACAAGTATTTTCTTAAAACAAGTATGTCCATAAACATTCCTATAAAGGAAATAGTAAATATATAGTTAAACAGGTAACTAATAGGTATGTGCTTTTGTAAGACAATCCATGTCTGTGTATTAAAGTGTAAGAAAGAATTTTCAGTTATAGGAGTTCTGAACACGTGTCAGTCATCTCAAATTTCAATCATTGAATAAGTAAATGGACTTGGTACAATGAAATCTCATTTTTGATAGGGTTAACATTAACATACCTCCCATGTTGTGTGAGGCTGCTCTTAGACCCCAATGAAGATAAATGGTATGGGGGAGGGGCTCAGTTGAAAGAGACGGTCACTCTTGGACCAATGATAGAAATTAACTAGCAATAATTCAGCGGGCAAGAGCCGTTTGGTATGGGGGGGTGGAGTTGGTAGGAGAATTAGTTAATATTATGAGACAAATATAAGAAAGGAGGCTTATGAGAAGGTTCAGGTCTAGTGGTAATGGGGTAAGGGGAATCTAGAAGAGTGCTATGGGCGAGTGAATGAAAAGTGATTAGTGTGGGTGTATAAGGAACCAGAGGAAATGAGTAGATGAGCTAGGAAGGGTGGGTAATGAATAAATACAAGGAGGTTGGGAGTACACTGGGTTTTGGGATAAGGTCTTGTAATGGTGGCGAGGGGGAGGTACTGAAAAGCACTCCGTCACTGTGGGACCGGGGGAAAGCAAAGGAGTAGGGTGTAGCTACTAGAAAGTTACGAGGGAAGGAGTTATAGACCTACTAGTAAGTTAGGGCCATATTAGGTAAGGGAACCCGATGTGGCCTTAGAAAGAACTCATATACTATTGGACCTAGGAACACTTTGGTGATCCATAATAAAACAAAACAGTTAGGGTATATTCTTAGGTCCCCTGAGAAATAGCTTAGGTGAGTCCAAGGTACGTTTAAACTGAGACTACCAAAATAACATTCTATAATTTGAATAGAGAATATTAATGTAACACAAACACCTTTCTAAACTTACTGACAAAAGTGCTTAAGTTCATAGAGATCAAACAAGGGAAGCTAGACATATATAACTGGGACCTCTCTTTTAACTTAGGTCCTCCATCGGGAAAAGGGACTGCTTTTGGGCTCGCTAAGATTTGTAAATCTAATTATAGGGAGGGATTTGTGTAGCAACTGAACATTTTGTTAATGTGGGGTAGCTTAATAATAAAGATTTGTCGACCAACATTGTTATGGTATGGTGAAGGTTATAAGCAAACTAGTTTTAGGAAATATCAATAGAAGAGGGGCTACCCATATATGAGGTGTGGGGGTCGGATTGGGGTACATAGCATGATAGCATGCCTGCATAAGCAGAAGTACCTTGTATTATAGTCTGGTTTAAGTCTCAATAGCGGTGAGAATAGTGGAAATAGTGTTTTCATCTGGGTAATCCCCAGGAGAGCTATTGCACCTTTTATAATGTTATTATCAACTTTCTAATATATGAAGTTGGGGGGGAAGGACAAAGCTAATATTAACGGTTAAAGATGGCTAGGTGTTTTATAAGGCATTTGAAAACATATACGGCTAGATTTAGAGTTTTGTCGGTAACGACCCACGTAGCTAACGCTGCTTTTTTTTCCCCCGCACCTTTTAAATACCGCTGGTATTTAGAGTTCACAGAAGGACTGCGTTAGGCTCCAAAAAAGGAGCGTAGAGCATAATTTACCGCCACTGCAACTCTCAATACCAGCGGTGCTTACGGACGCGGCCAGCTTCAAAAATGTGCTCGTGCACGATTTCCCCATAGGAACCAATGGGGCAGTTTGGGCTGAAAAAAAGTCTAACACCTACAAAAAAGCAGCGTTCAGCTCCTAACGCAGCCCCATTGTTTCCTATGGGGAAACACTTCCTATGTCTGCACCTAACACCCTAACATGTACCCGAGTCTAAAAACCCCTAACCTTACACTTATTAACCCCTAATCTGCCGCCCCCGCTATCGCTGACCCCTGCATATTATTATTTACCCCTAATCTGCCGCTCCGTACACCGCCGCAACCTACATTATCCCTATGTACCCCTAATCTGCTGCCCCTAACACCGCCAACCCCTATATTATATTTATTAACCCCTAATCTCCCCCCCCCAACGTCGACGCTACCTACCTACAATTATTAACCCCTAATCTGCCGACCGGACCTCACTGCTATTATAATAAATGTATTAACCCCTAATCCGCCTCACTCCCGCCTCAATAACCCTATAATAAATAGTATTAACCTACATTATCCCTATGTACCCCTAATCTGCTGCCCCTAACACCGCCGACCCCTATATTATATTTATTAACCGCTAATCTGCCCCCCCCCCCAACGTTGACGCTACCTAACTTCAAGTATTAACCCCTAATCTGCCGACCGGACCTCACTGCTACTCTAATAAATGTATTAACCCCTAAAGCTAAGTCTAACCCTAACCCTAACATCCCCCTAAATTAAATATAATTTAAATCTAACGAAATAAATTAACTCTTATTATATAAATTATTCCTATTAAAGCTAAATACTTACCTGTAAAATAAACCCTAATATAGCTACAATATAACTAATAATTATATTGAAGCTATTTTAGGATTAATATTTATTTTACAGGCAACTTTGTAATTATTTTAACCAGGTACAATAGCTATTAAATAGTTAATAACTATTTAATAGCTACCTAGTTAAAATAATTACAAAATTACCTGTAAAATAAATCCTAACCTAAGTTACAATTAAACCTAACACTACACTATCAATAGATTAATTACATAAAATACCTACAATTATCTACAATTAAACCTAACACTACACTATCAATAAATTAATGACATACAAATACCTACAAATAAATACAATTAAATAAACTAACTAAAGTACAAAAAATAATAATAGAACTAAGTTACAAAAAAAAAAAAAATAATTTACAAACATTAGAAAAAGATTACAACAATTTTAAGCTAATTACACCTACTCTAAGCTCCCTAATAAAATAACAAAGCCCCCCAAAATAAAAAAATGCCCTACCCTATTCTAAAATTAAAATAGAAAAGCTCTTTTACCTTACCAGCCCTTAAAAGGGCCTTTTGCGGGGCATGCCCCAAAGAATTCAGCTCTTTTGCCTGTAAAAAATAACATACAATACCCCCCCAACATTACAACCCAACACCCACATACCCCTAATCTAACCCAAACCCCCCTTAAATAAGCCTAACACTAAGCCCCTGAAGATCATCCTACCTTATCTTCACCACGCCGGGTATCACAGATCGGTCCAGGCTCCGAAAGTCTTCATCCAAGCCCAAGCGGGGGCTGAAGATGTCCATGATCCGGCTGAAGTCTTGGGCCAAGCGGGGGCTGAAGATGTCCATGATCCGGCTGAAGTCTTGATCCAAGCGAGAGCTGAAGAGGTCCATAATCCGGCTGAAGTCTTCTATCAAGCGGCATCTTCAATCTTCTTTCTTCCAGATCCATCTTCATCCCGCCGACGCGGAACATCCTTCTTCACCGACGACTTCCCGACTGTTCCGATCAGCCAATAGAATGCAAGCTCAATCTGATTGGCTGATCCAATCAGCCAATCGGATTGAACTTGAATCTGATTGGCTGATTCCATCAGCAAATCAGAATTTTCCTACCTTAATTCCGATTGGCTGATAGAATCCTATCAGCCAATTGGAATTCGAGGGACGCCATCTTGGATGACGTCCCTTAAAGGAACCTTCATTCTGTGTTAGGACATTGGAAGAAGAGGATGGATCCGCGCCGGAGGTGTTGAAAATGGAGCCGCTCGTCGTCGGATGGAAGAAGATAGAAGATGCCGCTTGGATGAAGATGTCTACCGGTCCGGATCTCCTCTTCTGCCCGGATAGGATGAAGACTTCAGCCCGATGATGGATCTCTTCAGCCCCCGCTTGGGCTTGGATGAAGACTTCGGAGCCTGGACCAATCGGTGATACCCGGCGTGGTGAAGATAAGGTAGGATGATCTTCAGGGGCTTAGTGTTAGGTTTATTTAAGGGGGGTTTGGGTTAGATTAGGGGTATGTGGGTGGTGGGTTGTAATGTTGGGGGGGGTATTGTATGTTATTTTTTACAGGCAAAAGAGCTGATTTCTTTGGGGCATGCCCCGCAAAAGGCCCTTTTAAGGGCTGGTAAGGTAAAAGAGCTTAAAATAAATATAAAATCCTAAAATAGCTACAATATAATTATAATTTATATTGTAGCTATATTAGGGTTTATTTTACAGGTAAGTATTTAGCTTTAATTAGGATTAATTTATTTAATAAGAGTTAATTTATTTCGTAAGATAAAAATTATATTTAACTTAGGGGGGTGTTAGTGTTAGGGTTAGGGTTAGCTTTAGGGGTTAATAAATTTAATAGAGTAGCGGTGAGGTCCGGTCAGCAGATTAGGGGTTAATACTTGAAGTTAGGTGTCGGTGATGTTAGGGAGGGCAGATTAGGGGTTAATACTATTTATTATAGGGTTAGTGAGGCGGATTAGGGTTGTAATGTTGGGGGGGGGTATTGTATGTTATTTTTTACAGGCAAAAGAGCTGATTTCTTTGGGGCATGCCCCGCAAAAGGCCCTTTTAAGGGCTGGTAAGGTAAAAGAGCTTAAAATAAATATAAAATCCTAAAATAGCTACAATATAATTATAATTTATATTGTAGCTATATTAGGGTTTATTTTACAGGTAAGTATTTAGCTTTAATTAGGATTAATTTATTTAATAAGAGTTAATTTATTTCGTAAGATAAAAATTATATTTAACTTAGGGGGGTGTTAGTGTTAGGGTTAGGGTTAGCTTTAGGGGTTAATAAATTTAATAGAGTAGCGGTGAGGTCCGGTCAGCAGATTAGGGGTTAATACTTGAAGTTAGGTGTCGGTGATGTTAGGGAGGGCAGATTAGGGGTTAATACTATTTATTATAGGGTTAGTGAGGCGGATTAGGGTTGTAATGTTGGGGGGGGTATTGTATGTTATTTTTTACAGGCAAAAGAGCTGATTTCTTTGGGGCATGCCCCGCAAAAGGCCCTTTTAAGGGCTGGTAAGGTAAAAGAGCTTAAAATAAATATAAAATCCTAAAATAGCTACAATATAATTATAATTTATATTGTAGCTATATTAGGGTTTATTTTACAGGTAAATATTTAGCTTTAATTAGGATTAATTTATTTAATAAGAGTTAATTTATTTCGTAAGATAAAAATTATATTTAACTTAGGGGGGTGTTAGTGTTAGGGTTAGGATTAGCTTTAGGGGTTAATAAATTTAATAGAGTAGCGGTGAGGTCCGGTCAGCAGATTAGGGGTTAATACTTGAAGTTAGGTGTCGGTGATGTTAGGGAGGGCAGATTAGGGGTTAATACTATTTATTATAGGGTTAGTGAGGCGGATTAGGGGTTAATAACTTTATTATAGTAGTGGTGAGGTCCGGTCGGCAGATTAGGGGTTAATAATTGTAGGTAAGGTAGCAGCGACGTTGGGGGCGGCAGATTAGGGGTTAATAAATATAATATAGGGGTCGGTGGTGTTAGGGGCAGCAGATTAGAGGTACATAGGGATAACGTAGGTGGCGGCGGTGTGCGGTCGGCAGATTAGGGGTTAAAAAAATGTAATAGAGTGGCAGCGATGTGGAGGGGCTTCGGTTTAGGGGTACATAGGTAGTTTACGGGTGTTAGTGTACTTTAGAGCACAGTAGTTAAGAGCTTTATGAACTGGCGTTAGCCCAGAAAGCTCTTAAATCCTGGCTTTTTTCTGTGGCTGGAGTCTTGTCGTTAGATTTCTAACGCTCACTTCAGCCAAGACTCTAAATACCGGCGTTATAAAGATCCCATTGAAAAGATAGGATACGCAAATGGCGTAGGGGGATCTGCAGTATGGAAAAGTCGCGGCTGGAAAGTGAGCGTTAGACCCTTTCCTGACTGACTCTAAATACCAGCGGTAGCCCAAAACCAGCGTTAGGAGCCTCTAACGCTGGTTTTGACGGCTAACGCCAAACTCTAAATCTAGCCGATATAGTTTAATGGGATTCTCAGTTAAAGTCCCCATGGATTCTTACTAACATGAACACACTGTAATTAACTTGTATTTCTCTTAGAACTAATGTAAAAAAGGTAAATGGTAACTAATTTAAGGACATACATATTAGGTACTAACACTCAGGGTTAGGTAACCTAAATCATTCGGCCCCATAGTCGCCTTGGGGGTTAGATCAACAGAAGAGAAAGAAAAATAAACAAACATAAAAATAAGAGTCCTCTGTAATGGTCAAGGTACTATATCATTTCTAACCAAACCAAATTCTACTGCCATCAGAAAGAGCATGAAGACTGCCATGTGGTCAGGAGGGTGTCAGCCTATACCAGACCGGTTGATCTTAAGGTACCTTATTTGATTGTCCAACCTGTTCTGTCCTGATTCAGTAACTCCTTCAACCTTTTGAGACAGGGGAAGAAGCAGGCAGAGGAAAGTTCTGTCTTCCCCATGCATGTAAAGGAGGACATGTATCTGGTGCACCCCACCGAGGTAAGTATCGAGCTGCTCCGTGCAGTGGCCTTTAATCCAAGTGGTATAGAAGACTTTAGATTCTGTTCTTTAATGCTGCATCCTGCTTTCTATTAAGCCGATCAGGGGTGTCAAAGCTAGAGCCAGGGAGGCCGGCCGCATCACTCCCTGCATCAGCAAAGGGCCTAGTCGAGTTGTATTTAACCATTGCAGATTGCTGAGGTTGCAGGTTACACGCATATGCTCCATATGGTTAAGCATTGAAGGTCCCTTGTTGCCCCTCAGCCAGGATCTTTTTCCGGGTCAGTACTCTACTATGAGAAGAAGAGGGAATAGACATGCTATTCGTTACAGGTAAGGTCTCATCTAGTAGGGGAACGTCACATCTACTCACTTTGCAGAGCAGGATAAGGTCCTCAAACTGGTTATTCATTTTGACCTCAAAGTCCAAAACAAGAGATTGTATGGCTGTGTGCAGTTCCTCCATAGCGATGTGGTTTTACAAACGTGATACACTTTGCAGCTGCCCTCACTCTGTCTATAATCCACATCAGTTTGGTCTCTCTGTGAGTGTTGTTTCGTTCCAGTTGTCAGGAGCTAAGGAGAGAGGGGGTTCAAAGGCCCCGGTCAATGAAGCAGCACTCGGTACAATCATTTTCTCAGGTCCTTAAGGCTGTGGGTGAAGTGAGATTGCTTTGGTTAGTGTTTCCACTCTAGAAGAGTATTGGGTAAAGTCTGTGAGATATGGATGTTGCTTCCCACCGTCAGACCCTCTTCATAAAGGAGTACTGTACCGCTGTTTCCACTGTGAGCAAACACTCAAATATGCTGTCTTTGTGGATGTGAGCTCTTGTGTGTGAAGTTGTAAAAGGGTAGTCTATGAGTAAGCGCCTGTAGGGGGCGTGAAATGCATCAGCCTGTTTGCATCTCTTTAGCCTGCCATGTCTGTTAACTCTTTTTAAGTGATCCATAATAACATTTTGATATATTTTTTACCACATTGGTTTTGGTGTAGTGCCTGCCATTTTCCTTGTCAAGTACTATTGCTGCGGACTGATCCCCTACTTAGGCTACGGCACTCCAAGCTTTTTGAGGTTTATAACATTGTAACTTTTCAACTCCGTTAAATTTGGCATTTGCCCCTTGGATTCACTTCCGGGGTTACAGTGCACATCGTGAGCTGCATTAGTGGGAGCCTCAGGGAAACATGTCTGATTGCTTCAGCGGTTATCTCCGCCCCCTGCAGTGTAGTTTTAAACACCACCCCTACACAGGTGTTATTAAATGGGCTGGCATATAAGATGACATTTCTTAATGAAAATTAAATTCAAGAGTTGGAAGAAAAACACTAAAAAATAGCATGACAGTAAAGTGGTGATTTTAATTTCTGCTGTATCTGATTCATGACAGTTTAATGTTAGGTGGACTATCCCTTTGAGCTATCATCTTAAGATTATATTTAATCAAATATCAAAAAATTACACTTTGTGTCCTAATGTCAGCATCAATGTTTATCTTTTATACTAATTTCACATATACATACTTTTAAAGTATAATACACAATGTAACAAATGGCACTTACATGTTATCATGAGTGATCAATGACACAAGTATCGAGCAATTTGATTCGTTAGTGATATTATAAAATGTATATTTAAATCAGATTGGCTGATGTCAAAAATCATGTGCTTATGCATTTCTCAATCAAAAGTGGTGGAAATTTCACTAGTTTGTGGGTTGTTTAGATTCAAGTGGATTCCATCATATTATCTGTTGAAGCTTTGATAAATCAGCCCCATAGACTGTGGTGGAGAGATACAGGTGGCACAAAATAAGTTATAACTACATACCAAAATTTAAAGCATGCTGACTCCAAAATCTGGAGTCTAAAAGGTAGGCTAGGAAGTTGCAAGATGAATAGGGAGAGAGCAAAGTTAGCAGAGAGCAGGGAGCTTACTTTAAAGTTTGAATCTTGTAGCCAAAAAACAAAACAGATGCAGTCTATAATATCTTAAAGGGACATACAACATAGTTTTATTTTTTCATGTGTTAGATAGAGCAGGTGATTTTAAACAACTTTCCAGTTTACTTATATTATCTAATTTGCTTTGTTCTTTTGGTTTCCTTTGTTGAAAAGAATACCTAGGTAGACCCAGGAGATGCTGATTGGTAGCTGAACAATGTGTAACAAAATTAGTTATAACTACATACCAAAATTTAAAGCATGCTGACTCCAAAATCTGGAGCTTAAAAATGTAGGCTAGACAGCTTTTCCTGGCATTAGTAGTTGCAAGATGAGCTCATTTTAAATGTAAATCTTGTCACAAAAAACAAAACAGAATCCTCTGCTTGCAGTGTATAGTATCTGAAAGTGACATGAAATATAGTTGCTTTTTTCCCCCTCATTATTCAGATAGAGCAGGTGATTTTAAACAACTTTACAATTTACCTTCTATTATCTAATTTGTTTTGTTCTTTTGGAATCCTTTGTTAAAATGGATACCTAGGTAGACTCAGGTGCTACTGATTGGTAGCTGAACATAGATGCCTCATGTTATTTGATCACCAGATGTGTCCAGCTAGATCCCAGTAGTTCATTGCTGCTTCAACATAGGATACCAAGAGAATGAAGCAAAATAGATAAAATAAGTAAATTGGGCCTAGATTTAGAGTTGGGCGGTAGCCGTCAAAACCAGCGTTAGAGGCTCCTAACGCTGGTTTTTACCGCCCTCTGGTATTTAGAGTCAGTCAGGAAAGGGTCTAATGCTCACTTTCCAGCCGCGACTTTTCCATACCGCAGATCCCCTTACGTCATTTGCATATCCTATCTTTTCAATGGGATCTTTCTAACGCCGGTATTTAGAGTCTTAGCTGAAGTGAGCGTTAGAAATCTAACGACAAAACTCCAGCCGCAGAAAAAAGTCAGTAGTTAAGAGCTTTTTGGGCTAACGCCGGTTTATAAAGCTCTTAACTACTGTGCTCTAAAGTACACTAACACCCATAAACTACCTATGTACCCCAAAAACGAGGTCCCCCCACATCGCCGCCACTCTATTAAAAATTTTTAACCCCTAATCTGCCGACCGCACACCGCTGCCACCTACATTATCCCTATGAACCCCTAATCTGCCGCCCCTAACACCGCCGACCACTATATTATATTTATTAACCCCTAATCTGCCGCCCCCGGTATCGCTGACCCCTGCATATTATTATTAACCCCTAATCTTCCGCTCCGTACACCGCTGCCACCTACATTATAGCTATGTACCCCTAATCTGCTGCGCCTAACACCGCCGACCCCTATATTATATTTATTAACCCCTAATCTGCCCCCCTCAACGTCGCCTCCACCTGCCTACACTTATTAACCCCTAATCTGCCGACCGGACCGCGCCGCTATTATAATAAAGTTATTAACCCATAATCCGCCTCACTCCCGCCTCAATAACCCTATAATAAATAGTATTAACCCCTAATCTGCCCTCCCTAACATCGCCGACACCTAACTTCAAGTATTAACCCCTAATCTGCCGATCGGAGCTCACCGCTACTCTAATAAATTTTTTAACCCCTAAAGCTAAGTCTAACCCTAACACTAACACCCCCCTAAGTTAAATATAATTTTATTCTAACAAAATAAATTAACTCTTATTAAATAAATTATTCCTATTTAAATCTAAATACTTACCTGTAAAATAAACCCTAATATAGCTACAATATAAATAATAATTATATTGTAGCTATTTTAGGATTAATATTTATTTTACAGGCAACTTTGTATTTATTTTAACCAGGTACAATAGCTATTAAATAGTTAATAACTATTTAATAGTTACCTAGTTAAAATAATTACAAAATTACCTGTAAAATAAATCCTATCCTAAGTTACAATTAAACCTAACACTACACTATCAATAAATTAATTAAATAAAATACCTACAATTATCTACAATTAAACCTAAAACTACACTATCAATAAATTAATTAAATAAAATACCTACAAATAACTACAATTAAGTAAACTAACTAAAGTACAAAAAATAAAAAGAACTAAGTTACAAAAAATAAAAAAATATTTACAAACATTAGAAAAATATTACAACAATTTTAAACTAATTACACCTACTCTAAGCCCCCTAATAAAATAACAAAGCCCCCCAAAATAAAAAATGCCCTACCCTATTCTAAATTAAAAAAGTTCAAAGCTCTTTTACCTTACCAGCCCTGAACAGGGCCCTTTGTGGGGCATGCCCCAAAGAATTCTGCTCTTTTGCCTGTAAAAAAAACACATACAATACCCCCCCCCAACATTACAACCCACCACCCACATACCCCTAATCTAACCCAAACCCCCCTTAAATAAACCTAACACTAAGCCCCTGAAGATCTTCCTACCTTATCTTCACCATGCCAGGTTCACCAATCCGTCCTCGGAAGTCTTGATCCAAGCCTCAGAAGTGTTGATCCAAGCCCAAGTGGGGGGCTGAAGAGTGACGTCCATCCTCGGGCTGAAGTCTGGATTCAAGCGGCGGCTGAAGAAATCCATCATCGGGCTGAAGTCGGAAGTCCATAGTGTAGTGTTAGGTTTAATTGTAACTTAGGTTAGGATTTATTTTACAGGTAATTTTGTAATTATTTTAACTATTTTAGCTATTAAATAGTTCTTAACTATTTAATAGCTATTGTACCTGGTTAAAATAAATACAAAGTTACCTGTAAAATAAATATAAATCCTAAAATAGCTATAATATAATTATAATTTATATTGTAGCTATATTAGGGTTTATTTTACAGGTAAGTATTTAGCTTTAAATATGAATAATTTATTTAATAAGAGTTAATTTATTTAGTTAGATTTAAATTATATTTAACTTAGGGTGGTGTTAGGGATAGGGTTAGACTTAGCTTTAGGGGTTAATCCATTTATTACAGTAGCGGCAGGTGTCGGCGATGTTAGGGAGGGCAGATTAGGGGTTAATACTATTTATTATAGGGTTATTGAGGCGGGAGTGAGGCGGATTAGGGGTTAATAACTTTATTATAGTAGCGGTGCGGTCCACTCTGCAGATTAGGGGTTAATAAGTGTAGGCAGGTGGAGGCGACATTGAGGGGGGCAGATTAGGGGTTAATAAATATAATATAGGGGTCGGCGGTGTTAGGGGCAGCAGATTAGGGGTACACAGGGATAATGTAGGTAGCGGCGGTTTACGGAGCGGCAGATTAGGGGTTAAAAAAATATGCAGGTGTCAGCGATAGCGGGGGCGGCAGATTAGGGGTTAATAAGTGTAAGGTTAGGGGTGTTTAGACTCGGGGTTCATATTAGGGTGTGAGGTGCAGACTTAGGAAGCGTTTCCCCATAGAAAACAATGGGGCTGCATTAGGAGCTGAACGCTGCTTTTTTGCAGGTGTTAGGTTTTTTTTCAGCTCAAACAGCCCCATTGTTTTCTATGGGGATATCATGCACAAGCACGTTTTTGAAGCTGGCCGCGCCCGTAAGCACCGCTGGTATCTAGAGTTGCAGTGGCATTAAATTATGCTCTACGCTCCCTTTTTGGAGCCTAACGCACTGAAAACCCAGCCATTCTGTGAACTCTAAATACCAGCGGTATTTAAAAGGTGCGGGGAAAAAAAAGCACCCATAGCTAACGCACCCCTTTGGCCGCGAAACTCTAAATCTAGCCGTAGGAAAGTTAACATGGCATGTTTTATCTAAATCATGAAAGAAAGTTTTTTGGGTTTCATGTCCCCTAAAATCACATCTTTTTTAATATGCAGGTATTTTTCTTTGAGGGTAATAAGTGGTTTGCATATTTTGACACAATCTTGCTACCTTCAGTTTGTGAGAAAAAACAAAATCAGTAAGATATGCAGGGGAAATGTTTACAGAATACTTTGGACCTGGAGGACAAATTTCAGCTACACCCATGGAACCCCTGTTCAGCTCAATAGCAGAGGTGGGGAAACCAATGTTACAAAAAGGAAAATAATACAATTTGAACTTTGTGTTATAAATAAGAATTTCACAAACGTTTTAACAGATAAAAAGTGTAGTTTTATTACAATGTCTACTCTGTGTCTTAAATCATTTTTTTACTTCACAATTTCATTTTTTTTCCCCATAAAATACAATTTTGTAACAATTGCAACATGATACCCATATGTTGAAGCACTTGAAAGTGATGCAGCATAGCTGTAAAAAGCGGACTAGAAAATATCACCTGAACACCTCTATGTAAAAAAGGAATATATACCTCAAACTTTAAGCAGCCAATCAGAATGCTAATCCCAGCTGTTCCCCCTGTACCCCCTGCATGGGCTGTCCCTCCTGTACCCCCTGCATGAGCTGTTCCCCCTGTACCCCCTGTATGAGATGCCCCTTCTGTACCCCCTGCATGAGCTTCACCTCTTTTATCCCCTGCATTAGCTGCCCCTCTTAAGCCCTGCATGAGCTTCACCTCCTGTACCCCCTGCATGAGCTGTCCCTCCTGTACCCCCTGCATGAGCTGTTCCCCCTGTACCCCCTGTATGAGCTGTCCCTTCTGTACCCCCTGCATGAGCAGTTCCCCCTGTACCCCCTGTATGAGCTGCCCCTTCTGTACCCCCTGCATGAGCAGTTCCCCCTGTACCCCCTGTATGAGCTGCCCCTTCTGTACCACCTGCATTAGCTGTCCCTACTGTACCCCCTGCATTAGCTGTCCCTCCTGTACCCCCTGCATTAGCTGTCCCTCCTGTACCCCCTGCATTAGCTGTCCCTACTGTACCCCCTGCATGAGCAGTTCCCCCATGTACCCCCTGCATGAGCTGCCCCTCCTCTAGCCCCTGCATGAGATGCCCCTTCTGTACCTCCTGCTTCAGCTGTCCCTCTTGTACCCCCTGCATGAGCTGCTCCCCCTGTACCCCCTGTATGAGCTGCCCCTTCTGTACCCCCTGCATGAACTGTCCCTCCTGTACCCCCTGCATGAGCTGCTCCCCTTGTACCCCCTGTATGAGCTGCCCCTTCTGTACCCCCTGCATGAGCTTCACCTCTTGTACCACCTGCATTAGCTGCCCCTCTTAAGCCCTGCATGAGCTTCACCTCCTGTACCCCCTGCATTAGCTGTCCCTCCTGTACCCCCTCCATGAGCTGCCCCTCCTGTACCCCTGCATGAGCTGCCCTTCCTGTACCCCTGCATGAGCTGCCCCTCCTGTACCCCTGCATGAGCTGCCCCTCCTTTAGCCCCTGCATGAGCTACCCCTCCTTTACCCTCTGCATAAGCTGCCCCTACTGTACCCCCTGCATGAGCTGCCCCCACTGTACCCCCTGCATAAGCTGCCCCTACTGTACCCCCTGCATGAGCTGCCCCTACTGTACCCCCTGCATAAGCTGTCCCTCCTGTACCCTCTGCATAAGCTGCCCCTACTGTACCCCCTGCATGAGCTGCCCCTACTGTACCCTCTGCATAAGCTGCCCCTACTGTACCCCCTGCATGAGCTGCCCCTACTGTACCCCCTGCATAAGCTGCCCCTACTGTACCCCCTACATGAGCTGCCACTACTGTACCCCCTGCATGAGCTGCCCCTACTGTACCCCCTGCATGAGCTGCCCCTACTGTACCCCCTGCATGAGCTGCCCCTACTGTACCCCCTGCATAAGCTGCCCCTACTGTACCCCCTGCATGAGCTGCCCCTACTGTACCCCCTGCATGAGCTGCCCCTACTGTACCCCCTGCATGAGCTGCCCCTACTGTACCCCCTGCATAAGCTGTCCCTCCTGTACCCTCTGCATAAGCTGGCCCTACTGTACCCCCTGCATAAGCTGCCCCTACTGTACTCCCTGCATGAGCTGCCTCTACTGTACCCCCTGCATGAGCTGCCCCTACTGTACCCCCTGCATGAGCTGTCCCTCCTGTACCCTCTGCAAAAGCTGTCCCTCCTGTACCCTCTTCATAAGCTGTCCCTCCTGTACCCCTGCATGAGCTGCCCCTCCTGTACCCCTGCATGAGCTGTCCCTCCTGTACCCCCTGCATAAGCTGCCCCTACTGTACCCCCTGCATGAGCTGCCCCTCCTTTACCCCCTGCATGAGCTGTCTATCTTGTACCCCCTGCATAAGCTGTCCCTCCTGTACCCTCTGCATAAGATGCCCCTACTGTACCCCCTGCATGAGCTGCCCCTACTGTACCCCCTGCATAAGCTGCCCCTACTGTACCCCCTGCATGAGCTGCCCCTACTGTACCCCCTGCATGAGCTGCCCCTACTGTACCCCCTGCATAAGCTGTCCCTCCTGTACCCTCTGCATAAGATGCCCCTACTGTACCCCCTGCATGAGCTGCCCCTACTGTACCCCCTGCATGAGCTGCCCCTATTGTACCCCCTGCATAAGCTGCCCCTACTGTACCCCCTGCATAAGCTGCCTCTACTGTACCCCTGCATAAGCTGCCCCTACTGTACCCCCTGCATGAGCTGCCCCTACTGTACCCCCTGCATAAGCTGTCCCTCCTGTACCCTCTGCATAAGCTGCCCCTATTGTACCCCCTGCATAAGCTGCCCCTAGTGTACCCCCTGCATGAGCTGCCTCTACTGTACCCCCTGCATAAGCTGCCCCTACTGTACCCCCTGCATAAGCTGCCTCTACTGTATCCCCTGCATAAACTGCCCCTACTGTACCCCCTGCATGAGCTGCCCCTCCTGTACCCCCTGCATTAGATGTCCCTCCTGTACCCTTTGCATAAGCTTTCCCTCCAATACCCCTGTATGAGCTGCCACTCATGTACCTATGCATAAGATGCCCCTCATGTACCCCCTGCATAAGCTGTCTCTCCTTTACCCCCTGCATAAGCTGTCCCTCTTGTACCCCCTGCATAAGCTGTTCCTCTTGTACCCCCTGCATGAGCTGCCCCTCCTGTACCCTCTGCATGAGCTGCCCCTCCTGTAGCCCCTGCATGAGATGCCCCATACCCCTTCATAATCTGCCCCTCCTGTACCCTCTGAATAAGCAGTCCCTCCTTTACCCCTGCATAAACTGTCTCTCCTGTACCCCCTGCACAAGCTGTCCCTCCTGTACCCCCTGCATAAGCTGTCTCTCCTGTACCCCCTGCACAAGCTGTCCCTCCTGTACCCCCTGCATAAGCTGTCTCTCCTGTACCCCCTGCACAAGCTGTCCCTCCTGTACCCCCTGCATAAGCTGTCCCTCCTGTACCCCCTGCATAAGCTGCCCCTCCTGTACCCTCTGCATAAGCTGTCCCTCCTGTACCCACTGCATAAGCTGTCCCTCCTGTACCCCCTGCATAAGCTGCCCCTTCTGTAGCCCCTGCATGAGATGCCCCAATTCCTCCTGCATGAGATGCCCCCCATACCCCCTGCATGAGATGCACCTTCTGTAGCCCCTGCATGAGATGCCCTCATACCCCCAGCATGAGCTGCCCCTCCTGTAGCCCCTACATGAGCTGCCCCCGTACCCCCTACATGAGCTGCCCCTACTGTACCCCCTGCATGAGCTGCCCCTACTGTACCCCCTGCATAAGCTGTCCCTCCTGTACCCTCTGCATAAGCTGGCCCTACTGTACCCCTACATGAGCTGCCCCCTGTATCCATCACATGAGCTTCCCTTCCTGTAGCCCTGCGAGAGCTGCCCCCCCTACATGAGCTGCCCTTCCTGTACCTCCTTCATAAGCTGTCTCTCCTGTACCCACTGTATAAGCTGTTCCTCCTGTACCTCCTGCATAAGCTGTCTCTCCTGTAACCACTGTATAAGCTGTTCCTCTTGTACCTCCTGCATAAGCTGTCTCTCCTGTATACTTAGCATAAGCTGTCCCTACTGTACCCTCTGTATTAGCTGCCCCTCCTGTACCCCCTGCATGAGCTGTCCCTCCTGTACCCCCTGCATAAGCTGTCCCTCCTGTGCCCTCTGTATAAGCTGTCCCTCCTGTACCCCCTGCATAAGCTGCCACTCCTGTACCCTCTGTATAAGCTGTCTCTCCTGTATCCCCTGCATGAGCTGCCCCTCCTGTACCCTCGGTATAAGCTGTCTCTCCTGTACCCCCTGCATGAGCTGCCACTCCTGTACCCTCTGTATAAGCTGTCTCTCCTGTACCCCCTGCATGAGCTGCCCCTCCTGTACCCTCTGTATAAGCTGTCTCTCCTGTACCCTCTGTATAAGCTGTCTCTCCTGTACCCCCTGCATAAGCTGTCTCTCCTGTACCCCCTGCATAAGCTGTCCATCCTGTAGCCCCTGCATGAGTTGCCACTCCTGTACCCCCTGCATAAGCTGTCCATCCTGTAGCCCCTGCATGAGATGCCCCATTCCAACTGCATGAGATGCCCCTCATACCCCCTGCATGAGATGCAGCTTCCGTAGCCCCTGCATTAGATGTCCTCATACCCCCAGCATGAGCTGCCCCTCCTGTACCTCTGCGGGAGATGCCCCTCCTGTAGCCCTTGCATAAGATGCCCCCATACCCATGCATGAGCTGCCCCTCCTGTACCTCTGCGGGAGATGCCCCTCCTGTAGCCCTTGCATAAGATGCCCCCATACCCATGCATGAGATGCCCCTCCTGTACCCCAGTATGAGCTGCCCCTGTACTCCCTACATGAACTGCCCCTTGTATCCTTCACATGAGCTTCCCTTCCTGTAGCTCTGCATGAGCTGCCCCCCTGTATCCGTCATGCTGCCCTACCTGTCTAGAACTGGCCCTGGTCCAGTGGTTATTTTTGATAGTTTCTTTGTCTTTTGTGATATTTGCAGCTGGTGATGAAGTTTACAGCATAAAGCTGAGGAGCGTCACACTGTGCGAAGGTCAGACATGCACGCACCTCTGGGTGAAGGTCACTGGCTCAGATGTCTGGGAGAAATGTTCACATCAAATCAACACAAGCCCCTTTCACCCAATGTCTCCTGCACAGATAAGGTTGTGAGATCATGTCTGAGCCACTTGAGTTGGCATTGAGCCGTCAAACAAAAGGTGCTTTCAGGCTCAGAGTCTCATGGCTACGTGTAGGTAAGATCTGTGCAGATATAGCTGAGAGTAAGTGCTGACTATGGGATATGTACAGCTCAGTCCAACTGGGTTCCATAATAAATAAGTGATGTAAAGCACAAGCTTTGTAAAAAGGTTACACAATTTATTGTTGTACACCCAGCGCTACGTTATAAGGCAGCGCTATAAAATAAATCTAGACAACATGAGTGACTGCTCGATGAATTTCACACATGATTGCGCCTGTACAAAGACGCAATAAGAGCAAAGCTACAAGTCACTGGGGCCGATTTCTGAAAGTGCGAACAGACATGATCCGCTGTAGCAATCATGTCCGCCACACATCGATAAATGCTGACAGCATACTCTGTCGGCATTT
Organism: Bombina bombina; assembly: GCF_027579735.1. NCBI lineage: Eukaryota > Metazoa > Chordata > Amphibia > Anura > Bombinatoridae > Bombina > Bombina bombina. Next base: position 1,579,913,805 of record NC_069499.1, read on the forward strand.
ATCATTGCACAACCATTTAACTAAAAATGCTTGTGCAATGCCGCCCCCTGCAGATCCGTGGACAATTGGCCGCTAGCAGGGGTGTCAATCAACCCAATCTTAAGACCGCTGCTTCATAACTCCTGTTTCCAGCGAGCCTGAAGGCTCGCACGGAAAAAGGTGTATACGGCCCAATTTGGGCCGTAATAAATCGGCCCCACTGACTCAATAGCACCATCTTAGCAGTGCACATGTCGTGTTTTAACCCCTGTTTGTCACATGTGTTGGGCAAGTAACCGTGTTTTAACCCCTGTGTGTCACATGTATGGGGTGTGACAGGGTGAGGGAAGGTGTGTACATTAGCAGGCGCTTAGAGAGAGCAATTTCCCCCCGCAACTAAAGAGTTAAATCTCTTGAGTCAGTTTCACAGCTGCTCCCTATTAAGTTAGCTCAGGACTTTATAAGCAGCTATCTAGGAGTAGTCTGTGTCTCAGGGAGAAGGCTGTTTTTCCATGAAAGAGAGGCTGGAGACCATGGCTGACTGACTGTAAAGAGACACACTGGTGAGACCAATTAGCATAGCTGACTGCCTGTAAAGAGACACACCGGTGAGACCAGTTAGCATGGCTGACTGGACACACCGGTGAGACCAGTTAGCATGGCTGACTGCCTGTAAAGAGACACACCGGTGAGACCAGTTAGCATGGCTGACTGGACACACCGGTGAGACCAGTTAGCATGGCTGACTGCCTGTAAAGAGACACACCCCGGTGAGACCCGTTAGTATGTCTGACTGCATGTAAAGAGACACACCGGTGAGACCAGTTAGTATGTCTGACTGCCTGTAAAGACACACACCGGTGAGACCAGTTAGTATGTCTGACTGCCTGTAAAGAAACACACCGGTGAGAACAGTTAGTATGTCTGACTGCCTGTGTAAAGAGACACACCGGTGAGACCAGTTAGTATGTCTTACTGCCTATAAAGAGACACACCGGTGAGACCAGTTAGTATGTCTGACTGCCTGTAAAGAGACACACTGGTGAGACCAATTAGCATGGCTGCCTGCCTGTAAAGAGACACACCGGTGAGACCAGTTAACATGACTGACTGCCTGTAAAGAGACACACCGGTGAGACCAGTTAGTATGTCTGACTGCCTGTAAAGAGACACACTGGTGAGACCAATTAGCATGGCTGCCTGCCTGTAAAGAGACACACCCGGTGAGACCAGTTAGCATGGCTGACTGCCTGTAAAGAGACACACTGGTGAGACCAGTTAGTATGTCTGAGTGCCTGTAAAGAGACACAATGGTGAGACCCGCTAGAATGGCTGACTGCCTGTAAAGAGACAGACCGGTGAGACCAGTTAGTATGTCTGAATGCCTGTAAAGAGACACACCAGTGAGACCCGTTAGCGTGGCTGACTGCCTGTAAAGAGACACACCGGTGAGACCAGTTAGTATGTCTGAATGCCTGTAAAGAGACACACCAGTGAGACCCGTTAGCGTGGCTGACTGCCTGTAAAGAGACACACCGGTGAGACCAGTTAGCATGGCTGACTGCCTGTAAAGAGACACACCGGTGAGACCAGTTAGCATGGCTGACTGCCTGTAAACAGACACACCGGTGAGACCAGTTAGCATGGCTGACTACCTGTAAAGAGACACACCGGTGAGACCAGTTAGCATGTCTGACTGCCTGTAAAGAGACACACCGGTGAGACCAGTTAGCATGTCTGACTGCCTGTAAAGAGACACACCGGTGAGACCAGTTAGCATGGCTGACTGCCTGTAAAGAGACACAACGGTGAAACAAAATTGTCTCACCGGTGTGTCTCTTTACAGGCAGTATCAGGGTTTTTTCCTGTTGTGTTTGCCATGTGCTGCTGGCAGCCATTTTACTCTCCTCTCTTCCTGACTTGGTGCATTGTGGGGGATGATGCTCACTTCCTGCACTTCCTTTTATGGCCAGACTGGTGTACATCATCCATGTGAGACAGGATGCAGTCTCAGAATTGTGATGTCATCACTTATTATTTAAAGGGCCTCTGTTCAGTATGCTTTGCCTTTGCGTTGTCTCAGACCTGTTTGTGAGAGTTCCTGTGCATTACCTGTCTTCCTGACGTCCTTCCTGGTTCCTGATCCCTGGCTTGTTCCTGACTCTGCTGTTTTCCTTGTACCTGATTCCGGCTCGTCTGACTATTTACTTTGGCTCCTGATTCGGCTCGTCTGACTACGAGCTCTAGTTTTGACTCCTGGTTTGTTATTTGACTTGTGGACTTTTTATTATTTTTTGCTATTAATAAAGGTGTGATTATTTTTGCACTTCTCGTCTCAGTCTGATTCCTGGCACCCTGACATTATGCAAAGGCCATAAATCCTGATGGTGCTAATAATCCACCTTTACCTGCCATCATTTCCAGGATGGATGTACAGGATCACGGCTTGGATCAATTTGCACTAGACCTGCAAACCCTGCTGACTCGCACTGCACATTTGGACCAAAGTGTCCCGCAAGTTATGGCTGCTCCTATTTCCGCTTCTGCACCTATGCCTACCAGGAGCATGTCTGGTTCTGCACCTCTACCTCAGCAATATGGAGGTGATCCTATTCAGTGCAGAGGGATTTTGAACCAGGTGGGCATTTACTTTGAGATGTTACCTCAGGTGTTTCCCTCTGACAGAGCTAAGGTGGGATTTCTCATCTCGTTACTCTCCGACACAGCTCTTGCCTGGGCTAATCCCTTGTGGGAGACTAATAAACCTGTGATTTCAAATTACCCTGAATTTGTGGCCTCCTTTCGAAGGTTATTTGATGTTCCGGCTCGCTCCACCTCTGCTGCTAAACGACTCATGTCCATTCAGCAAGGTACAAGATCTGTTGCTCAGTATGCTATTGAGTTCCGTACGCTTGCCGCAGAGGTAGGTTGGAACAATGAAGCCCTTGTTGCCGCCTTCTTTCATAGGCTCTCTGATGTGATTAAAGATGAAGTTGATGCCAGAGATTAACCAGAGGATCTCGAGGCATTGGTGTCTTTTTTTATCCTAATTGACATCAGACTCAGAGAGAGGCCCTCTTTCAAGGAGCGCTTGCGGAAGCCTCCTGTTCCGTTGTCTCCTACGCGTTTGTTCCCACCCATGCCTCCCTCTCCTCCCATGCCTCCTGGTCCCGGGTCACCAGGTACTGCTGAGCCGATGCAGTTGGGATTCAAGTGTCTCTCTGTGTTGGAGAGGGCCTTTAGGAGGAGGGAGGGGCTCTGCCTCTATTGTGGGTTACAGGGCCACCTTTTGAAGTCTTGTCCTACACGGCCAGGAAACGCTCACACCTAAGGTCTTGTCGGGGCAGACCTTGGGTGGTTTATCCTCGTCCCCGGAACCGCTTAAGGATAAACCTTTGGTCATGGTTGTCCTTTCCTGGGTGGACTCCTCCATAGTCACTCAGGCTCTTGTTGACTCCGGTGCTGAGGGCTATTTCATTGACAGTGCTTTTGTATCAAAGCACTCCATTCCTGTTTTGCCTCGGTCCATTCCACTTGCTATTGATGCCATTGATGGCAGGCCCCTTCAGCCCGTACTCATTACTCACGAAACTGCTCCGTTGTCCATGGCTGTTGGGGCTCTCCATTTTGAAACCCTCCAGTTCCAGGTGATAAACTCTCAGCATTTTTCGGTTGTTCTGGGTTATCCCTGGCTCCAAAAGCAAAATCCCAGTCTCAACTGGCGCAGGTCCAAAATGTTGTTGTGGTCCCCGCAATGTATTTCCACTTGTCTTCGGAAACCAGTTAAAGTCTTGTGCACTTCTTCGGTATCTCAATTGCCAGAGGAGTACTGAGAGGTCCTAGACGTGTTTGACAAGGTGCATGCCAGTACGTTGCCTCCTCACCGGTCTTACGATTGTGCCATAGACCTGCAACCCGGAGCCATTCCTCCTCGGGGCTGGGTGTACCCTCTGTCTGTTGCAGAGAATTGTGCTATGGAGGAGTATGTTGACGATGCTCTGTCACGTCGAGTCATCCGCAAATCCTGCTCTCCTGCAGGGGCTGGCTTCTTCTTTGTGAAGAAAAAGGGTGGTGAGTTAAGACCATGTATCGATTATAGGGGTCTTAATCGTCTTACCATTAAGAATGCTTACCTTATTCCGCGCTCATTATAGAACTCTTTGACCGCCTCAAGAGAGCTACGGTCTTTACTAAACTTGATTTGAGAGGAGCGTACAATCTCGTTAGGATTAAGGAGGGTCACAAATGGAAAACAGCATTTAACACCAGGAGCGGGCATTATGAGTATCTTGTAATGCCCTTTGGCTTATGTAATGCTCCTGCTGTTTTTCAGGAATTTATTAATGATCTCCTACAAGATATGTTGCAACAGTGTGTTGTGGTGTACTTAGACGACATCCTCATACACTCACCCACACTTGAGGCTCATCGTTCTGATGTTACACGGATTCTTCAGAGACTACGTGAGAATGGCCTGTTTTGTAAACTCAAGAAATGTGAGTTCCATCAGACTCAAGTAACCTTCCTAGGTTATAATATCTCTGTTGAAGGGTTCTCCATGGATCCTGACAAGTTATCTGCAGTTCTGCAGTGGCCTCGCCCAGTTGGTCTTCGGTCTATTCAACGTTTTTGGGGTTCGCCAATTAATATAGAAAGTTTATTAAAAACTTTTCTTCCTTGGTCAAACCTATCACAGACATGACCCGTAAAGAGAATGATCCACTCCATTGGTCACCTATTGCCATTAAGGTCTTTGATAGTCTTAAGACTGCCTTTGTTGCCGCTCCAGTTCTGGCTCATCCTAACCCTGTCCTGCCTTTGGTTCTTGAGGTCGCTGCGTTTAAGACTGGAGTAGGTGCCCTCTTGTCTCAATGTCCTACACCTGACGGTTCCTTGCACCCGTGTGGTTTCTTCTCTAAGAAATTGTCTCCAGCGGAGTGCAATTATGAAATTGGTGACAGGGAATTACTGGCCATAATTTTGGCACTCAAGGAATGGAGGCATCTTCTCGAGGGTACTAGCATGCCAGTGCTCATTCTTACTGACCACAAGAATTTAACTTATCTATCTGAAGCAAAACGTTTGTCGCCCCGACAGGCCAGATGGGCGCTATTTTTGTCTCGGTTTATTTATGTGGTCTCCTACCTGCCTGGTAGTAAGAATGTTAGGGCTGATGCCCTCTCTCGACAATTTTTGCCTCTGTCCAAGGAGGAGTCTGTACCTACTCCTGTTATACCTCCTGACCATATTTTGGCTACCATAGGTACTAATTTGACTTCTCCCTTGGGGGAGGAGATCCTGGCTGCACATACCAATGCACCTCCTGAGAAACCTAGTGGTAAGTGTATTGTTCCTGAGAATCTTCAAAATAAACTTTTGCACACTTACCACTATCCTAAAGCCGCAGGTCACCCAGGCAAGAACCAAATGATTTGGTCTGTCACTCGACAATTCTGGTGGCCAGGTCTTCGTTCTGATGTTGCTGCATATGTTGCCTCCTGCTCAGTTTGTGCACAGAATAAGACTTCTCGACGTCTTCCTATGGGTCTTCTTCAACCTATTGCTAATGGTGAGCGTCCTTGGACACATCTTTCCATGGGATTCATTGTTGAGCTCCCTGTTTCCAATGGCAATACTGTTATCCTTATGGTGGTTGACCGTTTTTCTAAAATGTCACATTGCATTCCCTTGATAAAGCTGCCTACCGCTCAGGAGCTTGCTTCAATTTTTGCCCGGGAGGTCTTCCGTTTACATGGGTTACCAAAGGAGATAGTGTCGGACCGGGGTAGCCAATTTGTCTCCAGATTTTGGAGTTCCTTTTGTGCTCAAATGGGGATCCAGCTTTCCTTCTCCTCGGCATATCACCCTCAATCCAATGGGGCTGCGGAACGGTCTAATCAAGCTCAGGAACAGTTCCTCCATTGCTATGTCTCAGATCACCACAATAATTGGTCTGAACTGTTACCTTGGGCAGAGTTTGCTTGTAATAGTGCTATTAATGCTTCCTCCAAGTTATCCCCGTTCATGGCGATTTATGGGTTTCAACCATCCTTGTTGCCCGATTCATTCATGTCTCAGGGTATTCCGGCTTTGGAGGAGAATCTTTGGCAACTCCGTTCCATGTGGGTGCAGATTCAGGATTGCCTTCATCGTTCTATGCAACGCCAAAAGTTCCAGGCTGATCGTAGGCGTCTGCCCGCACCTTCCTACCAGGTTGGTGAGAGAGTTTGGCTGTCCTCCCACAACTTGAACCTTCGTGTGCCTTCCAATAAATTGGCTCCCTTATATGTTGGTCCTTTTCGAAAATACTCCGACGGGTTAATCCTGTGGCCTACTCTCTTGACCTTCCTCCTGCTATGCGCATCTCCAATGTTTTTCATGTCTCCCTCTTGAAACCATTGGTTTGTAATCAGTTTACCACTGTGTTGCCTCGTCCCCATCCTATCTTTGTTGACAACCATGAGGAGTATGAGGTCAGCAGCATTATTACTCTCGTATGTCCAGGGGCGATGTACAGTATTTGGTTCACTGGAGGGGCTATGGTCCGGAGGAGCGTTCTTGGGTTCCCTCCTCTGATGTTCATGCTCCCACCCTCCTCTGTGCCTTCCATGCCTGTTTCCCCAATAAGCCTTTTTTCCTCCCGCGGGGGAGGGGTCGTTGAGGGCAGGGTACTGTCAGGGTTTTTCCCTGTTGTGTTTGCCATGTGCTGCTGGCAGCCATTTTACTCACCTCTCTTCCTGACTTGGTGCATTGTGGGGGATGCTGCTCACTTCCTGCACTTCCTTTTATGGCCAGACTGGTGTGCATCATCCATGTGAAACAGGATGCAGTCTCAGAATTGTGATGTCATCACTTATTATTTAAAGGGCCTCTGGTCAGTATGCTTTGCCTTTGCGTTGTCTCAGACCTGTTTGTGAGAGTTCCTGTGTATTACCTGGCTGCCTGACGTCCTTCCTGGTTCCTGATCCCTGGCTTGTTCCTGACTCTGCTGTTTTCCTTGTTCCTGATTCCGGCTCGTCTGACTATTCGCTTTGGCTGATTTAACCCCTGTGCATCACGTGTGCCTGGCAAGTTACTGTGATTTAACCCCTGTGCATCACGTGTGCTGGGCAAGTAACTGTGTTTTAACTACTTTATGTCATGTGCTGGGCAAGTAAATGTGTTTTAACCACTGTGTGTCACATGTACTGGGCAAGTAACCACATTTTAACCCCTGTGTGTCACATGTGCTGGCCACATAATTGTGTTTTATCCCCTGTGTGTCACATGTGCTGGCCACGTAACTGTTTTTTAACCCCTGTGCTTTAAGATTGTAATATAAAATGTTGAATTATATGTAGTAAAAATACTTTGAATAAATACTTTCATAAATTTTGTTTCCCTCTTCCTATTATTTAAGGAGAACGTCTACTCCATAATGTTTATTGTTTAAAAATTTAGATAATCACTTTATTACCCATTCCTAAGTTTTGCATAACCAACACAGTTATATTAATATACTTTTTACCTCTGTGATTACCTTGTGTCTAAGCTTCTGCAGACTCCCCCCTTATCTCAGTTTTTTTAACAGATTTGCATTTTAACCAATCAGTGCCCTCTCATAAGTAACTCCATTGGAGTGAGCACAATGTGAGCTAGCACTGTTTAACTTTTAAAAACTGTGAAAATGCAGAAATAAGAGGCAGCCTTTAAGGGCTTAGAAATTAGCATATGGGCCTACCTAGGTTTGGCTTTCAACAAAGAATACCAAAAGAACAAAGCAAATTTGATTATAAAAGTAAATTGGAAAGTTGTTTAAAAGTGCATGCCCTATCTAAATCATGCAGTTTAATTTGGACTAGACTGTCCCTATACCAATGAAAGTTTATGAGCTTTTCAATTCCTTTTAAGTGTGGAAGTGCAGACTCCAGACTTAACACTGTTATATTTAAAGGGACAGTCTAGGCCAAAATAAAAATTCATGATTCAGATAGAACATGTCATTTTAAACAATTTTCCAATTTACTTTTATCACCAATTTTGCTTTGTTCTCTTGGAATTCTTAGTTGAAAGCTTAACCTAGGAGGTTCATATGCTAATTTCTTAGAACTTGAAGCCCACCTCTTTCAGATTGCATTTTAACAGTTTTTCACCACTAGAGGGTGTTAATTCACGTATTTCATATAGATAACACTGTGCTTGTGCACGAGAAGCTATCTGGGAGCAGGCACTGATTGGCTAGACTGCAAGTCTGTCAAAAGAACGGAAAAAAGGGGAAGTTTGCAGAGGCTTAGATACAAGATAATCACAGAGGTTAAAAGTATATTTATATAACTGTGTTGCTTATGCAAAACTGGGAAATGGGTAATAAAGGGATTATCTATCTTTTAAAGCAATAACAATTCTGGTGTAGACTGTCCCTTTAATGCGGCCATTGGTTGTGCACTATGTTGACCCATTTATAACCCTCTAATTGGCCGTCGCAGACAAGGACACCTAGGTTTCAATATGGCAGCATATTATTCTCAGCCAAATCTTTATTGTAAATACATTATTCAATCTAGCATTTATTTACTGTTTAAAGTCCCTTTAATAAAAGTACGTCATTTGAGTAATCTTACACAATTCATTTACAAATGCACATACATATTTATTTTGTGTACAACTTAAATAGATATTTATCTTTTCGTGGCACAAATACATTTGAAAAGCATCAGATAAATAAAACTAGTTATTGCTAGCTTGTCAAACTATTCAGAAAAGGCTGAATTTATCAAACACACGAAAAGCTGAGATCCGATACTTGCTTTATCACTGTAAAAACATTTCTGCAAGATTATAAGAGTGTCTAGACCCCACTTGTAATACAGGATTGTAGACCCCACTTGTAATACAGGATTGTAGACCCCACTTGTAATACAGGATTGTAGACCCCACTTGTAATACAGGATTGTAGACCCCACTTGTAATACAGGATTGTAGACCCCACTTGTAATACAGGATTGTAGACCCCACTTGTAATACAGGATTGTGTGTTATTCTTTGTGCAAGGTTCGGCACAAGCAACCTTCCCTTATCCATTGCGCTCCCTTTGTCATCTAACCCAATGGGGTCTATTTATCAAGCTCTGAACGGAGCTGGATGCCCCGTGTTTCTGGCGAGCCTTCAGGCTCACCAGAAACACCAGTTATGAGGCAGCGGTCTAAAGACAAAGCTGCTCCATAACCTGTCTGCCTGCTCTGAGGCCGCGGACAGACATCGCTAAAAATCAACCCAATCCAATATGATCGGGTTGATTGACACCCCCTGCTGGCGGCCGATTGGGTGGTATTGCACAAGCAGTTCACAAGAGCTGCTGGTGTAATGCTGAATGCTGACAGCGTATGCTGTTGGCATTTATTGATGTGCGGCGGACAGGGTTCGCTATAGCGTATCATGTCTGTCTGCACAATGGTAAATGGACCCCTGAGTTTAGTGTAAATAAATTGAATTAAATGTCCAAGAAATAATTGAAGTATTTAAATAAAACTAATTTCTTCAGTTATTTATTACACCTGGTGAGTTAAACGACCCATTAAATCTGTTTGCATAATCAGCACTTAACTTGCACTTTAGGTGGAACTAGGGGTCGATGTATGAAGCAGCGGATGCTGCCTCCGACCCACTCTGCTTCAGGTCCGTCTGAAGTGGAAGTTAAGAAGCAGCGGTCATAAGATCGCTGCTCCTTAACTCGTCCGCCACCTCTGAGACAGCAAACAGCAATCAGCCCGATCGGATACGATCGGGTTGATTGACACCCCCTGCTAGCAGCCGATTGGCTGCGAATGTGGCCCCTTAGTATGAATTTCAAGTGAGCAGTAGCTTTTTTCAGACAATTTTCCAACTTATTTCTATTGTCCTTCCCACTGCATAATGTGACAACCATCAGCCAATCACAAAATGTACATATTTATAGCCTGTGAATTCTTGCACATGCTCAGTGGGAGCTGGTGCCTCAGAATGTGTGCATATAACTGTATCATGTGACAGCCATCAGACAATCACAAAATGTGCATATTTATAGCCTGTGAATTCTTGCACATGCTCAGTGGGAGCTGGTGCCTCAGAATGTGTGCATATAACTGTATCATGTGACAGCCATCAGACAATCACAAAATGTGCATATTTATAGCCTGTGAATTCTTGAACATGCTCAGTGGGAGCTGGTGCCTCAGAATGTGTACATATAACTGTATCATGTGACAGCCATCAGACAATCACAAAATGTGCATATTTATAGCCTGTGAATTCTTGCACATGCTCAGTGGGAGCTGGTGCCTCATAAAGTGTGCATATAAAATAAATTTATATAATGGAAGTTATTTAAATTTCTGTGCTCTCTCTGAATCTTGCAAATTTAATTTTGACTTTAGTGTTTCTTTAAAAAGTAAATAAAAACAGGGAATTACTTTCTTGTTTCATCTAAGGCTTCTCCATCCCAAGCCCATCAGCCACAATGATGACAACAGCTCATATCTGTTCTTTCCGTGTAAATCTAATCGTCTGTGGAACTAATCTTGCTTGATAAATTCTTAAGTTTGAGTTAAAAAATAAATGTTTTTTAAAAGATGTAATATGGCCCCTTTTGAAAAGGTTGGACACCCCTGTTTTATACTGATCAGTTCTCTTTCTGTTGACTGAGTGCACCCTGAGAGCACCATATAGGAAAACAGGGCAGTCATGTCAAATATACAGACTGTCAAAATGATGATTAATTCCACAGCTCAGGGAAACCAATAAGGGTCTGTCTATGTCTCGCGCAGTCTTGGGGAATATTATTCTGCACAGAAAGTGATTGCTGACAGAGACATGAGACAAATATTGTTATTCTGGATAAATTCCAGGTTCTGTCTTTAAAACGTAACTGACCACAGCTTGTCTGGCAACTGCTGGCCGCATGGCCCACAATGAAGCAATTTATATTTTAAATACATTTGTGCTTAATAGTCATTTAATGCAAATAAAATATATTGCTGCGTGTATGCACACTCACCTACATACTCATACATAACACAAAAACATCTACGCACACATATGTGCATTTACATACCAGGGTCGGCTCCAGAACTAATGAAATGGGGGGGCATTTTTTTTTTTTTCACGAGGGGGCACGCATTTACAAAGCATGTATGAGAGTCAAAATAAGAGCAGACCTACTGTGGCAGTCCAGGGGTTACATTTATCAGATCTCTGGCTGCGCAGGAGTTAGATTTGTTTATATTTCTGGAGGTGCAGGGGGTTACATTTGTCATATCTCTGGCAGTGTAGGGGCTACATTTTTCATATATATATATATATATATATATATATATATATATATATATATATATATATATATATATATATATATATATACAGTTAATTCCAGCCCAGGGGTATGAGACATTTGCAGGCCAGTTCCCTAACAACCTGGGTACTAGTACTTACAGTTACAGAGCTGCCAAGGAAAAATTGATGAGCGCCAGAGCGGGGTGACACATGCTATCTTGAAGCAAGTTGAAGCCTCCAATAACCGTACTCACTGTACTGTGCTATACTGAGCAACACCTGGAAAGAAGTCAGTTGACCAGTTTATCTGCAGAGAGATGGGATACCTGGAGGTATTTCCAATGAATACCCTGCAGACAGATGTTTGCAAAGTGTGTCACATACCTGTACAATGTATGTCACTACCTGTACAATGTATGTCACTACCTGTACAATTTATGTCACTACCTGCTACAAGTAATGATAGGGATGCCACTTGGCTAATATTTTAGCTAATATGTTTGTGTCTAACAAAGGTAGTACTGCTGCAATCATGAGATTGTATGGCCATTTTAACCCATAATTATTTTCTTGTGATTCTTGGAATTTATTAAAAAAAAAAAAACAACAAGTTTATAGTAATATTTAATCTTTGGGTAATTTTGTATTACATTTTTCATTTACCAAATAGACAGATTCTCTTTATTATGCTAGTACAAATAAATAAGCAGGTTTATATATTTATTTTGTGAGAAATATGTTAAATAATAATACAATTTAAAAAAACATTCCTCGTTATCCCCTAGTGTCACACTATCTCAGTCCCATCTGACTTCTCCCATATATGACACAGCCAGTGGACACTGTTTGCATGTGTAGCTCTACCAATGACCCTACTAACTATCAAATAAGCTTTTATATGACAATAAGTTTGCGTGCCAAGCAGTACATTACTTGTACAGATATTATTAATGATATTTACCAGCAATCTAATCTTCCCTCATAAGTAGTGATGTCGCAAACTTAAAATTTTCCGTTCGTGAACGGCGAACGAGAACCTCCGCAAATGTTGGAGAACGGGCGAACCGGGCGAACCGCCATTGACTTCAATAGGCAGGCGAATTTTAAAACCCACAGGGACTCTTTCTGGCCACAATAGTGATGAAAAGTTATTTCAAGGGTACTAACACCTGGACTGTGGCTTGCCGGAGGGGGATCCATGGCAAAACTCCCACGTAAAATTACATAGTTGATGCAGAGTCTGGTTTTAATCCATAAAGGGCATAAATCACCTAACATCCCTAAATTGTTTGGAATAACGTGCTTTAAAACATCAGGTATGATGTTGTATCGATCAGGTAGTGTAAGGGTTACGCCCGCTTCACAGTGACAGACCAAACTCCCCGATTAACGCACCGCAAACAACCGCAAACAGTCCATTTGCACAAGCGCAAACTCCCGATTTGTACAAGGTTGGATACCAAGCTAGCCATGTCCCGTTCCTTGTCTTCACTGATGTCATTGAAGGTCTCTTCCTCCACTCAGCCACGTACAACACCAAGGGTCCCCGAAAGGTGACAACAAGCCCCCTGGGACGCCTGCTGTGTTTGGTCTTCCACCTCCTCAAAGCCACCTTCCTCCGCTGACTCCTCTTCTTCAGACTCCTCTCTCTGCGTTGCCTCTCTCTGCATTATTATAAGGTGTGTTAAGTAGTACTATTCCTATCAGTTTAATCCCTGTTCTGTCCCCTATCAGGGGACATGTATATGGCATGGATTTTAGGAACCGGGAGATGGAAAAAGATGCTTGGTCGGTCCTCCAACTTCAAATTTGGGGCACTGCGCATGCAATCGTGGCCGGACTTTTAGCCGACGGACATTTGGCAGACGGACATTTGGCCGACGGACATTTGGACGAAACACAAGTGGCTGTCACAAAACAGTCCGGCAACGAGATAGATAGATAGATTTGATAGATAGATAGATAGATAGATAGATAGATAGATAGATAGATAGATAGATACATTGATTAGATAGATAGATCAATAGATGCAATATACATTTGATAGATACGATAGATAGATAGATAGATTTGATAGATAAATAGATAGATTTAATAGATATATAATTTCCCAGACAGAGAATTACAAGATGTGCGGTCTGAGACCCATGGTAAGGTTCCCAGAGGCAGTTGCGGCGCCAGGGGACGTGTATATGGCATGGATTTTAGGAACCCGGGAGATGGAAAAAGATGCTTGGTCGGTCCTCCTACTTCAAATTTGGGGCACTGCGCGTGCAATCTACTGTGCCACCAGATATGAGTGGTGTGTTAAGTAGTACTATTCTGATCAGTTTAATCCCTGTTACGCCCCTTATCAGGGGACGTGTATATGGCATGGATTTTAGGAACCGGGAGATGGAAAAAGATGCTTGGTCGGTCCTCCTACTTCAAATTTGGGGCACTGCGCGTGCAATCTACTGTACCACCAGATATGAGTGGTGTGTTAAGTAGTACTATTCTTATCAGTTTAATCCCTGTTACGTCCCCTATCAGGGGACGTGTATATGGCATCGATTTTAGGAACCGGGAGATGGAAAAAGATGCTTGGTAGGTCCTCCTACTTCAAATTTGGGGCATTGCGCGTGCAATCTACTGTGCCACCAGATATGAGTGGTGTGTTAAGTAGTACTATTCTTATCAGTTTAGTCCCTGTTACGTCCCCTATCAGGGGATGTTTATATGGCATGGATTTTAGGAACCGGGAGATGGAAAAAGATGCTTGGTGGGTCCTCCTACTTCAAATTTGGGGCACTGCGCGTGCAATCTACTGTACCACCAGATATGAGTGGTGTGTTAAGTAGTACTATTCTTATCAGTTTAATCCCTGTTACGTCCCCTATCAGGGGACGTTTATATGGCATGGATTTTAGGAACCGGGAGATGGAAAAAGATGCTTGGTGGGTCCTCCTACTTTAAATTTGGGGCACTGCGCGTGCAATCGTGGCCGGACTTTTAGCCGACGGACATTTGGCCGATGGACATTTGGCCGATGGACATTTGGCCGAAACACAAGTGGCTGTTAGATAACAGTCCGGCCACGAGATAGATAGATTTGATAGATAGATAGATAGATACATAGATTAGATAGATCAATAGATGCAATAGATACATTTGAAAGATACGATAGATAGATAGATTTGATAGATAAATAGATAGATTTGATAGATAGATAATTTTCCAGACAGAGAATTACAAGACGTGCGGTCTATGACCCATGGTAAGGTTCCCAGAGGCAGTTGCGGCACCAGGGGACGTGTATATGGCATGGATTTTAGGAACCGGGAGATGGAAAAAGATGCTTGGTTGGTCCTCCTACTTTAATTTTGGGGCACTGCGCGTGCAATCTACTGTGCCACCAGATATGATTGGTGTGTTAAGTAATACTATTCTTATCAGTTTAATCCCTGTTACATCCCCTATCAGGGGCCGTGTATATGGCATGGATTTTAGGAACCGGGAGATGGAAAAAGATGCTTGGTGGGTCCTCCTACTTCAAATTTGGGGCACTGCGCGTGCAATCTACTGTGCCACCAGATATGAGTGGTGTGTTAAGTAGTACTATTCTTATCAGTTTAATCCCTGTTACGTCCCCTATCAGGGGACGTGTATATGGCATCGATTTTAGGAACCGGGAGATGGAAAAAGATACTTGGTGGGTCCTCCTACTTCAAATTTGGGGCACTGCGCGTTCAATCTACTGTGCCACCAGATATGAGTGGTGTGTTAAGTAGTACTATTCTTATCAGTTTAGTCCTTGTTACGTCCCCTATCAGGGGACGTTTATATGGTATGGATTTTAGGAACCGGGAGATGGAAGAAGATGCTTGGTCGGTCCTCCTACTTCAAATTTGGGGCACTACGCGTGCAATCGTGGCCGGACTTTTAGCCGACGGACATTTGGCCGATGGACATTTGGCCGATGGACATTTGGCCAAAACACAAGTGGCTGTCAGATAACAGTCCGGCCACGAGATAGATAGATTTGATAGATAGATAGATACATAGATTAGATAGATAGATCAATAGATGCAATAGATACATTTGAAAGATACGATAGATAGATAGATAGATTTGATAGATAAATAGATAGATTT
Organism: Bombina bombina; assembly: GCF_027579735.1. Taxonomy (NCBI): domain Eukaryota; kingdom Metazoa; phylum Chordata; class Amphibia; order Anura; family Bombinatoridae; genus Bombina; species Bombina bombina. Next base: position 1,579,929,203 of record NC_069499.1, read on the forward strand.
GATAGATAGATAATTTTCCAGACAGAGAATTACAAGACGTGCGATCTAGGACCCATGGTAAGGTTCCCAGAGGCAGTTGCGGCACCAGGGGACGTGTATATGGCATGGATTTTAGGAACTGGGAGATGGAAAAAGATGCTTGGTGGGTCCTCCTACTTCAAATTTGGGGCACTGCGCGTGCAATCTACTGTGCCACCAGATAGGAGTGGTGTGTTAAGTAGTACTATTCTTATCAGTTTAATCCCTGTTACGTCCCCTTTCAGGGGACATGTATACGGCATCGATTTTAGGAACCGGGAGATGGAAGAAGATGCTTGGTCGGTCCTCCTACTTCAAATTTGGGGCACTGCACGTGCAATCTACTGTGCCACCAGATATGAGTGGTGTGTTAAGTAGTACTATTCTTATCAGTTTAATCCCTGTTACGTCCCCTTTCAGGGGACATGTATACGGCATCGATTTTAGGAACCGGGAGATGGAAGAAGATGCTTGGTCGGTCCTCCTACTTCAAATTTGGGGCACTGCGCGTGCAATCTACTGTGCCACCAGATAGGAGTGGTGTGTTAATAGTACTATTCTTATCAGTTTAATCCCTGTAACGTCCCCTATCAGGGGACGTGTATATGACATGGATTTTAGGAACCGGGAGATGGAAAAAGATGCTTGGTCGGTCCTCCTACTTCAAATTTGGGGCACTGCGCGCGCAATCGTGGCCAGACTTTTAGCCGACGGACATTTGGCAGACGGACATTTGGCCAATGGACATTTGGCCGAAACACAAGTGGCTGTCAGATAACAGTCCGGCCACGATATAGATAGATTTGATAGATAGATACATAGATTAGATAGATAGATCAATAGATGCAATAGATATATTTGATAGATACGATAGATAGATAGATAGATAGATAGATAGATTTAATAGATAAATAGAAAGATTTGATAGATAGATAATTTCCCAGACAGAGAATTACAAGATGTGCGGTCTGCGACCCATGGTAAGGTTCCCAGAGGCAGTTGCGGTGCCAGGGGACGTGTATATGGCATGGATTTTAGGAACCGGGAGATGGAAAAAGATGCTTGGTCGGTCCTCCTACTTCAAATTTGGGGCACTGCGCGTGCAATCTAATGTGCCACCAGATAGGAGTGGTGTGTTAAGTAGTACTATTCCTATCAGTTTAATCCCTGTTATGTGCCTTTTTTTTTGGTTTGGTTTTTGAAGCCACAGTGCAGCACCAGAGGCCAGAAAAATTTGGCATGTACACATGCCTGGACAATTCAGTATTGTTTTAGCCGCTGCTGTAGCAGAAAAATTGATGTTTGTTTCCCAGGCAGAAAGTGCCCTAAAATATTGCGGCTTGAACCTTAGTTGGTGGCGGATAAGTCACGCAAGTCATCCGGCATTCGAAAATAAAATACAGCAGCGTGTGGACCATTTTTAGCCCAAGGCAGCTCATCTCATCAGGCCTTTTTTACTCAAATGTATCGCCCAATTTCAGACCCTTCGGGATCCATCCCTCATTCATCTTAATAAATGTGAGGTAATCTAGACTTTTTTGACCAAGGCGACTTCTCTTCTCAGTGACAATATCTCCTGCTGCACTGAAGTTCCTTTCTGACAGGACACTTGAAGCGGGGCAGGCCAGAAGTTCTATCGCAAATTGGGATGTCTCAGGCCACAGGTCAAGTCTGCACATCCAGTAGTCAAGGGGTTCATCGCTCCTCAGAGTGTCAAGATCTGCAGTTAAGGCGAGGTAGTCTGCTACCTGTCGGTCGAGTCGTTGTCTGAGGGTGGACCCCAAAGGGCTGTGGCGATGCATAGGACTTAAAAAGCTCTGCATGTCCTCCATCAGCAACACGTGTGTAAAGCATCCTGTCCTTGCCGGCATGGTCATGGGAGTCGGAGGATTACTTTCACCTCTTCCCCTGTTAGATTCCCGTTGTGCTGTGACATCACCCTTATACGCTGTGTAAAGCATACTTTTTAATTTATTTTGGAACTGCTGCATTCTTTCTGACTTGCGGTAATTTGGTAACATTTCAGGCACTTTATGCTTATACCGGGGGTCTAGTAGCGTGGACACCCAGTACATGTCATTCTCCTTCAGCTTTTTTATATGAGGGTCCCTCAACAGGCACGGCAGCATAAAATACCCCATTTGCACAAGGTTGGATGCCGAGCTACTCATGTCCCATTCCTCGTCCTCAGTGATCTCACTGAAGGTACATTCTTCCCCCCCAGCCACGTACAACAGCACAGGTACCAGATAGGTGACAACGAGCTCCCATGGGATGCCTGTTATGGTTGGTCTTCCTCCTACTCCTCAAAGCCACATTCCTCCTCTGACTCCTCTTCCTCAAAATCCTCTTCCAGCGTTGCCGCTAGTCCAGCAAGCAATGCTGATAAGGCTGTTTCTGGTGATGATGGTGACCTCAACTCTTCCTCTTCACGCTCATCTATGGCCTGATCCAGCACTCTTCGCAGGGCACGCTCCAGGAAGAAAACAAATGGTATGATGTCGTTGATGGTGCCGTCGGTGCGACTGACTAGGTTTGTCACCTCCTCAAAAGGACGCATGAGCCTACAGGCATTGTGCATGAGCGTCCAGTAACGTGGCAAAAAAATTCCCAGCTGCGCAGAGGCTGTCCTAGCACCCCGGTCATACAAATACTCGTTAACGGCTTTTTCTTGTTGGAGCAGGCAGTCGAACATTAGGAGTGTTGAATTCCAATGTGTCGGGCTGTCGCAAATCAAGTGCCTCACTGGCATGTTGTTTCACCGCTGGATATTGGAAAAGTGCGCCATGGCCGTGTAGGAACGCCTGAAATGGCCACACACCTTCCTGTCCTGCTTCAGGACGTCCTGTAAGCCTGGGTACTTATGCACAAAGCGTTGTACGATCAGATTACACACATGTGCCATGCACGGCACATGTGTCAACTTGCCCAATTTTAATGCCGCCACCAAATTACTTCCATTGTCAGAAACCACTTTGCCGATCTCCAGTTGGTGCAGAGTCAGCCACTGATCCACCTGTGTGTTCAGGGCGGACAGGAGTGCTGGTGCGGTGTGACTCTCTGCTTTCAGGCAAGTCAACCCCAAGACGGTGTGACACTGCCATATCCGGGATGTGGAATAGTACATGGGGAGCTGGGGGGTTGCCGTTGATGTGGAGCAAGACGCAGCACCAGAAGAGGACTCAGCCGAGGAGGTTATGGAAGAGGATAGAGTAGGAGGAGTAGAGGAGGTGGCAGCAGGCCTGCCTGCAAGTCGTGGTGGTGTCACCAACTCCTTTGCAGAGCCACACATTCCATGCTTGGCAGCCGTCAGCAGGTTTACCCATTGCGCAGTGTAGGTGATATACCTGCCCTTACCATGATTTGCAGACCAGCTATCCGTGGTCATATGGACCCTTGCCCCAACACTGTGTGCCAGACATGCCATTACTTCCTTTCGCACAATCGAGTACAAGTTGGGGATTGCCTTTTGTGCAAAGAAATTTCGTCCGGGTACCTTCCACTGCGGTGTCCCAATAGCTACAATTTTTTTGAATGCCTCAGACTCCACCAGCTTGTATGGTAAAAGCTGGCAGGCTAAGAGTTCAGACAAGCCAGCTGTCAGACGCCGGGCAAGGGGGTGACTTTGTGACATTGGCTTCTTATGCTCAAACATGTCCTTGACAGACACCTGACTGTGGGCAGATGAGCAAGAATTGCTCCAGAAGAGAGACGGAGTGGCGGATGGTTGAGAGGGGGCAAGGAGGACAGCAGTGGTTGACGTGGCTGAAGATGCTGGACCAGGAGGAGGATGGTAGCTTTGAGTTTGTGTGCTGCTTCTACTCATGTGTTGATCCCATAGGCGTTTGTGATGTGCGATCATGTGCCTTCGCAAAGCAGTTGTACCTAGGTGGGTGTTGGACTTCCCATGACTCAGTTTCTTTTGGCACAGGTTGCAAATGGCATTGCTGTTGTCAGAGGCAGACGCACACAAAAAATTCCACACTGCTGAGCTCTGCGATGACGGCATTCTGGTGGTGGCAACAGCATGCGTTGATTGGCGTGCTGTCTGGCTGACCCCGGGTGCCGATGCATGCTGTCTGACTCTGCCACTAGCTCCTTGCAATGACCTCCCCCTGCTTCCAACTCGTCTCCTCCTCCTCTCTGTTTCCCCATCTGAACTGTCCCCCTGTTCTTCTTCTCTTCTAGCGGGCACCCACGTGACATCCACGGACGCATCGTCATCATCAACCGCTTCACTTGTATCTGACAAATCAACAAAGGAAGCAGCAGCGGGTACAACATCATCATCATCACACCGTACGTCCATGTCTGTAATGCTGCCTGACTGAGACATATCACTGTTATCTACATCCTCTGTCAATGATGGTTGTGCATCACTCATTTCTTCCAACTGATGTGTAAATAACTCCTCTGACAGATCAAGTGAAGCGGCTGTGGTGCTAGTGTTGGTGGTGGCGGCAGGCGGGCAAGTGGTAACTTGAGAGGTAGTGTAAGGGTTACGCCCGCTTCACAGTGACAGACCAAACTCCCCGATTAACGCACCGCAAACAACCGCAAACAGTCCATTTGCACAAGCGCAAACTCCCGATTTGTACAAGGTTGGATACCAAGCTAGCCATGTCCCGTTCCTTGTCTTCACTGATGTCATTGAAGGTCTCTTCCTCCACCCAGCCACGTACAACACCAAGGGTCCCCGAAAGGTGACAACAAGCCCCCTGGGACGCCTGCTGTGTTTGGTCTTCCACCTCCTCAAAGCCACCTTCCTCCGCTGACTCCTCTTCTTCAGACTCCTCTCTCTGCATTGCCTCTCTCTGCGTTATTATAAGGTGTGTTAAGTAGTACAATTCCTATCAGTTTAATCCCTGTTCTGTCCCCTATCAGGGGACATGTATATGGCATGGATTTTAGGAACCGGGAGATGGAAAAAGATGCTTGGTCGGTCCTCCAACTTCAAATTTGGGGCACTGCGCGTGCAATCGTGGCCGGACTTTTAGCCGACGGACATTTGGCAGACGGACATTTGGCCGACGGACATTTGGATGAAACACAAGTGGCTGTCACAAAACAGTCCGGCAACGATATAGATAGATTTGATAGATAGATACATTGATTAGATAGATAGATCAATAGATGCAATATACATTTGATAGATACGATAGATAGATAGATTTAATAGATATATAATTTCCCAGACAGAGAATTACAAGATGTGCGATCTGAGACCCATGGTAAGGTTCCCAGAGGCAGTTGCGGCGCCAGGGGACGTGTATATGGCATGGATTTTAGGAACCCGGGAGATGGAAAAAGATGCTTGGTCGGTCCTCCTACTTCAAATTTGGGGCACTGCGCGTGCAATCTACTGTGCCACCAGATATGAGTGGTGTGTTAAGTAGTACTATTCTGATCAGTTTAATCCCTGTTACGCCCCTTATCAGGGGACGTGTATATGGCATGGATTTTAGGAACCGGGAGATGGAAAAAGATGCTTGGTCGGTCCTCCTACTTCAAATTTGGGGCACTGTGCGTGCAATCTACTGTACCACCAGATATGAGTGGTGTGTTAAGTAGTACTATTCTTATCAGTTTAATCCCTGTTACGTCCCCTATCAGGGGACGTGTATATGGCATCGATTTTAGGAACCGGGAGATGGAAAAAGATGCTTGGTAGGTCCTCCTACTTCAAATTTGGGGCATTGCGCGTGCAATCTACTGTGCCACCAGATATGAGTGGTGTGTTAAGTAGTACTATTCTTATCAGTTTAGTCCCTGTTACGTCCCCTATCAGGGGACGTTTATATGGCATGGATTTTAGGAACCGGGAGATGGAAAAAGATGCTTGGTGGGTCCTCCTACTTCAAATTTGGGGCACTGCGCGTGCAATCTACTGTACCACCAGATATGAGTGGTGTGTTAAGTAGTACTATTCTTATCAGTTTAATCCCTGTTACGTCCCCTATCAGGGGACGTTTATATGGCATGGATTTTAGGAACCGGGAGATGGAAAAAGATGCTTGGTGGGTCCTCCTACTTCAAATTTGGGGCACTGCGCATGCAATCGTGGCCGGACTTTTAGCCGACGGACATTTGGCCGATGGACATTTGGCCGATGGACATTTGGCCGAATCACAAGTGGCTGTTAGATAACAGTCCGGCCACGAGATAGATAGATTTGATAGATAGATAGATACATAGATTAGATAGATTGATCAATAGATGCAATAGATACATTTGAAAGATACGATAGATAGATAGATAGATAGATAGATAGATTTGATAGATAGATAATTTTCCAGACAGAGAATTACAAGACGTGCGGTCTAGGACCCATGGTAAGGTTCCCAGAGGCAGTTGCGGCACCAGGGGACGTGTATATGGCATGGATTTTAGGAACCGGGAGATGGAAAAAGATGCTTGGTTGGTCCTCCTACTTTAATTTTGGGGCACTGCGCGTGCAATCTACTGTGCCACCAGATATGATTGGTGTGTTAAGTAATACTATTCTTATCAGTTTAATCCCTGTTACATCCCCTATCAGGGGCCGTGTATATGGCATGGATTTTAGGAACCGGGAGATGGAAAAAGATGCTTGGTGGGTCCTCCTACTTCAAATTTGGGGCACTGCACGTGCAATCTACTGTGCCACCAGATATGAGTGGTGTGTTAAGTAGTACTATTCTTATCAGTTTAATCCCTGTTACGTCCCCTATCAGGGGACGTGTATATGGCATCGATTTTAGGAACCGGGAGATGGAAAAAGATGCTTGGTGGGTCCTCCTACTTCAAATTTGGGGCACTGCGCGTTCAATCTACTGTGCCACCAGATATGAGTGGTGTGTTAAGTAGTACTATTCTTATCAGTTTAGTCCCTGTTACGTCCCCTATCAGGGGACGTTTATATGGCATGGATTTTAGGAACCGGGAGATGGAAAAAGATGCTTGGTCGGTCCTCCTACTTCAAATTTGGGGTACTACGCGTGCAATCGTGGCCGGACTTTTAGCCGACGGACATTTGGCCGATGGACATTTGGCCGATGGACATTTGGCCAAAACACAAGTGGCTGTCAGATAACAGTCCGGCCACGAGATAGATAGATTTGATAGATAGATAGATAGATAGATAGATACATAGATTAGATAGATAGATCAATAGATGCAATAGATACATTTGAAAGATACGATAGATAGATAGATAGATAGATAGATAGATAGATTTGATAGATAAATAGATAGATTTGATAGATAGATAATTTTCCAGACAGAGAATTACAAGACGTGCGGTCTAGGACCCATGGTAAGGTTCCCAGAGGCAGTTGCGGCACCAGGGGACGTGTATATGGCATGGATTTTAGGAACCGGGAGATGGAAAAAGATGCTTGGTTGGTCCTCCTACTTCAATTTTGGGGCACTGCGCGTGCAATCTACTGTGCCACCAGATATGATTGGTGTGTTAAGTAATACTATTCTTATCAGTTTAATCCCTGTTACATCCCCTATCAGGGGCCGTGTATATGGCATGGATTTTAGGAACCGGGAGATGGAAAAAGATGCTTGGTGGGTCCTCCTACTTCAACTTTAGGGCACTGCGCGTGCAATCTACTGTGCCACCAGATATGAGTGGTGTGTTAAGTAGTACTATTCTTATCAGTTTAATCCCTGTTACATCCCCTATCAGGGGACGTGTATATGGCATCGATTTTAGGAACCGGGAGATGGAAAAAGATGCTTGGTGGGTCCTCCTACTTCAAATTTGGGGCACTGCGCGTGCAATCTACTGTGCCACCAGATATGAGTGGTGTGTTAAGTAGTACTATTCTTATCAGTTTAGTCCCTGTTACGTCCCCTATCAGGGGACGTTTATATGGCATGGATTTTAGGAACCGGGAGATGGAAAAAGATGCTTGGTCGGTCCTCCTACTTCAAATTTGGGGCACTATGCGTGCAATCGTGGCCGGAATTTTAGCCGACGGACATTTGGCCGATGGACATTTGGCCAAAACACAAGTGGCGGTCAGATGACAGTCTGGCCACGAGATAGATAGATTTGATAGATAGATACATAGATTAGATAGATCAATAGATGCAATAGATACATTTGAAAGATACGATAGATAGATAGATAGATAGATAGATAGATAGATAGATTTGATAGATAAATAGATAGATTTGATAGATAGATAGATAATTTTCCAGACAGAGAATTACAAGACGTGCGGTCTAGGACCCATGGTAAGGTTCCCAGAGGCAGTTGCGTCGCCAGGGGACGTGTATATGGCATGGATTTTAGGAACCGGGAGATGGAAAAAGATGCTTGGTTGGTCCTTCTACTTCAATTTTGGGGCACTGCGCGTGCAATCTACTGTGCCACCAGATATGATTGGTGTGTTATGTAATACTATTCTTATCAGTTTAATCCCTGTTACATCCCCTATCAGGGGCCGTGTATATGGCATGGATTTTAGGAACCGGGAGATGGAAAAAGATGCTTGGTGGGTCCTCCTACTTCAAATTTGGGGCACTGCGCGTGCAATCTACTGTGCCACCAGATAGGAGTGGTGTGTTAAGTAGTACTATTCTTATCAGTTTAATCCCTGTTACGTCCCCTATCAGGGGACATGTATACGGCATCGATTTTAGGAACCGGGAGATGGAAAAAGATGCTTGGTCGGTCCTCCTACTTCAAATTTGGGGCACTGCGCGTGCAATCTACTGTGCCACCAGATATGAGTGGTGTGTTAAGTAGTACTATTCTTATCAGTTTAATCCCTGTTACGTCCCCTATCAGGGGACATGTATATGGCATGTATTTTAGGAACCGGGAGATGGAAAAAGATGCTTGGTGGGTCCTCCTACTTCAAATTTGGGGCACTGCGCGTGCAATCTACTGTGCCACCAGATAGGAGTGGTGTGTTAATAGTACTATTCTTATCAGTTTAATCCCTGTAACGTCCCCTATCAGGGGACGTGTATATGGCATGGATTTTAGGAACCGGGAGATGGAAAAAGATGCTTGGTCGGTCCTCCTACTTCAAATTTGGGGCACTGCGCGCGCAATCGTGGCCAGACTTTTAGCCGACGGACATTTGGCAGACGGACATTTGGCCAATGGACATTTGGCCGAAACACAAGTGGCTGTCAGATAACAGTCCGGCCACGATATAGATAGATTTGATAGATAGATACATAGATTAGATAGATAGATCAATAGATGCAATAGATATATTTGATAGATACGATAGATAGATAGATTTAATAGATAAATAGAAAGATTTGATAGATAGATAATTTCCCAGTCAGAGAATTACAAGACGTGCGGTCTGCGACCCATGGTAAGGTTCCCAGAGGCAGTTGCAGTGCCAGGGGACGTGTATATGGCATGGATTTTAGGAACCGGGAGATGGAAAAAGATGCTTGGTCGGTCCTCCTACTTCAAATTTGGGGCACTGCGCGTGCAATCTAATGTGCCAGCAGATAGGAGTGGTGTGTTAAGTAGTACTATTCCTATCAGTTTAATCCCTGTTATGTGCCTTTTTTTTGGTTTGGTTTTTGAAGCCACAGTGCAGCACCAGAGGCCAGAAAAATTTGGCATGTACACATGCCTGGACAATTCAGTATTGTTTTAGCCGCTGCTGTAGCAGAAAAATTGATGTTTGTTTCCCAGGCAGAAAGTGACCTAAAATATTGCGGCTTGAACCTTAGTTGGTGGCGGATAAGTCACGCAAGTCATCTGGCATTCGAAAATAAAATACAGCAGCGTGTGGACCATTTTTAGCCCAAGGCAGCTCATCTCATCAGGCCTTTTTTACTCAAATGTATCGCCCAATTTCAGACCCTTCGGGATCCATCCCTCATTCATCTTAATAAATGTGAGGTAATCTAGACTTTTTTGACCAAGGCGACTTCTCTTCTCAGTGACAATATCTCCTGCTGCACTGAAGGTCCTTTCTGACAGGACACTTGAAGCGGGGCAGGCCAGAAGTTCTATCGCAAATTGGGATGTCTCAGGCCACAGGTCAAGTCTGCACACCCAGTAGTCAAGGGGTTCATCGCTCCTCAGAGTGTCAAGATCTGCAGTTAAGGCGAGGTAGTCTGCTACCTGTCGGTCGAGTCGTTGTCTGAGGGTGGACCCCGAAGGGCTGTGGCGATGCATAGGACTTAAAAAGCTCCGCATGTCCTCCATCAGCAACACGTGTGTAAAAGCATCCTGTCCTTGCCGGCATGGTCATGGGAGTCGGAGGATTACTTTCACCTCTTCCCCTGTTAGATTCCCGTTGTGCTGTGACATCACCCTTATACGCTGTGTAAAGCATACTTTTTAATTTATTTTGGAACTGCTGCATCCTTTCCGACTTGCGGTAATTTGGTAACATTTCAGGGACTTTATGCTTATACCGGGGGTCTAGTAGCGTGGACACCCAGTACATGTCATTCTCCTTCAGCTTTTTATATGAGGGTCCCTCAACAGGCACGGCAGCATAAAATACCCCATTTGCACAAGGTTGGATGCAGAGCTACTCATGTCCCGTTCCTCGTCCTCAGTGATCTCACTGAAGGTATATTCTTCCCCCCCAGCCACGTACAACAGCACAGGTACCAGATAGGTGACAACGAGCGCCCATAGAATGCCTGTTATGGTTGGTCTTCCTCCTACTCCTCAAAGCCACATTCCTCCTCTGACTCCTCTTCCTCAAAATCCTCTTCCAGCGTTGCCGCTAGTCCAGCAAGCAATGCTGATAAGGCTGTTTCTGGTGATGATGGTGACCTCAACTCTTCCTCTTCACGCTCATCTACGGCCTGATCCAGCACTCTTCGCAGGGCACGCTCCAGGAAGAAAACAAATGGTATGATGTCGTTGATGGTGCCGTCGGTGCGACTGACTAGGTTTGTCACCTCCTCAAAAGGACGCATGAGCCTACAGGCATTGTGCATGAGCGTCCAGTAACGTGGCAAAAAAATTCCCAGCTCCGCAGAGGCTGTCCTAGCACCCCGGTCATACAAATACTCGTTAACGGCTTTTTCTTGTTGGAGCAGGCAGTCGAACATTAGGAGTGTTGAATTCCAATGTGTCGGGCTGTCGCAAATCAAGTGCCTCACTGGCATGTTGTTTCACCGCTGGATATTGGAAAAGTGCGCCATGGCCGTGTAGGAACGCCTGAAATGGCCACACACCTTCCTGTCCTGCTTCAGGACGTCCTGTAAGCCTGGGTACTTATGCACAAAGCGTTGTACGATCAGATTACACACATGTGCCATGCACGGCACATGTGTCAACTTGCCCAATTTTAATGCCGCGACCAAATTACTTCCATTGTCAGAAACCACTTTGCCGATCTCCAGTTGGTGCAGAGTCAGCCACTGATCCACCTGTGTGTTCAGGGCGGACAGGAGTGCTGGTGCGGTGTGACTCTCTGCTTTCAGGCAAGTCAACCCCAAGACAGTGTGACACTGCCGTATCTGGGATGTGGAATAGTACATGGGGAGCTGGGGGGTTGCCATTGATGTGGAGCAAGACGCAGCAGCAGAAGAGGACTCAGCCGAGGAGGTTATGGAAGAGGATGGAGTAGGAGGAGTAGAGGAGGTGGCAGCAGGCCTGCCTGCAAGTCGTGGTGGTGTCACCAACTCCTTTGCAGAGCCACGCATTCCATGCTTGGCAGCCGTCAGCAGGTTTACCCATTGTGCAGTGTAGGTGATATACCTGCCCTGACCATGATTTGCAGACCAGCTATCCGTGGTCATATGGACCCTTGCCCCAACACTGTGTGCCAGACATGCCATTACTTCCTTTCGCACAATCGAGTACAAGTTGGGGATTGCCTTTTGTGCAAAGAAATTTCGGCCGGGTACCTTCCACTGCGGTGTCCCAATAGCTACAAATTTTTTGAACGCCTCAGACTCCACCAGCTTGTATGGTAAAAGCTGGCAGGCTAAGAGTTCAGACAAGCCAGCTGTCAGACGCCGGGCAAGGGGGTGACTTTGTGACATTGGCTTCTTATGCTCAAACATGTCCTTGACAGACACCTGACTGTGGGCAGATGAGCAAGAATTGCTCCAGAAGAGAGACGGAGTGGCGGATGGTTGAGAGGGGGCAAGGAGGACAGCAGTGGTTGACGTGGCTGAAGATGCTGGACTAGGAGGAGGATGGTGGCTTTGAGTTTGTGTGCTGCTTCTACTCATGTGTTGATCCCATAGGCGTTTGTGATGTGCCTCACTGGCATGTTGTTACGCTGCTGGATATCGGAAAAGTGCGCCATGGCCATGTTGGAACGCCTGAAATGGCCACACACCTTCCTGACCTGCTTCAGGACATCCTGTAAGCCAGCTGTCAGATGACAGGCAAGGGGGTGACTTTGTGACATTGGCTTCTTACGCTCAAACATATCCTTGACAGACACCTGACTGTGGGCAGATGAGCAAGAACTGCTCCGGAAGAGAGACGGAGTGGACTATGGTTGAGAGGGAGCAAGGAGGACAGCAGTGCTTGACGTGGCTGAAGATGCTGGACCAGGAGGATGGCGGCTTTGAGTTTGTGTGCTGCTTCTACTCATGTGTTGATCCCATAGGCGTTTGTGATGTGCGATCATGTGCCTTCGCAAAGCAGTTGTACCTAGGTGGGTGTTGGACTTCCCACGACTCAGTTTCTTTTGGCACAGGTTGCAAATGGCATTGCTGTTGTCAGAGGCAGACGCACACAAAAAATGCCACACTGCTGAGCTCTGCGATGACGGCATTCTGGTGGTGGCAACAGCATGCGTTGATTGGCGTGCTGTCTGGCTGACCCCGGGTGCTGATGCATGCTGTCTGACTCTGCCACTAGCTCCTTGCAATGACCTCCCCCTGCTTCCAACTCGTCTCCTCCTCTCTGTTTCCCCATCTGAACTGTCCCCCTGTTCTTCTTCTCTTCTAGCGGGCACCCACGTGACATCCACGGACGCATCGTCATCATCAACCGCTTCACTTGTATCTGACAAATCAACAAAGGAAGCAGCAGCGGGTACAACATCATCATCATCACATCGTACGTCCATGTCTGTAATGCTGCCTGACTGAGACATATCACTGTTATCTACATCCTCTGTCAATGATGGTTGTGCATCACTCATTTCTTCCAACTGATGTGTAAATAACTCCTCTGACAGATCAAGTGAAGCGGCTGTGGTGCTAGTGTTGGTGGTGGCGGCAGGCGGGCGAGTGGTAACTTGAGAGGTGCCCGAAGATAAGCTGAAGGAGGATGGTGCGTCAAGGTTCGGAGCGGAAGATATAGAAGATTGGGTGTCCTGTGTTAAAAAGTCAACTATGTCCTCAGAACTTTTCGAGTTCATGGGACGTGGCCTCTGAACACTGGGCATTATTCTAGGGCCAAAGGGAATCACAGCACCACGACCATGAAGGCACCTGCGGGGTGGCCTGCCTCTGCATGTCATTTTTTTTCAAATGTACACAATGCATAAGAATTAAAAAGCTCTGCATGTCCTCCATCAACAACACGTCTGTAAAGCGACCTGTCCTTGCCGGCGTGGTCGTGGGAGTCGGAGGATTACTTTCACCTCTTCCCCTGTTAGATTCCCGTTGTGCTGTGACATCACCCTTATACGCTGTATAAAGCATACTTTTTAATTTATTTTGGAACTGTTGCATCCTTTCCGACTTGCGGTAATTTGGTAAAATTTCAGGCACTTTATGCTTATACCGGGGGTCTAGTAGCATGGACACCCAGTACAGGTCATTCTCCTTCAGCTTTTTTATACGAGGGTCCCTCAACAGGCACAACAGCATGAAAGACCCCATTTGCACAAGGTTGGATACCGAGCTACTCATGTCCCGTTCCTCATCCTCAGTGATCTCACTGAAGGTATCTTCATCCCCCCAGCCAAGTACAACACCACAGGTAGCAGATAGGTGAAAACGAGCGCCCTGGGATGCCTGCTGTGGCTGGTCTTCCTCCTCCTCCTCAAAACCACATTCCTCCTCTGACTCCTCTTCCTCATAATTCTCTTCCAGCATTGCCGCTAGTCCAGCAAGCGATGCTGATTAGGCTGTTTCTGGTGGTGATGGTGACCACAACTCTTCCTCTTCACGCTCATCTACGGCCTGATCCAGCACTCTTCGCAGGGCACGCTCCAGGAAGAAAACAAATGGTATGATGTCGTTGATGGTGCCTTCGGTGCGACTGACTAGGTTTGTCACCTTCTCAAAAGGACGCATGAGCCTACAGGCATTGCACATGAGCGTCCAGTAACGTGGAAAAAAAATGCCCAGCTCCGCAGAGGCTGTCCTAGCACCCCGGTCATACAAATACTCTTTAACGGCTTTTTCTTGTTGGAGCAGGCGGTCGAACATTAGGAGTGTTGAATTCCAACGTGTCGGGCTGTCGCAAATCAAGCGCCTCACTGGCATGTTGTTACGCTGCTGGATATCAGAAAAGTGCGCCATGGCCGTGTTGGAACGCCTGAAATGGCCACACACCTTCCTGACCTGCTTCAGGACATCCTGTAAGCCTGGGTACTTATGCACAAAGCGTTGTACGATCAGATTACACACATGTGCCATGCACGGCACATGTGTCAACTTGCCCAATTTTAATGCCGCCACCAAATTACTTCCATTGTCAGAAACCACTTTGCCGATCTCCAGTTGGTGCAGAGTCAGCCACTGACCACCTGTGCGTTCAGGGTGGACAGGAGTGCTGGTCTGCTGTGACTCTCTGCTTTCAGGCAAGTCAACCCCAAGACGGCGTGACACTGCTGTATCCGGGATGTGGAATAGTACATGGGGAGCTGGGGGGGTGCCGTTGATGTGGAGCAAGACGCAGCAGCAGAAGAGGACTCAGCCAAGGAGGTTATGGAAGAGGATGGAGTAGGAGGAGTAGAGGAGGTGGCAGCAGGCCTGCCTGCAAGTCGTGGCGGTGTCACCAACTCCTCTGCAGAGCCACGCATTCCATGCTTGGCAGCCGTCAGCAGGTTTACCCAATGCACAGTGTAGGTGATATACCTGCCCTGACCATGCTTTGCAGACCAGCTATCAGTGGTCAGATGGACCCTTGCCCCAACACTGTGTGCCAGACATGCCATTACTTCCTTTCGCACAATCGAGTACAGGTTGGGGATTGCCTTTTGTGCAAAGAAATTTCGACCGGGTACCTTCCACTGCGGTGTCCCAATAGCTACAAATTTTTTGAATGCCTCAGACTCCACCAGCTTGTATGGTAAAAGCTGGCAGGCTAAGAGTTCAGACAAGCCAGCTGTCAGATGACAGGCAAGGGGGTGACTTTGTGACATTGGCTTCTTACGCTCAAACATGTCCTTGACAGACACCTGACTGTGGGCAGATGAGCAAGAACTGCTCCGGAAGAGAGACGGAGTGGACTATGGTTGAGAGGGAGCAAGGAGGACAGCAGTGCTTGACGTGGCTGAAGATGCTGGACCAGGAGGATGGCGGCTTTGAGTTTGTGTGCTGCTTCTACTCATGTGTTGATCCCATAGGCGTTTGTGATGTGCGATCATGTGCCTTCGCAAAGCAGTTGTACCTAGGTGGGTGTTGGACTTCCCACGACTCAGTTTCTTTTGGCACAGGTTGCAAATGGCATTGCTGTTGTCAGAGGCAGGCGGTGTCACCAACTCCTCTGCAGAGCCACGCATTCCATGCTTGGCAGCCGTCAGCAGGTTTACCCAATGCACAGTGTAGGTGATATACCTGCCCTGACCATGCTTTGCAGACCAGCTATCAGTGGTCAGATGGACCCTTGCCCCAACACTGTGTGCCAGACATGCCATTACTTCCTTTCGCACAATCGAGTACAGGTTGGGGATTGCCTTTTGTGCAAAGAAATTTCGACCGGGTACCTTCCACTGCGGTGTCCCAATAGCTACAAATTTTTTGAATGCCTCAGACTCCACCAGCTTGTATGGTAAAAGCTGGCAGGCTAAGAGTTCAGACAAGCCAGCTGTCAGATGACAGGCAAGGGGGTGACTTTGTGACATTGGCTTCTTACGCTCAAACATGTCCTTGACAGACACCTGACTGTGGGCAGATGAGCAAGAACTGCTCCGGAAGAGAGACGGAGTGGACTATGGTTGAGAGGGAGCAAGGAGGACAGCAGTGCTTGACGTGGCTGAAGATGCTGGACCAGGAGGATGGCGGCTTTGAGTTTGTGTGCTGCTTCTACTCATGTGTTGATCCCATAGGCGTTTGTGATGTGCGATCATGTGCCTTCGCAAAGCAGTTGTACCTAGGTGGGTGTTGGACTTCCCACGACTCAGTTTCTTTTGGCACAGGTTGCAAATGGCATTGCTGTTGTCAGAGGCAGACGCACACAAAAAATACCACACTGCTGAGCTCTGCGATGACGGCATTCTGGTGGTGGCAACAGCATGCGTTGATTGGCGTGCTGTCTGGCTGACCCCAGGTGCCGATGCATGCTGTCTGACTCTGCCACTAGCTCCTTGCGACGACCTCACCCTGGTTCCAACTCGTTTCCTCCTCCTCCTCTCTGTCTCCCCATCTGAACTTTCCCCCTGTTCTTCTTCTCTTCTAGCGGGCACCCACGTGACATCCATGGACGCATCATCATCATCAACCGCTTCACTTGTATCTGACAAATCAACAAAGGAAGCAGCAGCGGGTACAACATCATCATCATCACACCGTACGTCCATGTCTGTAATGCTGCCTGACTGAGACATATCACTGTTATCTACATCCTCTGTCAATGATGGTTGCGCATCACTCATTTCTTCCAACTGATGTATAAATAACTCCTCTGACAGATCAAGTGAAGCGTCTGTGGTGCTAGTGTTGGTGGTGGCGGCAGGGGGGCGAATGGTAACTTGAGAGGTGCCCGAAGATAAGCTGGAGGAGGATGGTGCGTCAAGGTTCAGAGCGGAAGATATAGAAGATATGTGTACAGGTGTACTGTGTTAAAAAGTCAACTATGTCCTCAGAACTTTTCGAGTTCATGGGACGTGGCCTCTGAACACTGGGCATTATTCTAGGGCCAAAGGGAATCACAGCACCACGACCATGACGGCACCTGCGGGGGGGCCTGCCTCTGCCTGTCATTTTTTTTTCAAATGTACATTTACACTACTATTAAACAAGATATGAGTGGTGCCACTGGGCAAGTGGACACAGTATACGCCATGAGCCTGACACAAAAAAGCAGACTGATGTTTCACAGTCCAAAAAGTTTAAAAATGTTTAAATGTACACTTACACTACTATTAAACAAGATATGAGTGGTGGCACTGGGCAAGTGGGCACAGTATAAGCTGTGAGCCTGACACAAAAAAGCAGACTGATGTTTCACAGTCCAAAAAGTTTTTATTTTTTTAAATGTACACTTACACTACTATTAAACAAGATATGAGTGGTGGCACTGGGCAAGTGGGAACAGTATACGCTGTGAGCCTGACACAAAAAAGCAGACTGATGTTTCACAGTCCAAAAAGTTTTTATTTTTTTAAATGTACACTTACACTACTATTAAACAAGATATGAGTGGTGGCACTGGGCAAGTGGGAACAGTATACGCTGTGAGCCTGACACAAAAAAGCAGACTGATGTTTCACAGTCCAAAAAGTTTTTATTTTTTTAAATGTACACTTACACTACTATTAAACAAGATATGAGTGGTGGCACTGGGCAAGTGGGCACAGTATACGCTGTGAGCCTGACACAAAAAAGCAGACTGATGTTTCACAGTCCAAAAAGTTTTTTTTTTTTTTGTTTTTAAATGTACACTTACACTACTATTAAACAATATATGAGTGGTGGCACTGGGCAAGTGGGCACAGTATACGCTGTGAGCCTGACACAAAAAAGCAGACTGATGTTTCACAGTCCAAAAAGTGTTGTTTTTTTTTAAATGTACACTTACACTACTATTAAACAAGATATGAGTGGTGGCACTGGGCAAGTGGGCACAGTATAAGCTGTGAGCCTGACACAAAAAAGCAGACTGATGTTTCACAGTCCAAAAAGTTTTTTTTTTTTTAAAATTTACACTACTGTTACACCAGATATGAGTGGTGGCACTGGGCAAGTGGGCCTGGCACACACGCTGGCAGGCAGGCAACTGCAATTAGATTACACTAGCAGACTGATGTTTCACAGTCAAAAAAGTTTTTTTTTTTTTTAAATTTACACTACTGTTACACCAGATATGAGTGGTGGCACTGGGCAAGTGGCTTGGCAGGCAGGCAACTGCAATTAGATTAAACAGGAAAAAAAAACAAAAAAAAAAACAGACTGATGTTCTAGCCCTAAAAATGGCTTTTTGGGGTGCTGTCCTTACAGCAGAGATCAGATGAGTCCTTCAGGACTGTAGTGGACACTGAATACACTAGCCTAGCTATCAATTTCCCTATTAAATCACCAGCAGCTACACTGTCCCTCCTCTCACTAACAATGCAGCTTCTGAATGAATCTAAAATGGCTGCTGTCCAGGAGCTGGGAGGGTCTGGGAGGGAGGTTCTGCTGCTGATTGGCTGGAATGTGTCTGCAGACTGTGAGATACAGGGTCAAAGTTTACTCTATGATGACGAATAGGGGGCGGATCGAACATCGCATATGTTCGCCTGCCGTTGCGAACGCGAACAAGCTATGTTCGCCGGGAACTATTCGTCGGCGAACTATTCGCAACATCACTACTCATAAGCACTCCAAGAGCCCCAATGAACAAGATATCAGATCCTGATTTAATTATGTGCAGGAGATGAGACATTAGATAATCCAGCAGCTCTCACTGTACAGTAATTTACACATCATTATCAACTTAATCATCTATTAATGCCACAATTATAATAAATATTTTCTAAATAGGAAAAGAGAAGTTAATTCTGCACGAAAAGCCCAGAAACACTGTTTGTTTAATTCCACTTCAAAAACTTTTTGATTACAATGAAAACCTGAATATAGTTGTGGTTGTGCAGCTATACCTATACCTCTGGCACAATCACACTTAACAGCTGTCACGGCACACTTACAGACAACTTAGGAGAGAGCACATGTTGCAGTTTCCATTTGAAATGACTGGATATCAGTAAGTGGTCTACAGACCATGAGGAGAATTATTTACTTCTTAGGAAAAACAAACAAACATGAGACAGCATCTTACCTGAATCTCTGGTGACAGTGAAAGTCGGCCGGCCGGGATAGAAGAGGGATCAGGCCATGAGTGCTGGTGGTGGGTGACAGGGCGCCACGTGCGCTTTAGGGTAGAGGAGGAGCTTATACCGGCACTGACTTCTGGCACCTTAGAGGGAAAGAAAATGGTGCTGCTGAGCCCTCCTAAGTGGCGGATCTCCAGGGTCTGGTGGCCGCAAATGGTTTATGCGACCTGGAAGTTCTGTCACTTTTAAAATGTAAAAAAAAAAAAAAATTAAAATCACTGCTCTCCAATTAGGCGGTTGCCCTGGGGGGCACATCATTCCATTTGGAAGGCATTGCCCCCCAATGCCCCCCCCTTGGAGCTGACCCTGTTACATACACAAACCAACATACAAACATACATACACAAACACAAAAAAATCTACACACACACACATGCACATTTATACACAAAAACCAACATGCAAACAGGAAGCCCTGCACGTGTGCATACAAGGGAGGGGCGTTTGACCCCTGCCTAGGTCCATAGGATAGGTGGTTGGTAAAGGGGGGTGGTGTTAGGAGGGGCCTGGGCGAGGGGTTAGATAATAGGTGGGGGTGGCCTAGAAAGAGCGCCAAACGTACCTTGCAGGATGGCAGCTCTTCAGGAGCTGTTTGAAGCAGTCAAGGCCTTGGCCCAAGCCAGAGGCATGGACTGGGTGCGGGATCAATAGAGGGCGGCGGGTGCAGCTCCGGCTGCTGCACCCGAGGCAGCAGGGAGAGGCAAGATGGCAAGACTTCCTGGGGGTAGAGTGGTCAGGAGGGCCAGGCCAACGGAGCGGCTCAGTCTGGAGCTGAACGGCAGACTCAGGATGAGGGGTCCTTGCTGAGGGGCAGGAGGGTTTCACCTGGTGGGCCGATGGACCCATCCACCAGGACCTCAACGCCAGTGAGGCCCACTAGGGCAGAGGAATGGGCAGCGGTGGAAGATGCAGGAGGAGGATCTGACAATGGCATCACCCAGTGATCGGGTGGAAGGCCAGGACGGGCGAAGAAGAGGAGGCCAGTCAGGACGTCAGAGTAAGGTAGGTAGGGGAGAGATGGGAAGTGGGCAGTGTGGTGGTAGAACCTGGTTGATTGGAGGCCGCGGTAGGTCCGGCACGCAGCAGGGCGTGGATGTCTGATGCCTGAGGGCTGTGGAGCAAAGAGGAGGTAGGGGGAATCAGTGGACAGAGGTCCAGGCGGTGCTGCTGGGGGGCTGTGCAGACATAAGCACATAACATACGCCCTTAGAGTGAGGACACAGGTCTGGGCAATTAAAAGGGGGTATAGTGGAAGATATAGTATGGTAGAGGGGCAGGCAATGCGGGAGCTATATGGGGGATAGCAGGGGGCTGGGGTTTGGGGTAACAGGGGTAATCGGTAATGGATAGGTTAGGGGTTATGGGGAGCATCATAGGATGGGGGAGTAGGCTGAGGGGCATTGCATAGCTGGGAAGGGTGTGAGGGACTGTATAATATAAAAAAACAACAACAAAAAAAAAACAAAGGGGGAATGCTGGGTGTTTTATGTAGGGTTACCTTGGGGTTGCATAGGGCCAGCAGATTGGCATAGTGTGGGGTGGAGGAATGAGGTGTGCTAAGGCTAAGGAGGTGGGGCAGGTTGGAGAGTGTAAGCAGTGGACTTGACTAGGTGAGTGTTTTTTGGGGGTAGGATGTTGGGGAATGGGGTCAAACCAGTGAAGTGCTTAACATGTTGTGCTGTTATGCCTGTCACCCCCCCCCCCCCAGGAACCATGGAGACGGCCGGGAGCAGTAACGGCGGGCCTGCAAGGCAGGGGATGCCACAGAGGGATCCAGAGTATAATGATATGGACATGGACACAATTTTCCTGGGGGATTCATAAATGACTTTGAGGAGGAGCAGCAAGGTGGTACAGAGGAGCCCGGACCTGTAGCAGCGGACCAGGTAGGCGACATGAGAGTGTTGGCCCAGCTGTTACAAATGATGCCCCCTGGTGCTGCTAGGGTAGAGAGCGATAGGAGGGGTCCTGGTCAGGAGGTGGTGAGAGGGCAGCGGCCTGTGGTCAGCAGGGGCAGGACAAGTACGGGGTGGTCTTGTGAGACTGGCCTTGAAAGTATGTTTTCTTCTCAGGCAGGAGTAGAACACGGCTGCAGCAATGGCAGCCAGAGAGGCGGCAAGTCAGGAACGGACAGGCGGCGGTGAAGGTCCCACTCCCCAGTGGATGACAGGAGAA
Organism: Bombina bombina; assembly: GCF_027579735.1. NCBI lineage: Eukaryota > Metazoa > Chordata > Amphibia > Anura > Bombinatoridae > Bombina > Bombina bombina. Next base: position 1,579,950,562 of record NC_069499.1, read on the forward strand.
GAAGGGCAAACCAAGATTCACCAACATGGGGCAGATTGGAGAGGTCACCCAGGAGAAATAGCAACCTGGAGAGGGGAAGGGCGAGGACCAGGACACGTTTAACAGGAAGGCAAGGGGAGGAAAGTGGGAGAACAGAGAGGCGGTCGGAGGAGAGGGCAAGGAGGCCCGAAGCAGTAGAGCAAAGTAGTCGGGACGTCAACATCATGGGACCGGCTACGGCACCTAACAGCACAGCTGAGGTATCTGGGATGGTAGCAGTAACTTCTGTAAATAGTAATGTGGGGAGTTCAAATGAAGGTGTATCAATTTTGCTAAAAGGTTTGATGGATCTGGTGGCTCAAGTTAAGAAACAATGTGGAGAAGGGTCTGGAGTAGCGGGGGTTTGGGGCAAGGAGGTTGGGATGCAGGGGACTACAGGGGGTGTGGCAGCGAATGCTGCGGGAGGATCCATTAAGGTGGCAGAAGTCGCTTTGAGCAGACCATGTTTATGTACGATTGGGCCTCTGGGCATACATTTGTCCCATAAGATCAAGAAGAAGATTTGATAAAATAGGTTACGTAATAAAAGTGCAAGTGTTGATGATATACCCACAATATGAGAAGGCAAAGATAATGCCTAGAGAGACGGTCTAGGAACTTAACAGTGTCCCAGCTAAGCAGGATTGGGCAGCTCCTCCAGGAATCGGTGCAGGATTCAATGATCTAAAGAGTGAAAATAAGAAGGGCGACTCCTAGTGCAGAGCAATAAAGTAAAGGCACCCCGTATCCAAATCCCAGATGTCAGGGTACTCACAATTGGAAGCGTACACAATAGTGCAAGTGACACCTACTGGGTTATTATAGTGACCCAGTGCACATATCAATCACAGAGGCAGATGCAAAAAGTCCCAGTGTGTTCTTTGTTGTTTATTAAAAAATACAATATATCTCAATTGCTACAAGCACCCCAAAGTTAAACCAAAGGAATGGTTTAACTTTGGGGTGCTTGTAGCGATTGAGATATATTGTATTTTTTGTATTCAAGTGTTCCAAGAAACTATTATCTCATTGTTTTGTATCACCATTAAATGTTTTGTAGAGATATTTAGTAGCCACCTGCATTAGAATGAGGTCCTGGGATTTTGATTGGTTAGAGGTAGGTTTATAGGAGACTCTTGTATGTTTCCAGTATTAACAGCCTGAGGAAATAGTGTGGTTAACACCGAGAAACGCGTAGCGTGTAATACTGTCTTGTTTTTATGATTGTATAACAGTTAATTGTGACCCCCTTTTTTATATATATCATATAAAGTTTTTTACTTTTTTAACATCATCTTGAGTCTCTTTTTGCACATGGCTATCAATGGTAAACAACAAAGAACACACTGGGACTTTTTGCATCTGCCTCTGTGATTGATATGTGCACTGGGTCACTATAATAACCCAGTAGGTTTCACTTGCACTATTGTGTGCAATTGTGAGTACCCTGACATCTGGAATTTGGATACGGGGTGCCTTTACTTTATTGCTCTGCACTAGGAGTCGCGCTTCTTATTTTCACTCTTAAAAAGAAGATTTGGAAGCGCAAATTTTTCAGATCTTCTCTTTACTCCCATTGGAGCAGTTTGTGGAGATCAAGGAGGATCCTAAAGGGGAGCAAGGAAAAAAGGAAGAGGAGAAACGCAAAAAGAGATACAGAAAGCTGTCCAAAACTTTTGGGAATGGGTGCAGGGAATTTTGTATACTTGCAAGTGTAACGGCAGAAAAATTTCTGGATCAGGGCTCAGCATTGTTTTGTTATTTTGATGAAATTGCGGTAGTATATTGTGCATATGGAGGGATGGGGTGGTGGCGATATGATTAACAGTTTCGCAAGCAGATAACGGTGTGGCCAGTCATGAAGTTGGATGATCGTGACATTGGGATCTGGCTGGAGATGATGACAACGCTTCGTGGGGGGCAGTCCTTCCATGGGCCGGGCAGGACGAGCACAGGGGGAGCTGGTTCGACTCTAGCAGTAGCGCTCAGAAAAAGATTATGCTTCCAGTTTAACGACGGGCAATGAAGATTTGGGGGATTTTGTAAGTATAAACATAATCGCTCTGGTTGCGGGGGAGCTCACGCTTTCTCAAAATGCTTTAGGAGAGGGAGGCTGCTGGCTAAGCCAAAGGATTTGGGTATACAGGGTGCGGATGTCGGTGAAGGTTGTAAAAATGGTGCCGTGGTTAAGATGGTACGCTAGGGGTAGAACGGGTAGACAGGATGTGGGTTTTAGTCCGGGGTTCTGGATCCCGTTTGAAGAGGGGGGGATCGAGAGCCCGAGAAATCTAAATTCAGCTAGGGAATTCCCGGAGGTGGTGAGAAGTAAATTGGGAAAGGAAGTTGCATTGGGTAGGATGGCTGGTCCATTCAAGGACATTCTGTTGGAGAATTTGAGGGTTTCTCCATTGGGGTGGTACCAAAGAAGGTGCCAGGACAGTTTGGAATGATACATCACCTATTATTTCCAATAGGGGCTTCAGTCAATGATGGGATTGACCTGGAAGTAGTGGTGGTTGGATATGCATCATTCGATAGGGCGGTTGATATGGTGAGGGCAGCAGGGGTGGGTGCTCAAATAGCGAAGGTGGACGTGGAGGCGGATTTTCGGTTGCTGCCGGTGCACCCAAGATGTCATCACCTGTTGGGTTGCTTTTTTGATGACTCTTATTTTGCGGAGTGGGTGGTAAGGCAGCAGTCAGGGAGGAATTCACTGGTACACTATTTAGATGATTTTTTATTTGTGGGCCTGGAGGGGTCGACGGATTGTGAGCAGCTCATGGTGACGTTCATGCAGGTAGTGAAGGAGTTTGTAATCCCTATTGCTGCAGAGAAGATGAAGGGCCCCTACACGTGCTTGAGTTTTTTGGGAATTCAGATTGATACTCTCCGGCTAGAGTGTAGTTTGCAGGAGGATAAGGTGGTTGCAGGAGGATAAGGTGGTGGATTTATTAGCCACAATTGAGGGTGCATTGTGGAAGCAGAAGCTAAAGTTGCGGGAACTTCAGTCTTTGATTGTCAAGTTCAACTTTGCGTGCAAAATTATCCCAGTTGGGAGAATTTTCACGAGAAAACTGTCTTTGGCAATGGCAGGGGTAAAAAGAAGAAGGAGCTTAGGAAGGATTTGATGGTGTGGAGGAGTTTTTTGAGGGAATTTAATGGGAAGACTTTTGGTGCAAGAGGTATACGAATGAGATGGGAGCTATCGGTTTTGGAGCTTATCTCCAAGGCAAATGGTGTGTGGGGCAATGGCCAGAGCTGTGGGTGAAGGAAGGGTTGACAAAAAATCTAGTATATTTGGAGTTATTCCCATTGATGGTGGCATTCTGTCGGATAACAGGGTTACCTTTAATTCAGATAACATGGGTGTGGTTTTGGCTCATAACAGTTTGTCTGCTTCATCTTTACTTGTGGTTCATTTGTTGCATTTATTTGTGTTGTAATGTGTACAATGCAATATTTTGTTCAGAGCAGTGCATGTACCGGGTAAGGAGAACAATGTTGCTGATGCTCTTTCCCTTTTGCAGTGGGATCAATTTCGTTGCCTAGCTCTGGAAGCGGAGGTGTATGGGGAGCAGTGTCCAGAGGCATTGTGGAGGAGGGCATTCGTGACAGGTTGAACATGGTGAGGGGAGCGTTAGCTCCAGGGACATGGAAATCTTACATGCAGGTATGGGCTTTGTGGTGGAAGTTTTTGCAGGGGTGTTATATGGTTGTAAGTCGACTGAGGACAGAGAAAGGGCGATACTGGACTGGATGTTGGAATGGCAGAGAGTGGGGATTTTGAGATCCATGGTCAAGGGGAGGTTAGCGGCATTATCATTTTTTTTTCAGCTGATGGGATGGGAGGATGTGTCCAAAAATTTTCTGGGCAGATTGGAGGCCAGGAGTTTGTGTAAGGGGAGAATGGTAGTGAATGGCAGAAGGCCTGTGGTGTTTTCAGTGTAGCAGAGTATTGTGGTAAAATTGCCGGAGATTTGTTTGTCGTATTATGAATACATGCTGTTCCGGTTGTCTTTTGTGGTAGCCTTTTTTGGGGCCTTTAGAGTGTCAGAGCTGGTAGGAAAGAATAAAGGGGACAAAGGGGGCGTTCAGGTGATTGATGTATCGGTATTCAAAGGTTCATTGGCTATATGGTTGAGGAGGTCGAAAACAAATCAGAATGGGACGGGTTGTCAGATAAGTTTGAGGGCAATCGGGGGAGTTTGTTGTCCAGTTCAAGAGTTTCGAGAGTATATGAGAGTGAGGCCTCAAATCAGGGGCCCTCTTTTCCTCCACATGGATGGGACGTCCCTGTCCCAATTCCAATTTCAAGCTGTAAGAGGTGTGTGGGTCTGGTGGGTTTGGAGCCAAGGGAATTTGGGACACATTCATTTAGGATAGGAGCGGCTATGGAAGCCCATGCTTTGGGGTTAGGGGTTGCAGGAATCAAGAGAATTAGGAGATGGGTTTCTAATCGTTATTTGTCATATATGCATTGGTTTAGTTTTGTTTGATGTTTTATTTTGTTTAGGCAGGTCCGGTTCACTGTTGATGGGTAATTCATACATATACTGGGCCAGGAAGGTGGCGGCTGTAAAAGAACTGGGGGTGCAGCTGGGATTGTCACCTGAAGTGGTCAGCATTTGTTGGTTTGGAGTCAGAGGCATGAGGTGGGATCAGTTGCTGGTAAAAGTAATAGAATATGTGAGGCTGTTCTGCCCGCCTGATATATTGTTAATTCATGTTGGGGGAAATGATTTAGGCTTTATCTCTAAGAAGGATTTGGTTGATGGAATGAAGATGGATGTTAGAAGGTTGGTGGAGCTTTTCCCGAGTTTGAGAGATTGAGCCGCGTTTGGCTTGGAGGGCGGTGTGGGATCTTAAGAAACTGGATACATCTCGAAGGAAAGTGAACAGGATGATGAGTGGTTTTGTTTAAAAATGTGGTGGGCTGTCTTTGCGGCATGTGGAATTTGAAGGGGATTCTGGAAAATGTTTTTTCCTTCGAGATGGGGTCCATTTAAATGAGGTTGGTGTGCATCTATTTAATTTTAACATAAATGAAGGAGTTACAATGGCCTTGAAGTTGGTTGACGGGACACGGCGGTAGGTCTTTGCCTGTGGCAGAGTGCTTGCCTGGTGGAATAGCAGTTATGGGTACCTTCTGGATTGGCAGGAGAGAAGTTGGTGGGTAATTATGTGGATAATGGAGAATATGTGGCTGCTATGGGCAAGCTCTATTTTTGGTTTAAGTGTTTTGGTTATTTATCACTTGTTATGTGTGTTTTATAAATAAAAAGCTGCGGCCTTTGTACCCCATTTATGGTGTTGTGTTTTTATTATGACTAAATTACCTAGTGGAAGGGTCAATACATAAACAAACACAAAATCATCTACACACACACACACATGTACATTTACATACACAAACCAACATGCAAACATACATACACAAACACAAAAACACCTACATACACAATCTCAAACATGCATGCACACAAACTATATACCCCTACATGCACACACTGACACATGTACGCACATAGGGGACGATTTACCAATGTCTGGAGGACATGATTTGCTGTAGCGTATCATGTACACCAGACATTGCTGAATGCCGACAGAATACACTGTCTGGATTTAACACTGCAAAAGCAGTTCTGGTGAACTGCTTGTGCAATGCCGCCCCCTCCAGATTCACGGCCAATCAGCCGCTAGCAGGGGGTGTCAATCAACCCGATAGTATAGGATCTGGTGGATTTATGTCTGCAACCTCATAGGCAGTGGACCAGTTAAGGAACAGCGGTGTTGCACGTAAACATGGGCATCAGGGGCCATTCGGGCCTTGATAAATCGGCCCCACAAACTATACACACCTACATATACACACTGACACGTATGCACATAAACTATACACACTTACATACACACACTGACACATGTACGCACATAAACTATACACACCTACATACACACACTGACACATGTACGCACATAAACTATAGATATTTACATATACACACTGACACATGTACGCACATAAACTATACACACCTACATACACACACTGACACATGTATGCACATAAACTATACACACTTACATATACACACTGACACATGTACGCACATAAACTATACACACCTACATACACACACTGACACATGTATGTACATAAACTATACACACTTACATATACACACTGACACATGTACGCACATAAACTATACACACCTACATACACACACTGACACATGTATGCACATAAACTATACACACCTACATACACACACTGACACATGTACGCACATAAACTATACACACCTACATACACACACTGACACATGTATGCACATAAACTATACACACTTACATATACACACTGACACATGTACGCACATAAACTATACACACTTACATACACACACTGACACATGTATGCACATAAACTATACACACTTACATATACACACTGACACATGTACGCACATAAACTATACACACCTACATACACAAACTGACACATGTATGCACATAAACTATACACACCTACATACACAAACTGACACATGTACGCACATAAACTATAGATATTTACATATACACACTGACACATGTATGCACATAAACTATACACACTTACATATACACACTGACACATGTACGCACATAAACTATACACACCTACATACACACACTGACACATGTATGTACATAAACTATACACACTTACATATACACACTGACACATGTACGCACATAAACTATACACACCTACATACACACACTGACACATGTACGCACATAAACTATAGATATTTACATACACACACTGACACATGTATGCACATAAACTATACACACTTACATATACACACTGACACATGTACGCACATAAACTATACACACCTACATACACAAACTGACACATGTATGCACAGAAACATAAATATATATATATATATATATATATATATATATATATATATATATATATATATATATATATATATATATATATATTGTAACATATCTCAGCCTAATGTCACTATCCCTTTAAGAAATCCTTTTCTGACTGCTGCATTTGGGCAGTATTCACATTCAGCCTGCCTGCCTGATTAATCATTCATGCACCTGATTACCTCAGCCTCTTTTTAAGCCTTCTCAGGTCTAATGTGCCTTGCATTAAAATGAAGTTGTGATCCTGAACAGAGGTCTGTGACTGTTTCCTGCATGAACTTAGCAACTATTCCAAGATACAGCATTTCCTATTACCTATGCAAAATATCATCAAACCGCAAGTATCAAAAATATCTCCATTCTGTTTCCTGGACACAGCTACTTAACAATCTCTGAACTTTATTAATATTCAACTATGCTTTTGCTTACCATCACTCTCTAATTACAACAGCATCTTACTCAGAACTTTATAAATATTTCTCTGCTACAAGTTGTCATTGCTGAAATATCCTGCTGCAAATATGTTAACATATTCTGAACTCTGCATCTATGTGTTCAATTAAAAGCTTTCCTGTGATTCTCCAATATATGTTCAAACAGTAATTAATGCCTTAAACTTAACTTTCACCTGTGCTGCTCTGCTAATTACTGACATACAGCTCATTATAATAATATGTACTGTGAACCTGCAATAAACCAAGTTTGCATCTAAATGCACAAACAATAATTAATGCCTAAACTTGCAGCTTGTCTAAGTACCTGTGCAGCTGTGCTTTAACTCTGACATACAGCTTTATATAATATTATGTACTGTGAACCTGCAACAATCCTTAGTTTACATCTAAGTGTCAAAGTTTCACCAGATTACTCTGAAGCCTGAACATTCCACTTTGCTATATTTCTCTCTCATTGAATCCTGCAGTTACTTCTATTAACTAACTATAAGTCACAGTGAACTCAGAATATATTGTATACAAATGTTGCACTCTCCATTTATTCTACAATAACTTCTAGCAACTATGAATCACAGAATATCATCTATCCACGTCCAGGATACTCTTCCCCGGGTCAGGGGTCGGTGTCTTCAAATCCCTACCACTGCCCCGAGGGTCTGTTTCCTGAGCGCATGTACACCGGATCATGACAGAATGTTAATGCCTAAAAAAGGGATCCGCAGTGGTAGTGGATGCACCGACCCTCAAAGGAAAATAAAAAATTACAACATAACTCAGACCCAAGCAATCCCTAAAGGAAAAACAGAAGATTTTCAAACTTTAAAAAATTTAAAGACACAGTACTCCCATTCTAGACAATCCTCTACTCATGTTCGTGGTTACCATTTTGGTGAAACTGATCCTGAATCTGACTATGAAAATGAAGAGGATTTAACCATAGCTTCAGCAGAAAAAATTCAGGCTTTCAAAGATTTAAAGAGACAGAACAACTTTTCTAAAATGTCATCTGTTCCTCATGTTCGTGATTACCATTTTGGTGAAACTGATTCTGAATCTGACTATGAAAATGAAGAGAATGTATCCATCGATTCAGCAGAAAAAAATCAGATCTTTAAAGATTTAAAGAGACAGGACTACTGTTCCAGAATACCATCTACTCCTCCTGTTTGTGATTCCTATCCTGATGATACTGATTCTGAGTCTGTATATGTCAACAAGGAGGATGACTTCACAGATCCAGCTGAATTGGCATTAGACTGGTATGAGCGCAACTTTAATTCGCCACAAACTCAGACAAGACCTCAACCTATTTGCTATAATGACATCCTTGGTTGTTATATTTACAACATGGATGATACAGACAGCTCCCATCATGAAACCTCTCATGGAAATACTGATCTTCCTATTTCTGATATTACCATGGATTCGTTAGATTGGACAGATTCAGAGCTGGAAGAAAGGACATCTGGTTTACAGACTGCTGTTAGGAGTAAAGGTCCTCTCAACTACTATGCTGATTTATCACATCAGAATTATGCATCCAGTGATGAAGAGGATTTCTGTTCTCAACCTTACTACAAGCCACAATGGCAGCAACCTAAGAAGCCTCATACTGGGAAGAAATCTAAGTTCTCTAAGAAAAAGAAGAAGAAGAAGAAAATCCTTCTGCCCACAGAAAATCAGAAGTGCAAAGAGGAAACTCAGCCTGATTCCCCTGTTTTAGATTCTGTTGTACCAGACCCTCTCTTGCCTCCTGACACTGTCAACACCGAGCTGGATGATGTCTATAGTCACTATCAGTCTCTTCTTAAAGCATCTAATGGTATCTCTTCTCAGACTCTACAACAACTACAAAAACTGTTTCCAACTATTGAATTCTTGCATCCCTCTCATGCTGCCTCAATACCTGTAAACCCTGTGCTAGAAGCAAAAGATAATTCTGTTCCAGATATACAACCTTTCAGTTTACCAGAGATAATCCCTGGAGAATTTAGCTCTGATATTCAAACTCAAATAAGCATGCCTGCTGAACTCCAGATAACTTCTCAGTCAGAATCTTGTGTCACAATTCCTCCGCATCTACCTGAGTGTGGCATATTGCAGTACACTTCACCTTCTCAAAATTCTTCTGTTATTGCATCTAAGAAATTGTTTCCCTTGGGAGATACTTTGCATCAACCTACATTATCTACTACATCAGTTTCCTGTACAGGAATTCCTGATACTCAATCCTGTGAGGACAACTTTGAACCAAGTTTGCAAGTGGACATTCTTGAACCTGAAACTTGTACAAAAGTTCTTCAAGAAGATTCCCCTGTGCCCATTCCTGTTCCTGTTTTCCATGATTATACTACTAAACCTGACATCAAGGTGGACTCTCCTGTTTTTGACCCTGGTATGGGAATTCCTTTGTTTAACCCAGAAATGGGTGTAATAATACTTGATCCTGAAGATAGCCATGCCCTCTACTCAGAAGCGAGTATGGTTCTTGGCTCTAAAGTGGGTCTTGTTAATTCTTCGTTTATGAACCCTGAAGAAAGCCTTGCCCTCTGCTCAGAAGAGAGTATGGTTCCTGGCTCTAAAGTGGGTTCTTTTTCTTTCTCTATAGTTGAACCTTGCCCTGGCATGGGCATACCTTCACCTGATCCTACTGAGGATATTCCTGAACCTTGCCCAGATGTGGGTACTTCTGAACATTGCCCTGGCATGGGCATTCCTTCACCTGATCCTACTGAGGATAGTCCTGAACCTTGCCCAGATGTGGGTACTTCTGAACATTGCCCTGGCATGGGCATTCCTTCACCTGATCCTACTGAGGATATGACTGAACCTTGCCCAGATGTGGGTATTCCTGAACCTTACCCTGGTGTGGACATTCATATACCTATTCTTAGTGAGAACACTTTTGATTCTGAATCCAGTAAGGAGACATTTCATTTTGAATTAGAAGATGGCAAGAACTGGACAAATCTTGCACTCTACACTCCTATCTCCTATTTTGAAGAAAGCCCTGCTATTGCGTTAGAAGTGGCTATAGCTTTTTCTTTTGGAGTATATCTAATCCTCAGCCAAGAGGTTAATTCTGAGGATACTCAAATCTCTGACCCAAAGGTGGTTAATCTGGTTATCAATCCAGAATGCTGCATCTCTATTTCTGAAGCTGAGGAAAGCCTTTTCATATCTCTAGGACTGGCTGCCTTTTCATTGGCTATATACATGGTCATCTATCATGAAGAACATCCACCTGTCTACCCTCAGAATGATTCTGTGGTAGGAAGCTCATTGTATGTTACGTTCATGCATTCTCACGATGACTACAAAAAAGTTGACTTCAAGTTTTGCTCTCATCATTGTCAAGATCTTTTGATACCTGAATTACATGGCCTTTACTTCGTCATTCAACTTTTTCAAGAGATCTCCAACCCTCCTTTCTTGATTTCCGATTGGACTCACTACCTCCATACACCTACTACCGATTCTCCATATCAATTTTGTTCTCTCTCCTTTTGGATTGTATTGGGCGCCCGGAGGTCGCCATTAAGGAGGGGAATCTGTAACATATCTCAGCCTAATGTCACTATCCCTTTAAGAAATCCTTTTCTGACTGCTGCATTTGGGCAGTATTCACATTCAGCCTGCCTGCCTGATTAATCATTCATGCACCTGATTACCTCAGCCTCTTTTTAAGCCTTCTCAGGTCTAATGTGCCTTGCATTAAAATGAAGTTGTGATCCTGAACAGAGGTCTGTGACTGTTTCCTGCATGAACTTAGCAACTATTCCAAGATACAGCATTTCCTATTACCTATGCAAAATATCATCAAACCGCAAGTATCAAAAATATCTCCATTCTGTTTCCTGGACACAGCTACTTAACAATCTCTGAACTTTATTAATATTCAACTATGCTTTTGCTTACCATCACTCTCTAATTACAACAGCATCTTACTCAGAACTTTATAAATATTTCTCTGCTACAAGTTGTCATTGCTGAAATATCCTGCTGCAAATATGTTAACATATTCTGAACTCTGCATCTATGTGTTCAATTAAAAGCTTTCCTGTGATTCTCCAATATATGTTCAAACAGTAATTAATGCCTTAAACTTAACTTTCACCTGTGCTGCTCTGCTAATTACTGACATACAGCTCATTATAATAATATGTACTGTGAACCTGCAATAAACCAAGTTTGCATCTAAATGCACAAACAATAATTAATGCCTAAACTTGCAGCTTGTCTAAGTACCTGTGCAGCTGTGCTTTAACTCTGACATACAGCTTTATATAATATTATGTACTGTGAACCTGCAACAATCCTTAGTTTACATCTAAGTGTCAAAGTTTCACCAGATTACTCTGAAGCCTGAACATTCCACTTTGCTATATTTCTCTCTCATTGAATCCTGCAGTTACTTCTATTAACTAACTATAAGTCACAGTGAACTCAGAATATATTGTATACAAATGTTGCACTCTCCATTTATTCTACAATAACTTCTAGCAACTATGAATCACAGAATATCATCTATCCACGTCCAGGATACTCTTCCCCGGGTCAGGGGTCGGTGTCTTCAAATCCCTACCACTGCCCCGAGGGTCTGTTTCCTGAGCGCATGTACACCGGATCATGACATATATATATAAAAGTGGTAGCTGGTGGCCTAGCACTCCATCCACATTAATGTTTCCAATGCCTGGGTGCAATCCTCAATTGATATGTATAGAATACTAGTAGGGAAGGAGGGCACTCACAGGACTTCATACATAAGGTAATCTTTTATTGTAGTTCTAACAAAAGTGCATTGTCAACGTTTCGGCCTTTTCTTAGGCCTTCTTCAAGACAAGTTTCCTAATCTAAAAACATGAACAGAAAAAATATGATAAAATACATTGCAAACATGTGATATCCAAATATACACTGAATCGTGACCCTACACCAAGAAGGACCAAAATAGCCCAAGTGAAACTTAAAAATGCTTCAATTGAAACAAAGAAGTCATGACATTCACCTGCCAGGGGAGACGTGAACAGAAGATAAAAGAATAATGAAACAGACAAAAGAAAAAAAGGAAAGAAAGAAAAGAAAAACAAAAAATGATTCAAAGTGTAACAAAAAGAATAAGATTGTAGCCAACAGAAAGAAAAAGGACCACATATGGAATAACCATAGTCCACTTGGAACATAAGCATCCCATATTAGTAATGTACTATAAGACACCAATTGACTAGCGTATATCATTGTGCACTGACATAGAGATAAACAGCCTTAACAATAGTTCAATTAATAGGCTAAATAATTTAGGGACAGCTCGCAACAAACTCAAAATATTACAACACACCCCACGTTAATCCTATATCTATGCTCATATATAACATATAATCAGGACAATTGAAGATAACTATAGTGGGTGCCATCCACGGATCACCTACTCTGTTATCACATCTCTGTTAGACAAAATCATCACAGCGGTGTACACCATATCAACCAAGATCCGCCATACAGTGACGGCAATAGTCTAAATAGCAACCACTAACCGCTGAATAACAGACCCCAAGGCAGCCTTATAGTTATCCCCGCAACATCCACAACAGCTCAAATCGTAATCAAACCCAAACACATATCAGTACAATACTTCATCATAGTGATTAACCTACACGCACGCTGCCGCAATACGTCTATACAAATAGGAAACCCCAACCTGAGTCATGTGGATACAAATATTATCATAGCCGTGAACCGCAATTCTTTTATCTTCTGTTCACGTCTCCCCTGGCAGGTGAATGTCATGACTTCTTTGTTTCAATTGAAGCATTTTTAAGTTTCACTTGGGCTATTTTGGTCCTTCTTGGTGTAGGGTCACGATTCGGTGTATATTTGGATATCACATGTTTGCAATGTATTTTATCATATTTTTTCTGTTCATGTTTTTAGATTATGAAACTTGTCTTGAAGAAGGCCTAAGAAAAGGGCGAAACGTTGACAATGCACTTTTGTTAGAACTACAATAAAAGATTACCTTATGTATGAAGTCCTGTGAGTGCCCTCCTTCCCTACTAGTATTCTATATATATATATATATATATGTACACACATACAGCGGATCATCTCTGCCCCCTAGAGTGTAAGCTAAATCTAAAAGTGAGGGGCAGTCAAGGGGATTAAATCATTACTCATTGGGGTCTAGTTATCAAGCCGCCAACCTCAAATACGCTGGAATTCCGAAGCGTATTTGTGTTGAGGCTGATTCGCCTTAGTTATCAAAGGCTAGAGACCGGCAAAAGTAGAATTTTGTGACGTAAACTTCGATCCGCCGGACTCAGTCCGACACAGATCGATTCTTACGTCACTCCAGATGTTCCGCACACAAGTGCGGAACAATCTGATTACTTTTACTAGTTATCAAAAAACTAGCAGGTACGCTCGGCACTTTTACGGCCCAGCGTACCTGGTTTTCAAACCGCTGCCCTGGAGGCGGCGGATCCCATAGGAATCAATGGGAGTCTGACCATAGCGAAAGTACAAGTTCGCTGCTGCCCGACATCCCATTGATTCCTATGGGAAGTATGTACACCTAACACCCTAACATGTACCCCGAGTCTAAACACCACTAATCTGTCCCCCCTACACCGCCGCAACTAAATAAAGTTATTACCCCCTAAACCGCCGCTCCCGGAGCCCACCGCAAGCTACTCTATACATATTAACCCCTAAACCGCCGCTCCCGGAGTCCACCGCAAGCTACTCTATACATATTAACCCCTAAACCGCCGCTCCTGGAGCCCACCGCAAGCTACTCTATACATATTAACCCCTAAACCGCCGCTCCCGGAGCCCACCGCCACCTACATTATACCTAGTAACCCCTATCCTGCCCCCCTATACCGCCGCCCTCTATAATAAAGTTATTAACCCCTATCCTGCTGATCCCGCACCTCGCCGCAACAAAATAAATAGTTTAACCCCTAAACCGCCGCTCCCGGACCCTGCCGCAACCTATATTAAATTTATTAACCCCTAATCTGCCCCCCCCCTACACCGTCGCCACCTATAATAAATTTATTAACCCCTATCCTGCCCCCCACTACACCGCCGCCACTGTAATACATTTATAAACCCCTAAACCTAAGTCTAACACTAACCCTAACACCCCCTAACTTAAATATTAATTAAATAAATCTAAATAATATTTCTATTATTAACTAAATTAATCCTATTTAAAACTAAATACTTACCTTTAAAATAAGCCCTAATATAGCTACAATATAAATAATAATTATATTGTAGATATTTTAGGATTTATTTTTATTTTACAGGCATCTTTCAATTTATTTTAACTAGGTACAATAGCTATTAAATAGTTATTAACTATTTAATAGCTTACCTAGCTAAAATAAAGAGAAATTAACATGTAAAATAAAAACTAACCTAAGTTACAATTACACCTAACACTACACTATACTTTAATAAATTATTCCTATTTAAAACTAAATACTTACCTGTAAAATAAACCCTAAGGCCTAGATTTAGAGTTTGGCGGTAGCCGTGAAAACCAGCGTTAGAGGCTCCTAACGCTGGTTTTAGGCTACCTCCTGTATTTGGAGTCACTCAAAAAAGGGTCTAACGCTCACTTTTCAGCCGCGACTTTTCCATACCGCAGATCCCCTTACGTCAATTGGGTATCCTATCTTTTCAATGGGATTTTTCTAACTCCGGTATTTAGAGTCGTGTCTGAAGTGAGCGTTAGAAATCTAACGACAAAACTCCAGCCGCAGAAAAAAGTCAGTAGTTAAAAGCTTTCTGGGCTAACGCCAGTTTATAAAGCTCTTAACTACTGTACTCTAAAGTACACTAACACCCATAAACTACCTATGTACCCCTAAACCGAGGTCCCCCCACATCGCCGCAACTCGATTAAATTTTTTTAACCCCTAATCTGCCGACCGCCACCTACGTTATCCTTATGTACCCCTAATCTGCTGCCCCTAACACCGCCGACCCCTATATTATATTTATTAACCCCTAATCTGCCCCCCACAACATCGCCGCCAGCTACCTACACTTATTAACCCCTAATCTGCCGTCCGGACGCCGCCGCCAGCTACATTATCCCTATGTACCCCTAATCTGCTGCCCTAACATCGCCGACCCCTATATTATATTTATTAACCCCTAACCTGCCCCCCACAACGTCGCCGCCACCTACCTACAATAATTAACCCCTAATCTGCCGACCGCAAAGAGCCGCCAGCTACATTATAGCTATGTACCCCTAATCTGCTGCCCCTAACACCGCCGACCCCTATATTATATTTATTAACCCCTAACCTGCCCTCCCTAACATCGCCGACACCTAACTTCAATTATTAACCCGTAATCTGCCGACCGAATCTCGCCGCTATTCTAATAAATGGATTAACCCCTAAAGCTAAGTCTAACCCTAACACTAACACCCCCCTAAGTTAAATATAATTTTAATCTAACGAAATAAATTCACTCTTATTAAATAAATTATTCCTATTTAAAGCTAAATACTTACCTGTAAAATAAATCCTAATATAGCTACAACATAAATTATAATTATATTATAGCTATTTTAGGATTAATATTTATTTTACAGGTAACTTTGTATTTATTTTAACCAGGTACAATAGCTATTAAATAGTTAAGAACTATTTAATAGCTAAAATAGTTAAAATAATTACAAATTTACCTGTAAAATAAATCCTAACCTAAGTTACAATTAAACCTAACACTACACTATCAATAAATTAATTAAATAAAATACCTACAATTACCTACAATTAAACCTAACACTACACTATCAATAAATAAATTAAATACAATACCTACAAATAACTACAATGAAATAAACTAACTAAAGTACAAAAAATAAAAAAGAACTAAGTTACAAAAAATAAAAAAATATTTACAAACATAAGGAAAATCTTACAACAATTTTAAACTAATTACACCTACTCTAAGCCCCCTAATAAAATAACAAAGCCCCCCAAAATAAAAAATGCCCTACCCTATTCTAAATTACTAAAGTTCAAAGCTCTTTTACCTTACCAGCCCTGAACAGGGCCCTTTGCGGGGCATGCCCCAAGAAGTTCAGCTCTTTTGCCTGTAAAAAAAAACATACAATACCCCCCCCCAACATTACAACCCACCACCCACATACCAATAATCTAACCCAAACCCCCCTTAAATAAACCTAACACTAAGCCCCTGAAGATCATCCTACCTTGTCTTCACCATACCAGGTTCACCGATCCGTCCTGGCTCCAAAATCTTCATCCAACCCAAGCGGGGGCTGGCGATCCATCTTCCGGCGGCTGAAGAGGTCCAGAAGAGGCTCCAAAGTCTTCATCCTATCCGGGAAGAAGAGTAGATCCGGACCGGCAACCATCATCTTCCAAGCGGCATCTTCTATCTTCATCCGATGAGGACCGGCTCCATCCTGAAGACCTCCACCGCGGACCCATCTTCATCCGGCGACGTCCAACTGAAGAATGACGGTTCCTTTAAGGGACGTCATCCAAGATGGCGTCCCTCGAATTCCGATTGGCTGATAGGATTCTATCAGCCAATCGGAATTAAGGTAGGAATATGGGTGGTGGGTTGTAATGTTGGGGGGGGGGGTATTGTATGTTTTTTTTTACAGGCAAAAGAGCTGAACTTCTTGGGGCATGCCCCGCAAAGGGCCCTGTTCAGGGCTGGTAAGGTAAAAGAGCTTTGAACTTTAGTAATTTAGAATAGGGTAGGGCATTTTTTATTTTGGGGGGCTTTGTTATTTTATTAGGGGGCTAATCTAAGCCCCCTAATAAAATAACAAACCCCCCCAAAATAAAAAAATGCCCTACACTATTCTAAATTAAAAAAGTTCAAAGCTCTTTTACCTTACCAGCCCTTAAAATGGCCTTTTGTGGGGCATGCCCCAAAGAATTCAGCTCTTTTGCCTGTAAAAGAAAAATACAACCCCCCCCAACATTAAAACCCACCACCCACATACCCCTAATCTAACCCAAACCCCCTTAAAATAACCTAACACTAATCCCCTGAAGATCATCCTACCTTGAGTCGTCTTCACTCAGCCGAGCCACCGATGGAACTGAAGAGGACATCCGAAGCGGCAGAAGTGATCCTCCATGGGGCGCTGAAGAAATCTTACATCCGATGAAGTGATCCTCCAGTCGGCGCTGAAGAAGTCTTCCATCCGGGTGATGTCATCTTCCAAGAGGCGCTGAAGAAGTCTTCTATCCGGGCGATGTCATCTTCCAAGCGGGGTCTTCAATCTTCATCCCGCCGACGCGGAACATCCTTCTTTACCGACGGACTACCGACGAATGAAGGCTCCTTTAAGGGACGTCATCCAAGATGGCGTCCCTTCAATTCCGATTGGCTGATAGGATTCTATCAGCCAATCGGAATTAAGGTAGGAAAAATCTGATTGGCTGATTGAATCAGCCAATCAGATTCAAGTTCAATCCGATTGGCTGATTGGCGGGAGCGGTGGTTTAGGGGTTAATACATTTATAAGAGTTGCGGCGGGGTCTAGGAGCGGCGGTTTAGGGGTTAGTAACTTTATTTAGTTGCGGGGGGCTCCGGGGGCGGCGGTATAGGGGGTAGAACAGTGTAGTTTAGTGTGGGTGCTTAGTGACAGGCTAGCAAGAAAGCTGTAAAAAAGCCGAAGAGCAGCGAGATCGGATGAGTGATAACTATCACAATCCGATGCTCATCGCCCCGTACTTGGTGCGCGGCTTTTTGACAGCTTTTTTGATAACTTAGGCGAATTTTTGCAGGTCCGCGGCGGCGATGTGAGGCGAGCTTAGGCGGGTGTATTGGGCCGGCGAAGGCAGGAAAAGTAGACACGTTGATGTGTGTTACTGGCAACTAAACATGTAAAATGAATGGTTTGTATGTTACTCACAGCCAAAGGGTGCAATGACTGCTCAGAATGGCATACGTGGTGGCTAAGATACAGTTTCTGAGGGAGGGCATTGTATAATCCACACATACCATCGTGCCCAGTCACCTAAAGGTTCTCCAGTATGTTTGTGGAGAACAGCTGCAAGCCCTATACACAGACAATGAAAACACTGACTGAGATAAAACTACAGGATATAGAATGTTCCATTATCACTAATTAATAACTGAAAAACACCTATTTTATAGTTCAGCAAATAGGATGACCTCTCATGCTGGGGCATAGACAGTGCTATAGGTGTGAGAGTTGGTATTTACAGCATTATTATTCAGTTTGTACACACAGCATTATTATTCGGCTAGTACACACAGCATTATTATTCAGTTAGTACACACAGCATTATTATTCAGCTAGTACACACAGCATTATTATTCAGCTCGTACACACATTATTATTCAGCTAGTACACACAGCATTATTATTCAGCTAGTACACACAGCATTATTATTCAGCTAGTACACACAGCATTATTATTCAGCAAGTACACACAGCATTATTATTCAGCTAGTACACATAGCATTAGCATTTAGCTAGTACACACAGCATTATTATTCAGCAAGTACACACAACATTATTATTCAGCTAGTACACACAGCATTATTAGTCAGCTCATACACACAGCATTATTATTTAGCTAGTACACACAGCATTATTATTCAGCTGGTACATACAGCATTATTATTCAGCTAGTACACACAGAATTATCATTCAGCTAGTACACATAGCATTAGCATTTAGCTAGTACACACAGCATTATTATTCAGCTAGTACACACAGCATTATTATCCAGCTAGTACATACAGCATTATTATTCATCTAGTACCCACAGCATTATCATTCAGCTAGTACACATAGCATTAGCATTTAGCTAGTACACACAGCATTATTATTCAGCAAGTACACACAACACTATTATTCAGCTTGTACACACAGCATTATTAGTCAGCTCATACACACAGCATTATTATTTAGCTAGTACACACAGCATTATTATTCAGCTGGTACATACAGCATTATTATTCAGCTAGTACACACAGCATTATCATTCAGCTAGTACACATAGCATTAGCATTTAGCTAGTACACACAGCATTATTATTCAGCTAGTACACACAGCATTATTATTCAGCTAGTACATACAGCATTATTATTCAGCTAGTACACACAGCATTATCATTCAGCTAGTACACACAGCATTATTATTCAGCTAGTACACACAGCATTATCATTCAGCTAGTACGCACAGCATTAGCATTTAGCTAGTACACAGAGCATTATTATTCAGCTAGTACACAGAGCATTATTATTCAGCTAGTACGCACAGCATTATTATTTAGCTAGTACACACAACATTAGCATTCAGCTAGTACACACAGCATTATCATTCAGCTTGTACACACAGCATTATTATTCAGCTAGTACACACAGCATTATCATTCAGCTAGTACACACAGCATTATTATTCAGCTAGTACACACAGCATTATTATTCAGCTCGTACACACAGCATTAGCATTTAGCTAGTACACAGAGCATTATTATTCAGCTAGTACACAGAGCATTATTATTCAGCTAGTACGCACAACATTATTATTCAGCTAGTACACACAGCATTATCATTCAGCTAGTACACACAGCATTATTATTCAGCTAGTACACACAGCATTATCATTCAGCTAGTACACACAGCATTAGCATTTAGCTAGTACACAGAGCATTATTATTCAGCTAGTACACAGAGCATTATTATTCAGCTAGTACGCACAGCATTATTATTTAGCTAGTACACACAGCATTAGCATTCAGCTAGTACACACAGCATTATTATTTAGCTAGTACACAGAGCATTAGCATTCAGCTAGTACACACAGCATTATCATGACCTTTTATGTCACACATTTTCGGCACTTAACACAAAATATTTTAATAACATTCTCTTAAAACCTAAAAATACTCATAAATAAAGACAACAGACTTAGCGTTGGTATAAATTGGCCGCAGCTCTTTTATTAATAAATAACTTTTATAAAACTTTAATAACTCAATAAATAACAGTGAAAATAAAAAAATAATTGTAAACACATTACACATAACAACAGCGGTGCTAGACCTAAATATATTTATCTGGCCGTCACTCCATCCACTGGACCCAACCGTGCAACTTGATTGAACCCGTTATCAATAATCAACATAAGTCTCTAAGGAACCCCTTGCCCTTAGAGACCCCCATCTTGAATTACCCCCAAGGGGATGTAAATACCACACGAACAATTTGGCCATAATTTACTGTAAATGTAAGGGCTAGCACCCCCGCCACCGACTGGCCTGACACCTCAGCCCAGTCCCGCCAACCCCACTAAAGATCCTACCGCCTCTTTAAAATCAAGTAAAAACAACTGCAGGCCAAAAATCGTTAAGATGCACTCCATCCGGCAAATAAAATTCGCCCTGAGCAACTTCAGCTAAGTCTGGATGATGAACCACTGAGCCCCCAAGCCTCCTGACAAACAAACCCCCCAACTTATTAACTTCCAAACCATCCTGGGCAAAATGTCCGACCATACAATTCTCATCCTAGGGAATAAATCCACAAGCCTCCCAATGTCCCTCTTCATGCTTCTCACTAATTCCCTCTGAGGCATAAAACCAAGATCATTGCCCCCAGCGTGGATCAACAACACCGTCGGATGCTGAAAACATCTGCAATAATCCACAACTATAGGCAACAACCTGTCCCAACGAAGCTCCCTGAAACCACACCATTTGACCTTGCATCTCGACTTAGGGATACCCAATTGTAATCCATCCACTTTCACTGTAGCCGCTCTTCGAGCGCTCTTCGAGCCCAATAAATAAAAGAATGGCTGACAAGCCACAAACGGTCGACACTTAAAAACACAAAAAGAGAATAACAACACCACCAGCTTAAACACCCAACTCAGGGCGAACATACCGGCGATACCGACCAGAGCCCCACCTGCCAATGCCTTTAACCACCGAATCTGATAAACCCCTCACTGAAGCCTCAGTTGCCGTCCCTATGCAGAAGAAATGTGACCCAAAATCTTTGATGTTAAAACCCAACCGACACAATGACTTGTTAAGAACCACCCTAAATTGGAATTGCGACAACGGCCTACCATCAACGTGAACCAACAACAAACCCCCCATAACAGGGCGTACCTGAAAATAATACTCAACCAAACAACGCCAAGGACATACTTCTAAACCACTGGGAAAAACCCAGCTGATCAGTCTTACTCCTCCTCAAAAATATCTCCACCTTGGAATCAAACAAGGCCACATCCAAACCACCCATAGAAGCCAAATTTTTACTAACCAACTCCAAAATTCCAAAGAAAGCCAAAACAAACTCCACCCGAAACAAGCATACCTCAAAATCTGACAAACACACCAAAGGTAACACCATATACACCTTCTGCAATAGCGAGAAAGTAATAGGTCACCTATGGTCAGGAGAGGGCCCACCCAAACCCTTCTTCAAGCCCTTCAGCACCTGCCGAACACAAAACCTTTGGTAACATCCCTCAAACCCAATAGTTTAAAGCGGAAAGCTTTAAACCAAACGTCTGTCCATTGCTGAATGTGATAATTGAGAAACTCCCCATTCCCACATCCATTCAAGCAACACGCCTGTACCGTCAACCTCCCCTTCCTGCAAACCTTGGGACCACAATCTATTCTCCCACTCCAACCACACTCTAGAATAAGCTGGCCAAGTACCTGGAGCCAATGAGTTTTTTACCAGTCCAGCCAGTCCTACCCCAAGTCGCCACAAGAAACTCGGACACGGGCAACCCTCCCCGTCTGCAAGGGGGGCCAATTCCCGGAAACGCTGCCACTGAAAGTGAGAGAGGGAGTCTGCTATAGAATTACAGACACAAGGAATATGTTTAGCCTTAAGGCAAACATTCATTCACAAACATTTAAGGAAAGGCAAATGCAACGATCTCAACACCGGCAAAGACGTAGCCATCAATGTATTTAAGGCGTACACAACTCCCATATTGTTTAGAGAAAACACAAATGCCCGATTCCTCAGCTCTCTCTCCCAGACAAACAGGGCAACCACGATAGGGAACAACTCCAGAAACACCAAATTATTCACCAAACCCAAGGAAAACCATTCCTCTGGCCATTGAGCTGCACACCATCTGCCCATGAAATAAGCCCCAAAACCGCAACTACCGGCCGAATCCGTCACCAAACCCTGCTCCACATTAGAGACCCTCACTGCCTGAATCAACGCGGAGCCATTAAAAACAAAAATTGTCTCCAACCCCTCAAATCATCCTTCAGCTCCACACCAGCCGTTGCCAATGATAATCTCCTACAGAACACCCTCCCCATAGGAATAATTCTGCACGCGAAATTCAGTTTTCCCACCAGGGATTGCATCTGCCAAAGCGTAAACTTCTTCAACAACAACGAACGGTCAATAACCTCCACTAAGTCAGAAACCTTATCCCGGTCGTCCCACCGCATTTCCGGCTTGACTGACAAGCGCTGCCTGAACTGCTCGTCGTACGACCACCAAGCCATTCCCCCGTACGTCTGCTGAGCAGAAGACACCTCATCAAGGTAACAAAAAAGCACCGAACCCTGATCAGGAAACCTACCCGTAAATACACTAGCATATATTAAAAATGCCTGGAACCAGTTAGAAAATGTTTTCGGTAACTTCCGATAACGTTTTTTTCTCTCCTCCTCTTCCTTCTTGGCCACGTCTTTCTTAGAGTCCTCAGGGATCTCAAAAGACTGCTCAAGCGGGAGAAGAGAGAACAATTCAATAAACTCCCTCTTATTTATCTTGTCCCTCACCTCAGAGGTCAAATGCATCCCTAACAGCCCAATGGAGCAGAGACACGACCGAGACATTACTGTATCAGCCACTCTCAATTCAGCTCTCTCACCCTGTTTAGAGGCCATCCCAGAAGCCACCCCTGTAGGCCCAGGAGTCTGTGTCACAACCTTAACGCTACCCTCTTTAACACCAGGGGCCGCCACACTGCGGCCCTCAACCCTCTCCACAACCGGTACGCCCGCCGCCCTGTCAACAGGGACCCACACTCTCTCCACAGCGGCCCCTTGAGCAGGGCCGCAACCTTCCAATTTAGCTAACAAATCCTTCAATCCCGCCACTACTCTCCCTGTCACCGAGTCACTGTCCACACTCCTGACACCATTCAATATAACATCACTCCCTCTCACATTCAACAACCCTGTCTCACCTGTTGAAGTACTCTCTGCATTCCTGACACCTGAAGGACTGTTGAAGGTCGCCTGGAGCCCGCCGATGCGTTGCTCCGTAGCCTCTCGCCCACCTCCAGTAGATGTGGCAGCCCGCCGTCCCTGCTGTTCCAACTGCCGTGGTTGATCCTGAAAAACAGTAGACCGTGAATACATATCCAGGGGAGGAAAAGTTCTGCTACCCCGTCCCCCTCTTTGCCGGCTGTTACCCCGAGCAGTACTAACTCCCCTACCCCTCTTGGGAGCTCCCCCACCCTCACCTCCAGGCCAAGCAACGTCCACCACCGGCCGTCTTCTAGACCCCTCCCTAGGTATACCTCCCTGTCCTCCTGGCCTATTTGGCCTACCCTTACCACTTATACCACCCTGAGTGGCCGCCGTATACACCTGGGCCCCACTCTGTTCCCTGGCCAACTCTAAAACTCTGCCCGTGACACCACACCTTACCTCTCTGCTTCCAACAGGCCGAACCCCATGCTGTGAACTGTCATCAGGCTCCAGATGAATAGAGTCCGTCCAGGAGCCATGCAAGCCAGAGAAATCCTCCTCAAGGCTGTCGAAGACATTCACCCTCGCAGATGGACTAGGCTGAGGCACTGGCCATTGTCCAGATGGGCTATGCTCTGGAAGAGAAAAACTAACATGTGAGCCACACACCTCAACCTCCTCCCTGACCCTGGAAGAAACTTCGCCCCCCGCAGGATGGAGAACAGACCCATACCTAGAATCCACAGGGGGCTTCTCAGCTGACCCCCCAAAACGACTGTCATGTTAACTGGAGGACTCAAGGGAGGGAGGAACAAACTCCTCATCAGAGGAGATAAAAAATAAGTCCACCTCCCCAGGGCCCAGCTCAAACTCTTCACACTCCTCCCCAGACCCATAATCCAAATCAACAAGCCCTCCTTATGGCCTAAATGCCCCACTAACAACGCCACCACCAAACTGACTAGGACCCAAGGGCCTAAGCTGGGAGGAACCTAAGAAAAAAGCACCCTGACTTACTTTGGGCCCACCAACCACCGATACTGCTGTGGCCTGTCCCTCCTCCTCCTCACTACCACTATTTGCCACTACCCCTCCAAAAGAAACCAGAGGGCCACCCAGACCGTCATAGCACATCCCAGAAGGCCCCTCCCCCCCAAGTCAGGCCTGACCAGGCCATGGACCACCTTACCCCTACCTCCAGCCTTAGTGGCTAGGCCAGCAACGGCCCTCCGCTCCGGATCCCTGCCGCTCACACCCGGTGATGACGTCATCACCGCCTGACTTGACAAAGCCGCCAGACCCACCACTACCGCTGCCTCTGCACTCTTCTTACCAGGAACCGGACTGGATCTTCTTCCACACAACGTCCTCCTGCTGACATCAGGGCTGAGACGCGATGGAGGCCTGGATCGCCTGGTGTACTTCTTTCTAGGAACCGACCGCTCCTTCACCTCACCAGCAGAAAACGGAGCCCCCAGCAACGATTGGACCTGTTCTTCAAGCCAAGTAGGTCCCTTATCTTCCACAGCCTCCTTCAGCCGTCGAAAAAGAGCCTCCAAATCAGCCATGACGCAGGCTGAGCGAGAAAGCCACCAGCTGCACAAAGATGTTTCTCTCACTTTACTAAATAACAACTGCTGGCTTTCCCGCTCAGCCGCAATGCTATATCACCTTGCAGCTCCTCCCCCACTTCCTCCTAACATCCCAGCCTTCATTTTGCTCCGCGGTCAAAGCTCCCTCCAGCTAAGCTTTGCACCGCTTACAGGAGCCACTTTCAGCAAGTACAGACAGCATTATTATTCAGCAATTACACACAGCATTAGCATTCAGCTAGTACACACAGCATTATCAATCAGCAAGTACACACAGCATTATTATTCAGCTAGTACACACAGCATTATCATTCAGCTAGTACACACAGCATTATTATTCAGCTAGTACACACAGCATTATTATTCAGCTAGTACACAGAGCATTATTGTTCAGCTAGTACACAGAGCATTATTGTTCAGCTAGTACACACAGCATTATTATTCAGCTAGTACACAAAGCATTATTATTCGGCTAGTACACACAGCATTATTATTCAGCTAGTACACACATCATTATCATTCAGCTAGTGAACACAGCATTATTATTCAGCTAGTACACACAGCATTATCATTCAGCTAGTACACACAGCATTATTATTCAGCTAGTACACACAGCATTATTATTCAGCTAGTACAAACAGCATTATCATTCAGCTAGTACACACAGCATTATTATTCAGCTAGTACACAGAGCATTATTGTTCAACTAGTACACACAGCATTATTATTCAGCTAGTACACACAGCATTATTATTCAGCTAGTACACACAGCATTATTATTCAGCTAGTACACACAGCATTATTATTCGGCTAGTACACAGACCTTTTTTATTCAGCTAGTACACACAACATTATCATTCAGCTAGTGAACACAGCATTATCATTCAGCTAGTACATACAGCATTATTATTCAGCTAGTGCACACAGCATTATTATTCAGTAGTACACACAGCATTATTATTCAGCTAGTACACACAGCATTATTATTCAGCTAGTACACACAGCATTATTATTCAGCTAGTACACAGAGCATTATTATTCAGCTCGTACACACAGCATTATTATTCAGCTAGTACACACAGCATTATTATTCAGATAGTACACACAGCATTATTATTCAGCTAGTACATAAAGCATTATTATTCAGATAGTACACACAGCATTATTATTCAGATAGTACACATAGCATTATTATTCAGCTAATACACACAGCATTTTTATTCAGCTCATACACACAGCATTATTATTCAGATAGTACACACAGCATTATTATTCAGCTTGTACACAGAGCATTATTATTCAGCTAGTACACAGAGCATTATTATTCAGCTAGTACCCACAGCATTAATATTCTGCTAGTACACATAGCATTAGCATTTAGCTAGTACACAGAGCATTATTATTCAGCTAGTACACACAGCATTATTATTCAGCTATTACACACAGCATTATTATTCAGCTAACACACACAGCGTTATTATTCAGCTAGTACACACAGCATTATCATTCAGCTAGTACAAACAGCATTATTATTTAGCTAATACACACAGCATTATTATTCAGCTAGTACACATATAGCATTATTATTCAGATAGTACACACAGCATTATTATTCAGCTAGTACATACAGCATTATTATTCAGCTAGTACACAGAGCATTATTATTCAGCTAGTACCCACAGCATTAATATTCTGCTAGTACACACAGCATTAGCATTCAGCTAGTACACACAGCATTAGCATTTAGCTAGTACACAGAGCATTATTATTCAGCTAGTACACACAGCATTATTATTCAGCTATTACACACAGCATTATTATTCAGCTAACACACACAGCATTATTATTCAGCTAGTACACACAGCATTATCATTCAGCTAGTACAAACAGCATTATTATTTAGCTAATACACACAGCATTATTATTCAGATAGTACACATAGCATTATTATTCAGATAGTACACACAGCATTATTATTCAGCTAGTACATACAGCATTATTTTTCAGCTAGTACACAGAGCATTATTATTCAGCTAGTACCCACAGCATTAATATTCTGCTAGTACACACAGCATTAGCATTCAGCTAGTACACACAGCATTAGCATTTAGCTAGTACACAGAGCATTATTATTCAGCTAGTACACACAGCATTATTATTCAGCTAATACACACAGCATTATTATTCAGCTAACACACACAGCATTATTATTCAGCTATTACACACAGCATTATTATTCAGCTAGTACACACAGCATTATCATTCAGCTAGTACAAACAGCATTATTATTCAGCTAATACACACAGCATTATTATTCAGCTATTACACACAGCATTATTATTCAGCTATTACACACAGCATTATTATTCAGCTAGTACACACAGCATTATTATTCAGCTAATACACACAGCATTATTATTCAGCTAGTACAAACAGCATTATTATTCAGCTAATACACACAGCATTATTATTCAGCTAATACACACAGCATTATTATTCAGCTAGTACAAACAGCATTATTATTCAGCTAATACACACAGCATTATTATTCAGCTAGTACACACAGCATTATTATTCAGCTAATACACACAGCATTATTATTCAGCTAGTACAAACAGCATTATTATTCAGCTAATACACACAGCATTATTATTCAGCTAATACACACAGCATTATTATTCAGCTAATACACACAGCATTATTATTCAGCTATTACACACAGCATTATTATTCAGCTAGTACACACAGCATTATTATTCAGCTAATACACACAGCATTATTATTCAGCTATTACACACAGCATTATTATTCAGCTAGTACACACAGCATTATTATTCAGCTAGTACACACAGCATTATTATTCAGCTAATACACACAGCATTATTATTCAGCTATTACACACAGCATTATTATTCTGCTATTACACACAGCATTATTATTCAGCTATTACACACAGCATTATTATTCAGCTAGTACACACAGCATTATTATTCAGCTAGTACACAGAGCATTATTATTCAGCTAGTACCCACAGCATTAATATTCTGCTAGTACACACAGCATTAGCATTCAGCTAGTACACACAGCATTAGCATTTAGCTAGTACACAGAGCATTATTATTCAGCTAGTACACACAGCATTATTATTCAGCTATTACACACAGCATTATTATTCAGCTAATACACACAGCATTATTATTCAGCTAACACACACAGCATTATTATTCAGCTAATACACACTGCATTATTATTCAGCTAGTACACACAGCATTATTATTCAGCTATTACACACAGCATTATTATTCAGCTAATACACACAGCATTATTATTCAGCTAGTACACAGAGCATTATTATTCAGCTAGTACCCACAGCATTAATATTCTGCTAGTACACACAGCATTAGCATTCAGCTAGTACACACAGCATTAGCATTTAGCTAGTACACAGAGCATTATTATTCAGCTAGTACACACAGCATTTTTATTCAGCAAGTACACACAGCATCATCATTCAGCTAGTACAAACAGCATTATTATTCAGCTAATACACACAGCATTATTATTCAGCTATTACACACAGCATTATTATTCAGCTATTACACACAGCATTATTATTCAGCTAGTACACACAGCATTATTATTCAGCTAATACACACAGCATTATTATTCAGCTAGTACAAACAGCATTATTATTCAGCTAATACACACAGCATTATTATTCAGCTAAGACACACAGCATTATTATTCAGCTAATACACACAGAATTATTATTCAGCTATTACACACAGCATTATTATTCAGCTATTACACACAACATTATTATTCAGCTAGTACACACAGCATTATTATTCAGCTAATACACACAGCATTATTATTCAGCTAGTACACACAGCATTATTATTCAGCTAATACACACAGCATTATTATTCAGCTATTACACACAGCATTATTATTCAGCTATTACACACAGCATTATTATTCAGCTAGTACACAAAGCATTATTATTCAGCAAGTACACACAGCATTATTATTCAGCTAATACACACAGCATTATTATTCAGCTGGTACACACAGCTGGGAGGGAGGGAAAAAACATTTCACAGCCTGGATCGGATGGAGAAGAGGAAGTTGAAAGGGGAACCTCAGCTTTTTACCAGGTAAGGAGGGGCCTGCCCTAACCTGCAACATTGTTGCACCTAGAACCAACCCTTTATCTCCTATCCCACTTTCCTACAGCCTTAACCCTTAGCCTGCTACAGGCCCATGCTGGGCCCTACACAAATTTAAGGGATTAAATGCTTACCGGGGCGTTTCCAGGAGTGAAGGGGTACACTTTTTACTTAACTTACTAACTTATACTAACCATATAAGAAATAATAAATAAAAACACAGACCACTTCTTAATGGGAAAATTTTGACCGTCACAGGTCAAATTTTTATTAAACTTAAACTTTATTAAAATTTTAGCCAACAGTAACCAAAATGGCGGCATAGAGCTAAATAAGACCCAGAACAGCAAGGAGGTCAACAGCCCAACGGCAGAGGGGTCTCTGCTCAAAGGAAATTACACTGAGGGGTTGCAGAGATCACATGGCCATCCCCCAATGGGGAGAGAGGGGGTTTTCCTCACGTGCACATGAGGCCTACCACCCCTCCCCTTTCTGGCTATCACTCACCCCTAGCAACCTTTTCCTGCGCAACAGGACCGTGACCTTCCGCCACAAGAAGCATCATCAATGCTCTTGCCGCCACCACCACCACAACCCGACTTACAGGAAGGGTGAAATCGCTCTTTGGATGTCTTTTATGAATATATCTAGCCCTACATCTGACAAATGGACTTTATCTCTTCTGTAGAGTTCGGTTCTGTCGGCTGAGATGGCTTTGTGCCGTACCACAAAGCCACCTGCCCCTGTGACGGTTCTGGAAAGTGAAGTGTTGATTTTTTTCCTAATCCTATATGCCGCCATATGGGTCGACATATGCCTCCAATGAAGGCGGGGGGCTATATTAGACCAACCTACTACTACCCCAGGGATCCGTGTATGAAGCCAGCCAATGTCCGACTGCAGGATCTTAATTAATTCTAGCACTGGGACAGACCCCCCCATCATTTCCTGCCAAAGTGAAAGACAAGGAGGTGTGGTTAACCCCATCTTAAGAGGGCACCCGAAATTACCTCTGCAAGTTGGGGCCAGCACATTCCCCTATTCCCTAACCATCTAATTGATGCTTTGCTTGGGGGAAACCCTAGATTTTGACCCAAGGGGAGCGAGGAGCAACAAATTGAAGCCCAGTGGATGAAGGAATGACCCACAATCCAAATCCGCTTTGCTACGGGGCGTACTCCTGTGGAGACAAATAGTTTAGTGTGTGTACACATATATGCAAATTAAACAAGCGGGCAGACATATTTTTTGAAGCAATTTGATCGCCACCGCCCCAGCCGCTTGATGTCATCACCTGAATGTCCTACACTTGCTGCTTGCGTCGCTGCCCCAATACGAAAGGAATGAGGCGCAATTTTACTACTATCCAGGCCTGCCTTGAGCGCTGCTTGCTTCAAGACCCTACCGAACTGCTATTTCGACAGAGACTTTCCGTCGGCATGGATCAAAAACTGGCCTGGCAACTGGGGCCTACAAGCCAAGTAAGTGTTAATTACAGCGATGGGACATGAGACGCTACCTCGCCTAGGCACAATGTGGAGCCAAGTTCCTTTACCTAACTGTTCAGTTTTGGAGCGTGGGATAAAAAGAAGGAGGGAGTCAACCGCAGCTCTAACGTGCTCCAGCTGAACTCCCAAACCCACAGACTGTGGGGCGACTAACTCACTAACTCGGAGGGCCGCCGCAAAAGCAAGCACAAACGCTGCCTTAAACAGCGAGGCCTCAAATGGGGAGGAGCATGTGCTATCAAGCCCCTGTAATAGCCTGTCGAGATGCTCTTCCGTAATAGGTTCCCGAGTATCAGGTTGTCTGGGATGAACCCTACCCCACCCTTTTATCACCTGCCAAATGAAAAATTAGTTTGTGGGGTCTGTTAAATTCAATGCCCTATAAAAAATTATAAAGCTGCCAATTTTGACTGAATGTGCCTAAGGTGTGAAGACTCACCAACCAGTCGCACAAAGATGCCAGATTCCCTTGGGCAGCTTCTATGCCCCTGGACCGACAAAACTGGTCCCATTCGTTCCAAAGCTTCAAATAAGTGCACCACGTGGAGGGGGCTAAGGAGGAGCACACCTATAGGAAATAGGGCTACCCAGGAGCGTCCAGTTGCCAATGAAAAGCGGGACAACGTAAACCCACTGGTGATGCATTAGGAACTAAACGTTTAAAATTGTCCCACTCAAATCTGGACAAAGCATCTGCCACCACATTATTAACTCCTGGAACATGTTTTGCTTGGAACTGTATATTGAGTTCCAGACAACGCAATACCAAGTGCCGCAGCAACGTTACTACCACCGCTTAGGTGGCAGACAAGTTGTTGATCGCGTATACGAAACTGGTGTTGTCCATCCAGACATCATTGTCTTATTGGAGAATTGCAAACCCCAGAGTTCAATTGACAGGACTATGGGGAAAAGTTCCAGGAGGGTTAAATTGCGGGTTAGACCCAGAGCAGGCCAAGTGGCCAGCCATTGCTCCGCACTCCATTCCCCCTGGAAGTAAGCCCCATAGCCATGTGATCCCACCGCATCTGTGAAAAGGTGCAACAGTTGGCTAGATATTGGTTCTGATCGCCACACTCGCACGCCATTGAAGGTTTTTAGAAAAACCTCCCAAACCCTCAGGTCCACCAGCAGGTCAACTGTGAGCGCGATCCTCTGAGTAGGTTTTACTCTGCCACTCAGATGTCTTTCTAACCTCCGGTTAAAGATCCTGCCCATAGGGATGACCTTGCAAGCGAAGTTGAGGAGCCCTAGCAAGTATTGCAACTGCTTCAACGAGAGGGCCTTTTTGGACACAGCCGCTCAAACCGCCTCCAACATTGTTTTAATTTTATCAGCAGGTAATCTGCAAACCATAGCCAATGTGTCTATTTCAATGCCCAGAAAGACCAAACACAACGTGGAACCTTGAGTTTTGTCCTCTGCAAGAGGTACCCCAAACTGGGCCATTATTTTGCGCATGCTGTTCATCAAACTTAGGCATTCACCCGAATCTGTCCCTCCCATGAGGAGGAAGTCATCAAGGTAATGTGCCACCGAATCACTGCCTGTATAACTGGCTACAACCCAGTGCAAAAATGAACTAAAGGCTTCAAAAAGTGCACATGAAAGGGAGCATCCCATAGGTAGGCAACGATCCACATAGTACAAACCCTGAAACTTGAACCTCATGAGTGGGAAGACCGAAGGGTGGAGTGGCAATAAACGGAAGGCAGACTCTATGTCCAACTTCGCAAGTAGATCACCCTTCCCTGCTCGTCTAACCAGGTCCAGTGCACTATCAAATGATTGATACCGCACAGAGCTGAGCTGAGGGTCAATCGCGTTGTTAACGGAGGTACCTTTGGGGTATGAAAGGTGTTGGATGAGTCGAAATTTTCCCAAGTCTTTCTTGGGAACCACCCCTAGAGGTGAAATAGTTACATTTGTGAGTGGTGGGTAAGCAAATGGGCCAGCCATGCGGCCCAAGGATACTTCTTTATTAATTTTTCCAATACCGCTTCTGGATGCTGGTATGCAGACATTAAATTCCTCTGAAAACGCGCTCCCTGTACTCTTTGAAAAATTGGAATTTTAAAACCAAATGAAAATCCCTCCCATAACATTTTGGCCGTGGCCTGGTCTGGATAGGCCAACAACCATGGCTTAAGCGCATGGACCCTCACCGGGGTGTCCGCCCTTCTGACCAATGAGTGAGTTGGATGCTCTACTGCCGTTGCCACTATCTTTCTTTTTTGTGCATTCGCTTCCCGGGTGTGACCCTGTGCAGAATTTGCAGGCGTGCCTGAAAGTGCATGCGCTGCCTTTATCGCACTTCTTCTCTTGGTATGCCCAGCAGGCACCACCCCTTTTTCTGAATCTGGCATTCCGAAAGGACTGCTGATTCGCCGAGGAAGCAGCAGGCCCCCCATTGGGGTCCATCCACTGCCACAATTGATTATCAGTGCAATCAAAAGTTAACAAAGGATTGCCTGCCATTTTCCTCCGAAATTCGGAGTCATATCCCCTCTACACACCTTCACCACACCTTCACCACGGTTACGTTGGATCCAGTGTATGGTGTCAGTATATTTTAGTATTGCTAAATTTTGAGAAGGGTACTTCTCCAAATAGCATGAAGAGAAAACCCTAAAACACTGTAGCCACTCATCAAATGAGTCTGGGCGTTTGAATTTTATAGGGCCTGTCCCGTCAACGCTCTTTTCTTTTTGCCTATACGCCTCTACAGACAAATCAAAAATATTAAAATATTTTCCTTGGTGAATTATTTTCACGATCTTTTTGCGCAAGTGTGCGTGCAAAGAATAAATTTCACCTAGGTTTGCATCTCCGTATAAAGCCACCCTTCTCTCAGAGATTGCTCTGATAGGGGGTAAGGCTAGTAAATCCGTATTGGTATTTACCTGTGGAGGTGGGTTTAAAACAGCAGAAGATTTTTTATCTTTTGTCTGATCTTTCGCTGCGTCTACGCCCTCCCTTAATATTTTTTTTAATCATACGGAACATCTTTTTCTGACCCTTACCCTGCAATCCTAAGGATGTGTCGCTGTCAGATTCAGTGTCTGTGTGTGAGGTATCAGTAGTGTCTTGCTGTTCATGTGCAAAAACAGTACACTCACCATGTGCCAGTCCAGGCTGTGCATTGTGGATGTTGTGACTGCCCCCCTGCTGCAGTTCTTGCTGTGGAACGGATGTTGTCTGCACGGCGGATATTCCTGGCATACCCATGTCTGCTGTACTCATGCTGACTGGTCTGTCTGATGTCGCAGGAGCTGCAATTAGTACTCCCTGCAAAAGAGTAATCAAATCGTGAGCACTTTGGAAGTTGATTGAGGATGGAGTCACATTAGTAATTAGGGATGAAGCTGACTCTTGCCTTTCAGAACAAACTTCTGTATTCTGATTAATGCTAACTCCCCCTTGCCTGCCTGGTAAAGGATTGGCTATTGCAGCATCAGATCTAACTGTGACCCTGCCTGCATCCATACTCATTCCCACAGCATTACTCATCCCCACAGCATTACTCATTCCCACAGCATTAGTCATTCCCACAGCATTATTGATTCCCAAAGCATTACTCATTCCCACAGCATTAGTCATTCCCACAGCATTACTCATTCCCACAGTATTAGTCATTCCCACAGCATTACTCATTCCCACATCATTATTCATTCCCACAGTATTACTCATTCCCACAGCATTACTCATTCCCACAGCATTACTCATTCCCACAGTATTAGTCATTCCCCCAGCATTGCTCATTCCCACAGCATTACTCATTCCCACAGTATTACTCATTCCCACAGCATTACTCATTCCCACAGCATTACTCATTCCCACAGTATTACTCATCCCCACAGCATTACTCATTCCCACAGTATTACTCATTCCCACAGCATTACTCATTCCCACAGCATTACTCATTCCCACAGTATTAGTCATTCCCACAGCATTACTCATTCCCACAGCATTAGTCATTCACATGGCATTACTCATTCCCACAGCATTAGTCATTCCCACAGCATTACTCATTCCCACAGTATTACTCATTTCCACAGCATTACTCATTCCCACAGCATTAGTCATTCCCACAGCATTAGGCATTCCCACAGTATTACTCATTCCCACAGCATTACTCATTCCCACAGCATTAGTCATTCCCACAGCATTAGTCATTCCCACAGCATGCATTCCTGAAGACGTATTCACATTTCCTGTAACACTCATATCATTAGCAGATTGTTGATCATTCATCCTACCAGCATCTAACTGGTTAACTGTGAATTGCAGGGGCCTATAACCCCTATTCATATTGCGTTTAGGTCCGCCATTCCTGACATAACCGCTACATGCAGGATTGTTAATATTTAAAATCCTCCCTGCATTTCTTCTTACGTTTGCCCCCCTGCCTCTTCCTATGTTATTTGTTCCGGGTAAATTTTTGGACTGCTGCCCTCCTTCCCTGCTCACCAAGTCCCTCCCCCCAATCAACGTTCCTTCATGGTGCTCATCTTGGAGCTCCTGAGGGACCGTTGTGACTCCGGTGTTGCCGTGAATCGAAATGGCCACTCCGGAAGTAACCCCACCTACTTCAGGTTGCGCGGCCGAAGTTACTGCGCCACCGGAAGTAGGCTCCGGAACCTGCAGTCGCAGTACCGGAGGCTCCGGTAAAGGACCAGGCCCAATGATCGAGGGCCCAACAGTTGGTAACAAGTTAGGGACCGGAGGTGGCGAGGAGTAGACTGGTGGTGTGGCGGTATGAATCAGGGGCCTGCAAAGTGGAACCACACGATCGGACCTAGGACCCTGAGGGGTCATATTTAAATTTGTTGGTGTGGTGGTCGGGGCTGCGGCCTGAGGGGTTAAATGTGAAATTGGTGGTGTGGCGGTCAGATCATGCTGCGCAATATAGGGAATCCTGCCTAGGCCAGGCCCAATTTGCTGCAGATCCGGATCTATCTGGGGCATAGGGGCCTGCAGCAATCCGGGTTGTTGCTGCATCAGCACAGGGATAGTAGTAGTTTGAGCAGTGGGGGCCTGTGGAAACCCAGCACTAGACATTGCTGTTGCAATGTAAGTTAGAAAATTAGATACAGCAGGGACATCAGAAGGTGGCACAACCTGTAATAAATTTCCAAACTGGTTAGGGTTAAATTGCTGAGGCTGCTGTAAAACTGAAATAGAGGCCTGCACTTCCTCTCCCACAAGCTGAGATTCTTGCACTTAATTAACATTATCATCCCCATATGCAATAACATTCACCTGAGAAGAAGCTGCATGGACCGGGGCCGAAACCACACTTTGATATTGTGTAGATGGGATGTAATAGTTTTTTCCTGTGTACTTATCTGCTTTTTTGCCTTTTCAGCTTCTGCACTGTCCTGATAGCGTCTGGGTGGAAGGACTGAACGCCTAGAATGATGCATTTTCGCAGAAAAAGGAAGAAAAAACACTTCACATCCTGGATCGAATGGAGAAGAGGAAGTTGGAAGGGGAACCTCAGCTTTTTACCAGGTAAGGAGGGGCCTGCCCTAACCTGCAACATTGCTGCACCTAGAACCAACCCTCAGGGCCACCACTAGAAATTTTTGGGCCCCTGACTTAACCATTGATCAGGGCCCCCCCCCCTCCTCCTTTGACATGTGCAATTTTTGACCAAGTGACTAAACCATATATATGCACTTTATTCTTAAGTGTCTATTTAAACTTGGAAATGTTGTAAAGTTAGTAACATACACTGAAACAAACACACACACTCACACATAAGGATTCACATATAGACACTCTAGCAGACACGCAAAGAAACTCAGACACCCAAACAGACACTCAGCACTTGTTTACATTGACCTGACAAGTAATGAGGTAAACTACAGTTTTGTAAAAAAAGGAGATTTAGAAAACAAAATATGGAGTTCTGATTATCTTTTTGTAAAGGAAGATGCCAACTAAATGATGACAACAGCATGCAGTGGCTAAAAGGAAGGGCCCTGAACTGCCTAAACAATAATTTAAAGGTTAAATGGTAGATTGGTGACTTCCGGAAAGGTCTCATTAGTCTCAAAGTCTGTAGAAAGATGTGAATAATCAGTAGTAAGGTCAAAATGTCCTAAAAAGGAACAGACAATGGACACACACAAAAATAAATCAAAATGTCAGTTGCTGTTATTTAAATAAAAAGTCTTTTATTGAAAAATATATTAAAACATGGAGGGTGCATACCCTATAGACAAGAGAAATAGACTAACATGTTTCGGCCTGCGCCGTATTCATAGTCCTAAAACACCAAACACACACTCAGATTTAAAAACCCACCTCTGGGATTTAATTGGTGGAAATCCTAAGCATCAATTAGGGTATTTAAAGAAACAGTGTATACAGATTTGTATCTATTGACAAAGTAGTAGGATTTTGCACATATTCACATTCACAATTTATAGTGTGCCCATTAAACAATATCTAAGACCAAATGTATACAAAAATATTCAAAAAGATATATATATTCAAAGCAATCCTTCATTGCTATGTTGTATCTTTGTTATTATAACATTAATGAGTCAATTCAATTTGTTTTACAATGTGTTCAAGATCAAAGTTTAATATTTCATGTTGATAGACTTCCTAATACTAAAGATTATTGGGGGACATTTAGAATACCAAATGAATTCCTTTGACAAAACTAATTGTTAGATGGAGATATAGAGGTATAGGGAGAAAAGGAAAAAATCCATATTCACATAAAGGCTCCCTTATTGGTAGCGATAACAATGGTAATACTTAATTACTATCAGTACAGTGTTTTTTTGTTTTGTTGTCTGGAAGGGCAACATACATGGATGTCCTAAGCTACCATGTATCCTGAATTTTATAGGAATATGCAGGTATACTCTGGGCTAGTTCATTTTATATATACAACATTGGTGGAAGGAATTTAAAAGGGGATTTGAAACAAGGGGCATAATGTCCAAGATTACTGTGTATATAGGTGCAATAGTTTATCAAACAAGCACCGAAAATTTTATTCAAAACATGGCTTACTGCCCATCCTGCAGATGGATTAGCGTTATACTGGGGGGTGACAGGTGAACAGGCTTAGTTCCAGTGGTTAATAAAATCATATTCAGAGTTCAGACCCAATGGAACCTTAGTCTGGAGTCTGAAAATCCAGTACATCTCCTGCCTGGATAAAACCTGAAACCTGTCTCCCCCCCTCTGCCGAGCCTGGACTTTTTCAATGATCATCCATCTAAGGCTTGTACAGTCTTGTTCATGCGTGTTGACAAAATGGTTAACTAAAGGGGTGCTGCTTTTACCTACTCTAATAGTAGATAGATGTTCACGTATCCGTGAGCGCACCTCCCTTGTTGTTAACCCTATGTATTGTAGATTACAAGTTGTACACCATAAGAGGTAAATGCAGTAGGTAGATCTACAATTCACACAGGTAGTCACATCAAAAGTTTCCCCTGTAATGCATGATTGAAAAGAGGAGCCAATCTGAACATGTTCACATGCTTTACATTGGGGGTTCCCACACCTATAGGTGCCCCTATGTCGAAGCCAAGAGGACTGAGTGGACGGAGTGGACGGAGCAGGTTTCCTAAGTTGTGAAGGGGATATAATACTCCCCACCGACTTATTCCTCCTATATGAAAACCTGCAACCTTCACTGACTGCATCCACTAGACCATCGTCGGCTGCAAGCAATCTAAAATGCCCCCGGATTATATTACAAATTGTATGATATTGTTCTGAATAATCAGTAACAAATGTCAATTTGCGTTTAGAATTACTGTTGGATCTCTTGTTATCTGCCAGGAGGGAATCTCTTTTTATTCTATCCACTTCTGTCCTCGCTTTCTTAAGGACCTTATTACTGTAACCCCTGTCCTTGAGTCTATCCTGCAGCGCTTCAGCATTCATAATCTTCCGTTCGCGTACAGTTTCTTTTAACACGATTAAATTGTCCCTTTGCCACAGAATAAGGCACCTGCCTAGGATGACAGCTTTTTGCGTGTAAGATATTATTGCCTGAAATAGGCTTTCTATACACTTCTGATGTAATCTCACCTGACTGCCAGCCTCTGAGCTCAACATCCAAATAATGAATTTTTTGTTTGTTAGTTTCATGAGTGAAGCGCAGATTGAAATCATTCTGCCCCAGGTATTTCACAAATTCATCTACTGAATATCTCTCACTGTCCCAAACAAACAACAAATCGTCTATGAAACGATGGTATGTCTTAATCGCAGGCCGGAAGGTGTTACTATCAGCATAGATGTGGGACCGCTCCCACCAACCCATGTATAGGTTGGCATAAGTGGGGGCGAACTTAGCGCCCATAGCGGTCCCACATCTCTGCAGATAGTAATCACCCTCAAATTGAAAATAGTTATGTGTCAGTAGGAACTCCGTGACTTCCAACACAAATGCTCTGTAGGGCTCACCGTGTGTTGTTTCATGAATTAGAAAGTATTCAATGGCCTTCAAACCTAGATGATGGGGAATAGAAGAGTACAATGCAGTAACATCCATGGTGAGCCACACAGAGTCCTGTGTCCACTCTATTTGGTCAATCATGTTTAAAACATGTTTTGTATCCCTAATATAGCTAGGGAGGGCAGTAACAAGTGGCTGCAGTAAATCATCAAGCCACTCCGAAAGATGTTCTAGCATAGATCCTATTCCACTAACTATTGGCCTACCCTGTACATTTTCTATGGTCTTATGCACCTTAGGCAGGTGGTGGAATATCGGAATGACAGGATGCTTAACATATAGATATTGACACGTATCATTGTCAATAAAACCTTCTTCCAGA
This sequence comes from Bombina bombina, assembly GCF_027579735.1. Classification (NCBI taxonomy): domain Eukaryota; kingdom Metazoa; phylum Chordata; class Amphibia; order Anura; family Bombinatoridae; genus Bombina; species Bombina bombina. Next base: position 1,579,990,311 of record NC_069499.1, read on the forward strand.
GCCCCATCCAAAAGGTGCATCAGTTGTCTCTGAAACACATTAGTTGGACACACACACACAAACTCAAACTTGCACATACACCCAATGAAACACCAACAGAGACAGCCTCAGAAAACACACAAAGACATACACACACACACACACACACACAGAGACACCTACAGAAAACACACAAAGACATACACACAGAGAGACAACCACATAAAACACAGAAAGACATACATACACACACCCTCACTGAGACATCCACAGAAAACACACAAAGACATACACACACCCTCACAGAGACACCCCAGAAAATACACACCCTCACAGAGACATCAACAGAAAACACAGGCATACATACACACACACACACACCCTCATAGAGACATCCACAGAAAACACAGACATATACACCCACCCTCACAAAGGCATCCAGAGAAAATACACAAAGACAAACACATGCCCACCCTCACAGAGACACCCATAGAAAAGGCTCAAAGACATATGCACACACCCTCACAGACATCTACAGAAAATGCACAAAGACATACACACCCACCCTCACAGAGATACCAACAGAAAAAAATACACACTCATAGAAACACAAACCAAAGCACAAAGACATAAACATAGAATCCAACAGAAACACTCACAGGAGGAAACATTTATGCACCTTGCATCCCCTAAATCAACAGTGTGTGACATGCATGATAAATAAAAATGCAGAAATTAAGAGATAACTTTTTAAAGAATCATATTTGTAAATGTGCAAACAAAAATAATTCTGTAAATTCGAAATTGTACATTAATGATCTGGGTAGATGGCTAGATGAAGAAAAGTACTTTTAAAAGGTTGACATATGTTTGTTTGATATTTTCCCCAACCAAGAGCACCACTTCAAATATAGTGTACAAATGTTCCCATCTGTCAGCTGTACTTGTGGATTTTGAAAATGCTGTACTCTATATGGTCTTGGTGGAACCATAAGCTGTGGTACTCATAGCATTAGATCTGGTTAAATGCAGGATTTAAGCTTGTTGGTATGCATTTCAAAATTAAGTCAGCTGTAGTGTAAACTGAACAATTTTAAGTTAACCTGTCTCATTTCCAACACTGAGCAATCTTAATCTGAGAGTATAACATGTTATGCAGATGTAAAAATCTTAGATAAAATGCCTCCTTGTATCTGGAAAGTCCTTGCATAAAGGGGCAGTAAACTGGAATGTAATATATATCATTTGTGTATTGAGGAGGAAACATTTCTGCATGGTTTTAAATATAGAATTTCTACAGCATTGTCAAATAATCATAAATACACTGCTGCTAAAAACAATTTGTTTTTATGGACCCCTGGCCCCACCAAACAACTACTACCACACTGGAGTTACAATCTTAAATTGCACAAAGAAATAAAAAACATTTGCTAAGTAATTCCTACCTCCTCTGCAAATGAAAGTGATCAGCCGTCTAACTCAGGCACACACTGTACAAACAAAGTGCCAAGTCTGTCTCACGCTTTGCATAGTGGTTTAGTGCACAATCAGAAATCCTCTCAAATGCTAATACTTTACTCCTTGTAATAACATTTCCCATGCTCAATTAGCACTCTGCTGTAGTACCCACTGGTGGCTGACACCCCCTGATGGCGGCCCTGCCAACCCTCTATCTCCTATCCCACTTTCCTGCAGCCTAAACCCTTAGCCTGCTACAGGCCCATGCTGGGCCCTACACGAACTATTCAGATAGTACACACAGCATTATTATTCAGCTAGTACACACAGCATTATTATTACCTAGTACACACAGCATTATTATTCAGCAAGTACACACAGAATTATTATTCAGCTAGTACACACTGCATTATTATTCAGCAAGTACACACAGCATTATTATTCAGCTGGTACACACAGCATTATTATTCAGCTGGTACACACAGCATTATTATTCAGCTAGTACACAGAGCATTATTATTCAGATAGTACACACAGCATTATTATTCAGCTAGTACACACTGCATTATTATTCAGCAAGTACACACAGCATTATTATTCAGTTAGTACACACAGCATTATTATTCAGTTAGTACACACAGCATTATTATTCAGTTAGTACACACAGCATTATTATTCAGTTAGTACACACTGCATTATTATTCAGCAAGTACACACAGCATTATTATTCAGCTGGTACATACAGCATTATTATTCAGCTAGTACACAGAGCATTATTATTCAGATAGTACACACAGCATTATTATTCAGCTAGTACACACTGCATTATTATTCAGCAAGTACACACAGCATTATTTTTCAGTTAGTACACACAGCATTATTGGTCAGTTAGTACACACAGCATTATTATTCAGTTAGTACACACAGCATTATTATTCAGCTACTACACACAGCATTATTATTCAGCGATTACACACAGCATTATTATTCAGCTAGTACACACAGCATTATTATTCAGCAAGTACTCACAACATTATTATTCAGCTAGTACACACTGCATTATTATTCAGCAAGTACACACAGCATTATTATTCAGCAAGTACACACTGCATTATTATTCAGCAAGTACACACAGCATTATTATTCAGCTAGTACACACTGCATTATTATTCAGCAAGTACATACAGCATTATTATTCAGCATTATTATTCAACGTTTTTCCAGCTTACCGCTACCGTAAGCAACACTGGTATTGAGGGTTGAAGTGGAGCTAGATTTGGCTCCACGCTCACTTTTCTGAGGCTAACGCAGCCATTCAGAAAACTCGTAATACCAGCTTTGGCTTAAGGGAGCGCTGGAAAAAAAAGGCTTGTTAGCCCCACAAGTTTTTACCGACAAAATTCGTAATCTAGGCGTTAGTTATTAATAGTAGGTTTTCTTTAAATTTATTTTAAATATATTTAAGTTAGTGGGTGTTAGGGTTAGACTTAGGTTTAGGGGTTAATAACTTTAGTATAGTGGTGGCGACGTTGGGGGCGGCAGATTAGGGGTTAATAATATTTAACTAATGTTTGTGATGCGGGAGTGCAGCGGTTTAGGGGTTAATATGTTTATTATAGTGGCAGTTATGTCCGGAGTGGCAGATTAGGGGTTAATACGTATAATGTAGGTGTTGGCGATGTCGGGGGCGGCAGATTAGGGGTTAATAAGTGTAAGATTAGGGGTTTTTAGACTCGGGGTTCATAAATTTTGTTTCCCCATAGGAATCAATGGGGCTGCGTTACAGAGCTTTACGCTGCTTTATTGCAGGTGTTAGGCTTTTTTTCAGCCGGCTCTCACCATTGATGTCTATGGGGAAATCGTACATGAGCACGTACAACCAGCTCACCGCTGACTTAAGCAGCATTGGTATTGCAGTGCGGTATGGAGCCCAAGTTTGCTCTACGCTCACTTCTTGCCTTTTAATGCCGGGTTTATAAAAACCTGTAATACCAGTGCTGTAGGTGAGTGAGCGGTGAGAATAACGTGCAAGTTAGCACCGCACCCCTCGTAACGCAAAACTCGTAATCTAGCCGTATGTAAATTACATAATAGTAGTAAATTGGAATGTTGTTTAGAATTTTATACTCTACCCGAATCATGAAAGAATAATTTTGGATTTAGTGTCCCTTTAAACATAAGTTTTATAGTGTTAGGTCGGGTTATCATAGCAATGAACTTGTTAAGGTTTGGTTTTTGAGATATCCGATGTCGGATGGAAGCATTCACACAATGTTAAGTTACACACACATGAAAAGACCAACTGTACGTGAGCCGTGAACTACATTTAGCTGTCAGCAGCTTCGATGGCTTATGACTAGTGATGTCGCGAACAGTTTGCCAGAGAACAGTTCCCAGCGATCATAGCTTGTTCGCGTTCGCCGCGGCGGGCGAACATATGTGATGTTCGATCCGCCCCCTATTCGTCATCATTGAGTAAACTTTGACCCTGTATCTCACAGTCTGCAGACACATTACAGCCAATCAGCAGCAGACACTCCCTCACAGACCCTCCCAGCTCCTGGGCAGCAGCCATTTTAGATTCATTCTGATCCTGCATTCTTAGTGAGAGGAGGGATAGTACTGCTGCTGCTGATTTTATAGGGAAATTGATAGCTAGGCTAGGTTATTCAGTGTCCACTACAGTTCTGAAGGACTCATCTGATCTCTGCTGTAAGGACAGCACCCCAAAAAGCCCCTTTTAGGACTACATCTGTCAGGGTTCCTGCCTTCTTCCTCCTGTTAGTTACAGCCCTTTCTTCCTGATTGGCTGCAAGTCCTTTAAGACAGGTGTTCACCAATTACCCTGTGCTTAGTATTGTTGTTCATTCCTTGAGCCAGCAAAGCAAGCTCATTAGCAAGCTGCTTTCAACTCTCTTAAGATACTTTCTACAATCAAGGTTGCCAAATCTACTCAGCAAGCAATTTCCCTCCAGCAACTTGAATCTTTTGCTTCACCTAATTCCACTCATTCTCACTGGGGTAAAATACTACGTTTTGTTACAGCACCTGGGAATCTTACCGTTTGTTGCAGCTCCTCTCTCTCCAGCTTTTGCAAGCTGCCTGTCAGTTTCACACAGCTCCGCTGCTCCGTGACGTCACTTCCGGTCTCTCCGGCTTCAGCTCCACACATCACACCGGAGCTCTGGAACAAGACGCCTAGTACAGTCCCTCTGTGTCTCAGGTACCACCGCTTAACTAAGCACTTGTGTGACATTACTGACCTGTATGTTTGAACTGCCTAAAAATATTTAAACCTGCTTCTCATTATTTTGAAGCGTTATAGTCTCTGGATTTTTTACTTTGCTGCATCGTTTTTTTGTGTTTTGGTGTTGTGTGTTTACTTTGCAGGAGACTTTGGCCTTGATCTATTTCCACCTGGCATAATCTCCTTCCTTCACAATAACCTTAACTCTCTACAGCTCATACTGTGTGAGATTGCCACGTAATCTGTAAACCCTAATTATAATCATTTGGTTGCATGAATCCTTTCCAGTAATAAAGGCTTTCAAGCAATCAGGTGTGAAATATCAATATTTTCTCTAGGATCTGCAGTTGTGTTCCAAAGCCAAGCTTGTCGATTCGTTATATAATACTAACCCCCTACAAAATGGAACCAGCAGACCTACGCCAGATACAACTTAACACAAAAAGTTGATCAATTGGCCCAGGGTTTACATGACATGCAAATTGAGAATGCTTCCTTAAGGAACATTATAAAAGAGTCTGTAGCATTAAAAGCTACTCAGTCTGAAGCAATACCAGAGCCACAGATTTCCCTCCCAGATTTGTTCTCTGGTAATCGAAAGACTTACAGGCAGTTTAAAAACGCCTGCTACCTTCTCTTCACTATGAGACCCGAAAACCTACCCCACTGAGAGAGTGAAGGTCATGACAACAATCTCATTTCTCAGGGGGGACCCAAGAACTTGGGCTGATAAATTCCTAGAGACCCAGAACCCTATATTGGGCTCATTAGAGGATTTCATTGCTGCGATGGATGAAATGTACCAGGACACTGATATACAGCTTACTGCTGAGACTTGTTTGAGGAATCTCAAACAGGGAAAGAGTCCAGTCGAAGAGTATATCACAGACTTTAAACAGTTCACCACTGATTCCCTTTGGAATCTTGTTGCTCTCAGAAACCAATTCTGTCTGGGACTTTCTGAGCAGTTAAAAGATGAATTCGCCCGGATTGAATTGCCAAAAACACTTGACCTTTTCATGAAAATGGCTACACAGATCGACCGTCGCTTACGCGAAAGAAAAGCGGAGAAGTACGCCTCCGATTCTAAACCTAAGTCTACCTATGTTTCCACAACCCCCACCTCTACTACAAGTTCTAAGCTACAAGCTGAGCCTATGGAGATAGGTTTCCTGAGAGGACCTCTTTCTCAGGAGGAAAAACAACGTAGAAGGCTTAAAAACCTTTGCATGTACTGTGCAAGCAGCACACATAGTGTGCAGGATTGTTCACTTTTGTCCAAAAACAAGAAAAGTAAGTCCAATTATCTGTTATCTTCTTTACAACAAGTTGTAAAACCTTCTTACTGCACTTTATCTCTCTCCCTACAGCTGGAACAAAGTCTTCTGAAGATTGATGATGCCATTATTGATTCAGGGGCTTCTGCAAATTATATGGATCATGCTTTCTGTGAAAAGAACAAAATCCCTCTGATCCAAAAGAAGACTCCTATACCCATCAAAGTTATAGATGGCTCCTTTATGTTTTCTGGCCCCATAACACATGAGACTGTTCCTTTGCTAATTGACATTTCTGGACATATAGAGAAATTGTCTTTTGATGTGTTGCCCTCTCCACATTTTTCTTTGGTTTTGGGTTTGAAGTGGTTGCAACTACATAACCCTACTATTCTTTGGTTTCCTTTTCAAATAAAGTTTGATTCTGTTTATTGCAATGACACATGTTTCCCTGTTTCCTTTGTATTACATTCTTCTTGTCATACTGACAGTTTACCTGTGCAGTACCAAGATTTTACCGACGTTTTCAGTAAAACTGAGGCTGAAAACCTGCCCCCTCACAGGGCTTATGATTGCCCTATCGACCTACAACCAGGTGCTCGGATTCCTTATGGACACCTGTATCCATTAAGTAATCCTGAACTTGAGTTCCTTAAACAATACTTAGACGAAAACCTTAAGAAAGGTTTCATTAGGCCCTCCTCATCCCCAGCTGGGGCAGGGTTTTTCTTTGTGCGTAATAAAGACTCTACTCTTAGACCGATTATTGACTACTGTGAACTTAATAAGTGCACTATAAAAAATCGCTATCCTCTACCTCTGATTCCAGAGATGATTGAAAGACTCTCTGAGGTGACGATTTTCACCAAACTGGATTTAAGAGGGGCATATAATCTTATCAGGATCAAACAGGGGCATGAGTGGCTGACGGCATTCAGGACCAGATATGGTCTGTTTGAATACCTCGTAATGCCGTTCGGCCTCTGCAATGCCCCTGCCACTTTCCAATTCTTCATCAATGATGTGTTCCGTGATCTGCTGGACGTGTGTTTAGTAATTTATCTTGATGATATACTTATATACTCTAAGACTTCACAAGAACATGTGAAACACGTCCGTCAAGTCCTCTCCAGACTCAGAGCACACAAACTCTACGCAAAACTTGAGAAATGTACTTTCCATATAAACCAGGTTTCCTTTCTGGGCTATGAAATTTCTCCTTCTGGAATTCAAATGCAAAAAGAAAAGGTTGAAGCTGTTGTCCTTTGGCCAAGACCTGCTACTAGAAAAGAGTTACAGCGCTTCCTAGGTTTCTCCAATTACTATAGGAAGTTTATCAAAGACTTCTCCAAAATCGTGAAACCTTTGACAGTCTTGACCGGTTCCTCAACATCATTTTCCTGGAATCCTGAAGCCGAAACAGCCTTCCAATACCTCAAATCTAGGTTCACTACAGCACCTATTCTACAATTTCCCAATCCTCTATATCAATATACGTTGGAGGTGGATTCCTCCGATTTTGCGATTGGTGCTGTGCTTTCCCAACAAAAAAGTTTGTCACAACCATTACATCCTATATCTTATTTCTCTAAAGTTATGTCTCCTGCAGAAAGGAATTATGCTATTGGCGACAAAGAATTGCTAGCCATTCGCCGCTCTCTAGAACATTGGAGACATCTCCTAGAAGGCACTACCATACCAATTAACATTTACACAGATCACAAAAACCTTCAATATCTTCAATCCAACAAAACCCTCTCTGCCAGACAGGTTCGTTGGAGCCTGTATTTCGACCGTTTCAACTTCAATATTATTTATCGACCAGCACATAAAAATGCTAAAGCTGATGCCTTATCCCATTTACCTGACAAACCAAACTAACCCCCTTTGTGAAAGGAGATTCTTCCCCCGGAATGTTTTATTGGACTCACCTCTACTATGCTCACTGAACTAAAAGATTACTGCAAAGAACAATCAATACCACCTCTACCAAACCTCCGAAAATCCTCTGGAATATACTACCATGGCGAAAAGATTTTTTTACCACCTCAATTGAGATCCCCCCTGATTAAGTCTTGTCATGACTCACCATTAGCTGGTCACCCAGGGCTACGTCGGACTCTGGATTTAATTGGTAGAACCTTCTGGTGGCCAGATATGAAGGCCAATGTACACGAATATATAACCACTTGTAGAACTTGTGCTACCTCTAAACCTGAACGAAAACCACCCTATGGCTTGCTCATGCCTTTACCAGTCCCTGCTAAACCTTGGCATCACGTCTCCATGGACTTCATAGTCGACTTACCACCATCCAAGTCTCAAATGACTATTCTGGTTGTTATAGATCTCTTTACAAAGATGGCCCACTTTGTGCCCTTCCACAAACTTCCTACCTCTTCTGAAACAGCTACTCTCTTTATCAATCATATCATTAAATTACACGGCATACCTCCTATTCTCACAACCGACAGAGGCACTCAATTCACCTCTAAGTTTTGGTCTAAACTCTGTGAATTGACTCAGATCGACCACCGGTACACTACTGCATTTCACCCCCAAACGAATGGGCAAGCGGAGAGGTTGAACCAGTGGCTCGAACATTATCTGAGATGTTACTGCTCCTACCATCAGAATGACTGGGTCAATTACCTTTCCATGGCCGAATTTGCTTACAATAACTCAATCAATTCTTCTACCAAGATGACACCGTTTTTTGCTAACTACGCCTATCACCCAGATTTTACCCTTTCTTCTATTGGTTCCCTGGATTCTCCTTCACTCAATGAGTTACATGATTCTCTCCAACAAAATTTTGATGTGCTCCAACAGAACATCCTCAAAGCTCAAGAGTCTCAGAAACACTACTATGATCTTAGGAGACGAAAACCTCCTCAGTACGCCATTGGAGATCTTGTTTGGCTCTCCACGAAGAATCTGAGACTACAAATTCCCTCCAAGAAGATGGCCACTCTCTTTATCGGGCCTTTCCCTGTTCAAAAAGTCATCAACGACAATGCTATTAGACTGCAACTTCCACCTAGTCTCAAGATTCATCCAACATTTCATGTGTCGTTGTTGAAGCCTTACATCCGCACTAGGAATGATCAAGTCCTACTGCCGCCTGTTCCTGCTACTATGGCGGAGGATGAGTATGAGGTTGATTCCATCATCGACTCCAGATATTCGAATGGTGTTTTGCAATATCTTGTCCGATGGAAGAACTACTCTTCTGATGACGATACTTGGGAACCGCTTTCTAATCTAAATTCCCCCCGACTCCTGTCTTTGTTCCATCGACGCCATCCTGACCGACCAGGACCTGTCGCTGTGGGACAGCTCCCTTGATGTGGGGGTACTGTCAGGGTTCCTGCCTTCTTCCTCCTGTTAGTTACAGCCCTTTCTTCCTGATTGGCTGCAAGTCCTTTAAGACAGGTGTTCACCAATTACCCTGTGCTTAGTATTGTTGTTCATTCCTTGAGCCAGCATAGCAAGCTCATTAGCAAGCTGCTTTCAACTCTCTTAAGATACTTTCTACAATCAAGGTTGCCAAATCTACTCAGCAAGCAATTTCCCTCCAGCAACTTGAATCTTTTGCTTCACCTAATTCCACTCATTCTCACTGGGGTAAAATACTACGTTTTGTTACAGCACCTGGGAATCTTACCGTTTGTTGCAGCTCCTCTCTCTCCAGCTTTTGCAAGCTGCCTGTCAGTTTCACACAGCTCCGCTGCTCCGTGACGTCACTTCCGGTCTCTCCGGCTTCAGCTCCACACATCACACCGGAGCTCTGGAACAAGACGCCTAGTACAGTCCCTCTGTGTCTCAGGTACCACCGCTTAACTAAGCACTTGTGTGACATTACTGACCTGTATGTTTGAACTGCCTAAAAATATTTAAACCTGCTTCTCATTATTTTGAAGCGTTATAGTCTCTGGACTTTTTACTTTGCTGCATCGTTTTTTGTGTTTTGGTGTTGTGTGTTTGCTTTGCAGGAGACTTTGGCCTTGATCTATTTCCACCTGGCATAATCTCCTTCCTTAACAATAACCTTAACTCTCTACAGCTCATACTGTGTGAGATTGCCACGTAATCTGTAAACCCTAATTATAATCATTTGGTTGCATGAATCCTTTCCAGTAATAAAGGCTTTCAAGCAATCAGGTGTGACATATCAATATTTTCTCTAGGATCTGCAGTTGTGTTCCAAAGCCAAGCTTGTCGATTCGTTATAACATAAGTCGTTTTTTGTTTTTTTTTCTTTGTAATCTAATAGCAGTTGCCTGCCTGGCACTGCCAGCCTGTGTGTCAGACTCACAGCATATACTGTGCCTACTTGCTCAGTGCCACCAGTCATATCTGGTGTAACATTAGTGTAAATTAAAAAAAAAAAAAACTTTTACATCAGTCTGCTAGTGTAATCTAATTTCAGTTGCCAGGCCAGCCTGCCACTGCCAGCCAGCCTGTGTGTCAGGCTCACAGCATATACTGTGCCTACTTCCTCAGTACCACCAGTCATATCTGGTGTAACATTAGTGTAAATTTAAAAAAAAAAAAACTTTTACATCAGTCTGCTAGTGTAATCTAATTGCAGTTGCCTGCCTGCCAGCGTGTGTGCCAGGCCCACTTGCCAACTAGTGCCACCAATCATATTTGTTATAACAGTAGTGTAAATATTTTTTTTAAAAACTTTTTTGACTGTGAAACATCAGTCTGCTAGTGTAATCTAATTGCAGTTGTCTGCCTGCAAGCGTATGTGCAAGGCCCACTAGCCAACTAGTGGCACCACTCATATTTGTTGTAACAGTAGTGTAAATATTTAATAAAAAAACTTTTTTGACTGTGAAACATCAGTCTGCTAGTGTAATCTAATTGCAGTTGCCTGCCTGCCAGCGTGTGTGCCAGGCCCACTTGCCAAGTTAGTGGCACCACTCATATTTGTTGTAACAGTAATTTAAATATTTAAAAAAAAAAAACTTTTTTGACTGTAAAACATCAGTCTGCTAGTGTAATCTAATTGCAGTTGCCTGCCTGCCAGCATGTGTGCCAGGCCCACTTGCCAACTAGTACCACCAATCATATTTGTTATAACAGTAGTGTAAATATTTAAAAAAACTTTTTTGACTGTGAAACATCAGTCTGCTAGTGTAATCTAATTGCAGTTGCCTGCCTGCCTGCCAGCGTGTGTGCCAGGCCCACTTGCCAAGTTAGTGGCACCACTCATATTTGTTGTTAAAGTAGTGTAAATATTTAAAAAAAAAAACTTTTTTGACTGTGAAACATCAGTCTGCTAGTGTAATCTAATTGCAGTTGCCTGCCTGCCAGCATGTGTGCCAGGCCCACTTGCCAACTAGTGCCACCAATCATATTTGTTATAACAGTAGTGTAAATATTTTTAAAAAAAAACTTTTTTGACTGTGAAACATCAGTCTGCTAGTGTAATCTAATTGCAGTTGCCTGCCTGCCAGCATGTGTGCCAAGCCCACTTGCCAACTAGTACCACCAACCATATTTGTTATAACAGTAGTGTAAATATTAAAAAAATAACTTTTTTGACTGTGAAACATCAGTCTGCTAGTGTAATCTAATTGCAGTTGCCTGGCTGCCAGCGTGTGTGCCAGGCCCACTTGCCAACTAGTGCCACCAATCATATTTGTTATAACAGTAGTGTAAATATTTAATAAAAAAAACTTTTTTTGACTGTGAAACATCAGTCTGTTAGTGTAATCTAATTGCAGTTGCCTGCCTGCCAGAGTGTGTGCCAGGCCCACTTGCCAAGTTAGTGGCACCACTCATATTTGTTGTAACAGTAGTGTAAATATTAAAAAAAAAAAAACTTTTTTGAGTGTGAAACATCAGTCTGCTAGTGTAATCTAATTGCAGTTGCCTGCCTGCCAGCGTGTGTGCCAGGCCCACTTGCCAACTAGTGCCACCAATCATATTTGTTATAACAGTAGTGTAAATATTTAAAAAAAAAACTTTTTGACTGTGAAACATCAGTCTGCTAGTGTAATCTTATTGCAGTTGCCTGCCTGCCATCGTGTGTGCCAGGCCCACTTGCCAAGTTAGTGGCACCACTCACATTTGTTGTAACAGTAGTGTAAATATTTAAAAAAAAACTTTTTTGACTGTGAAACATCAGTCTACTAGTGTAATCTAATTGCAGTTGCCTGCCTGCCTGCCAGCGTGTGTGCCAGGCCCACTTGCCAACTAGTGCCACCAATCATATTTGTTATAACAGTAGTGTAAATATTTTAAAAAAACTTTTTTGACTGTGAAACATCAGTCTGCTAGTGTAATCTAATTGCAGTTGCCTGCCTGCCAGCGTGTGTGCCAGGCCCACTTGCCAAGTTATTGGCTCCAATCATATTTGTTGTAACAGTAGTGTAAATATTTAAAAAAAAAAACATTTTTGACTGTGAAACATCAGTCTGCTAGTGTAATCTAATTGCAGTTACCTTGCTGCAAGCGTGTGTGCCAGACCCACTTGCCAACTAGTGGCACCACTCATATTTGTTGTAACAGTAGTTTAAATATTTAAAAAAAAAAACTTTTTTGACTGTGAAACATCAGTCTTCTAGTGTAATCTAATTGCAGTTGCCTGCCTGCCAGCATGTGTGCCAGACCCACTTGCCAACTAGTACCACCAATCATATTTGTTATAACAGTAGTGTAAATATTTAAAAAAAAACTTTGTTGACTGTGAAACATCAGTCTGCTAGTGTAATCTAATTGCAGTTGCCTGCCTGCCAGCGTGTGTGCCAGGCCCACTTGCCAACTAGTGCCACCAATCATATTTGTTATAAAAGTAGTGTAAATATTTAATAAAAAAACTTTTTTTGACTGTGAAACATCAGTCTGTTAGTGTAATCTAATTGCGGTTGCCTGCCTGCCTGCCAGCGTGTGTGCAAGGCCCACTTGCCAAGTTAGTGGCACCACTCATATAGTGGCACCACTCATATTTGTTGTAACAGTAGTGCAAATATTTAAAAAAATAAACTTTTTTGACTGTGAAACATCAGTCTGCTAGTGTAATCTAATTGCAGTTGCCTGCCTGCCAGCGTGTGTGCCAGGCCCACTTGCCAACTAGTGCCACCAATCATATTTGTTATAACAGTAGTGTAAATATTTTAAAAAAAACTTTTTTGACTGTGAAACATCAGTCTGCTAGTGTAATCTAATTGCAGTTGCCTGCCTGCCTGCCAGCGTGTGTGCCAGACCCACTTGCCAAGTTAGTGGCACCACTCATATTTGTTGTAACAGTAGTGTAAATATTTAAAAAAAAAAAACTTTTTTGACTGTGAAACATCAGCCTGCTAGTGTAATCTAATTGCATTTGCCTGCCTGCCAGCATGTGCCAGGCCCACTTGCCAACTAGTGCCACCAATCATATTTGTTATAACAGTAGTGTAAATATTTTAAAAAAAAAACTTTTTGACTGTGAAACATCAGTCTGCTAGTGTAATCTAATTGCAGTTGCCTGCCTGCCATCGTGTGTGCCAGGCTCACTTGCCAAGTTAGTGGCACCACTCATATTTGTTGTAACAGTAGTGTAAATATTTAAAAAAAAAACTTTTTTGACTGTGAAACATCAGTCTGCTAGTGTAATCTAATTTCAGTTGCCAGGCCTGCCTGCCACTGCCAGCCTGTATGTCAGGCTCACAGCATATACTGTGCCTTCTTCCTCAGTGCCACCACTCATATCTGGTGTAACATTAGAGTAAATTAAAAAAAAAACAAAAAACTTTTACATCAGTCTGCTAGTGTAATCTAATTTCAGTTGCCAGGCCAGCCTGCCACTGCCAGCCTGTGTGTCAGGCTCACAGCATATACTGTGCCTACTTCCTCAGTGCCACCACTCATATCTGGTGTAACATTAGTGTAAATTTTTTTAAAAAAAAACTTTTACATCAATCTGCTAGTGTAATCTAATTGCAGTTGCCTGCCTGCCTGCCAGCGTGTGTGCCAGGCCCACCTGCCAACTAGTGCCACCAATCATATTTGTTATAACAGTAGTGTAAATATTTAAAAAAAAAACTTTTTGACTGTGAAACATCAGTCTGCTAGTGTAATCTAATTGCAGTTGCCTGCCTGCCATCGTGTGTGCCAGGCTCACTTGCCAAGTTAGTGGCACCACTCATATTTGTTGTAACAGTAGTGTAAATATTTTAAAAAAAAACTTTTTTGACTTTGAAACATCAGTCTGCTAGTGTAATCTTATTGCAGTTGCCTGCCTACCAGCGTATGTGCCAGGCCCACTTGCCAAGTTAGTGACTCCACTCATATTTGTTGTAACAGTAGTGTAAATATTTAAAGAAAACTATTTTTTGACTGTGAAACATCAGTCTGCTTTTTTGTGCCAGGCTCACAGTGTATACTGTGCCCACTTGCCCAGTGCCACCACTCATATCTTGTTTAATAGTAGTATAAGTCTACATTTAAAAAAAAAATTACAGGCAGAGGCAGGCCACCCTGCATGTGCCGTCATGGTCGTGGTGCTGTGATTCCCTTTGACCCTACAATAATGCACAGTGTTCAGAGGCCACGTACCATGAACGCGAAAAGTTTTGAGGAGGACCTAGTTGACTGGCTAACACAGGACACCCAATCTTCTACAGCTTCCTCTCGGAACCTTGACGCACCATCCACCTCCAGCTTAGCTTTGGGCACCTCTCAAGTGACCAGTGCCACTCGCCCGCCTGCCACCACGACCAACACTAGCACCACAGCCGCTTCACTTGATCTGTCAGAGGAGTTATTGACACATCAGTTGAGTGATGCGCAACCATCATTGACAGAGGATGTAGATAACAGTGATATGTCTCAGTCAGGCAACATTACAGACATGGACGTACGGTGTGATGATGATGATGATGTTGTACCCGCTGCTTCCTTTGTTGATTTGTCAGATACAAGTGAAGTGGTTGATGATGATGTGTCCGTGGATGTCACGTGGGTGCCCGCTAGAAGAGAAGAAGAACAGGGGGAAAGTTCAGATGGGGAAACAGAGAGGAGGAGATGAGTTGAAAGCAGGGGGAGGTCATCGCAAGGAGATAGTGGCACAGATAGACAGCATCCATTGGCACCAGAGGTCAGCCAGACAGCACGCCAAACAACTCATGCTGTTGCCACCACCAGAATGCCATCATTGCAGAGCTCAGCAGTGTGGCATTTTTTTGTGTGTCTGCCTCTGACAACAGCGATGCCATTTGCAACCTGTGCCAAAAGAAACTGGGGAAAGTTTCGTGGGAAGTCCAACACCCACCTAGGTACAACTGCTTTGTGAAGGCACATGATCCCACATCACAAACGCTGATGGGATGAACACATGAGTAGAAGCAGCACACAAACTCAAAGCCGCCATCCTCCTCCTGGTCCAGCATCTTCAGCCACGTCAACCACTGCTGTACTCCTTGCCCCCTCTCAACCATCCACCACGCAGTCTCTCTTCCGTAGCAGTTCCTGCTCATCTGCCCACAGTAAGGTGTCTGTCAAGGACATGTTTGAGCGTAAGAAGTCAATGTCCCAAAGTAACCCCCTTGCCCGGCGTCTGACAGCTGGCTTGTTTGAACTCTTAACCCGCCAGCTTTTACCATACAAGCTGGTGGAGTCTGAGGCATTCAAAAAATTTGTATCTATTGGAACACCGCAGTGGAAGGTACCCGGCCGAAATTTCTTTTCACAAAAGGCAATCCCCAACCTGTACTCGATTGTGCAAAAGGAAGTAATGGCATGTCTGGCACACAGTGTTGGGGCAAGGGTCCATCTGACCACTGATAGCTGGTCTGCAAAGCATGGTCAGGGCAGGTATATCACCTACACTGCGCATTGGGTAAACCTGCTGACGGCTGACAAGCATGGAATGCGTGGCTCTGCAGAGGAGTTGGTGACACTGCCACGACTTGCAGGCAGGCCTGCTGCTACCTCCTCTACTCCTCCTACTCCACCCTCTTCCATAACCTCTTCCTCGGCTGAGTCCTCTTCTGCTGCTGCATCTTGCTCCACATCAACGGCACCCTCCCCCCCAGCTCCCCAGGTACTATTCAACATCCCGGATACGGCAGTGTCACGCCGTCTTGGGGTTGACTTGCCTGAAAGCAGAGAGTCACACCGCACCAGCACTCCTGTCCGCCCCCTGAACGCACAGGTGGATCAGTGGTTGACTCCGCACCAATTGGAGATTGGCAAAGTGGTTTCTGACAATGGAAGTAATTTGGTGGCGGCATTGAAATTGGGCAAGTTGACACATGTGCCGTGCATGGCACATGTATGTAATCTGATTGTACAACGCTTTGTGCATAAGTACCCAGGCTTACAGGACGTCTTGAAGCAGGCCAGGAAGGTGTGTGGCCATTTCAGGCGTTCCTACACGGCCATGGCGCACTTGTCAGATATCCAGCGGCGAAACAACCTACCAGTGAGGTGCTTGATTTGCGACAGCCCGACACGTTGGAATTCAACACTCCTAATGTTCGACTGACTGCTCCAACAGGAAAAAGCTGTTAACGTGTATTTCTATGACCGGGGTGCTAGGACAGCCTCTAGGGAGCTGGGGATTTTTTTGCCACGTTACAGGACGTTCATACGCAATGGCTGTAGGCTCATACGTCCTTTTGAGAAGGTGACAAACCTAGTCAGTCGCACCGAAGGCACCATCAGCGAGATCATACCATTTGTTTTCTTCCTGGAGCGTGCCCTGCGAAGAGTGCTGGATCAGGCCGTAGATGAGCGTGAAGAGGAAGAGGAAGAATTATGGTCTCCATCACCAACAGATACAGCCTTATCAGCATCGCTTGCTGGACCAGCAGCAACGCAGGAAGAGGATTGTGAGGAAGAGGAGTCAGAGGAGGAATGAGGCTTTGAGGAGGAGGAGGAAGACCAACCAGAACAGGCATCCCAGGGTGCTCGTTGTTGTCACCTATCTGGGACCCGTGGTGTTGTACGTAGCTGGGGGGAAGAAGATACCTTCAGTGAGATTAGTGAGGACGAGGAAAGGGACATGAGTAGCTCGGCATCCAACCTTGTGCAAATGGGGTCTTTCATGCTGTCGTGCCTGTTGAGGGACACTCGTATAAAAAAGCTGAAAGAGAACGAACTGTACTGGGTGTCCACGCTACTAGACCCCCGGTATAAGCATAAAGTGACTGAAATGTTACCGAATTCCCACAAGTCGGAAAGGATGGAGCAGTTCAAAAATAAATTAAAAAGTATGCTTTACACAGCGTATAAGGGTGATGTCACAGCACAACAGGAATCTAACAGGGGAAGAGATGAAAATAATCCTCCGACTCCCACGACCACGCCGGCAAGGACAGGACGCTTTCCAGACGTGTTGTTGATGGAGGACATGCGGACCTTTTTAACTCCTATGCATCGCAACAGCCCTTCGGGATCCAGCCTCAGAGAACGACTCAACCGACAGGTAGCAGACTACCTTGCATTAACTGCGGATCTCGACACTCTGAGGAGCGATGAACCCCTTGACTACTGGGTGTGCAGGCTTGACCTGTGGCCTGAGCTAACCCAATTTGCAATCGAACATCTGGCCTGCCCCGCTTCAAGTGTCCTGTCAGAAAGGACCTTCAGTGCAGCAGGAGGTATTGTCACTGAGAAGAGAAGTCGCCTAGGTCAAAAAAGTCTTGATTATCTCACCTTTATTAAAATGAATGAGGGATGGATCCCGAAGGGACTGACATTGGGCGATACAGTTGAGTAAAAAAGGCCTGATGAGATGAGCTGCCTTGGGCTAAAAATGGTCCACACGCTGCTGTATTTTATCTTCGAATGCCGGATGACTTGCGTGTCTTATCCGCCAACAACTAGGGTTCAAGCCGCAATGTTTTAGGGCACTTTCTAACTGTCAAACAAACATCAATCTTTCTGGCCACTGCTACAGCAGCGGCTGCAACAATACCTAATTTTTCAGGCATGTCTACATACCTAATTTTTCTGGCCTGTGGTGCTGCACTTTGGCTTCAAAATCCAAATAAAAAAAAAAGGCACATAACAGGAATTAAACTGCTAAGAATAGTACTACTTAACACACCACTCATATCTGGTGGCACAGTAGATTGCACACGCAGTGCCCCAAATTTGAAGTAGGAGGACCGACCAAGTATCTTTTTCCATCTCCCGGTTCCTAAAAATGATCTCTGGGTTCCTAAAAACGATGCCATACCTGTACTCGATTGTGCAAAAGGAAGTCATGGCATATGGGGTCTTTCATGCTGTCATGCCTGTTGAGGGTCAGGGACCCTCGTATAAAAAGGCTGAAGGAGAACAACCTGTACTGGGTGTCCAAGCATCTTTTTCCATCTCCCGGTTCCTAAAAATTATCTCTGGGTTCCTAAAATCGATGCCATACCTGTACTCGATTGTGCAAAAGGAAGTCATGGCATATGGGGTCTTTCATGCTGTTGTGCCTGTTGAGGGTCGGGGACCCTCGTATAAAAAGGCTGAAGGAGAACGACCTGTACTGGGTGTCCAAGCATCTTTTTCCATCTCCCGGTTCCTAACAATTATCTCCGGGTTCCTAAAATTGATGCCATACCTGTACTCGATTCTGCAAAAGGAAGTCATGGCATATGGGGTCTTTCATGCTGTCGTGCCTGTTGAGGGTCAGGGACCCTCGTATAAAAAGGCTGAAGGAGAACAACCTGTACTGGGTGTCCAAGCATCTTTTTCCATCTCCCGGTTCCTAACAATTATCTCCGGGTTCCTAAAATCGATGCCATACCTGTACTCGATTCTGCAAATGGAAGTCATGGCATATGGGGTCTTTCATGCTGTCGTGCCTGTTGAGGGTCGGGGACCCTCGTATAAAAAGGCTGAAGGAGAATGACTTGTACTGGGTGTCCAAGCATCTTTTTCCATTTCCCGGTTCCTAACAATTATCTCTGGGTTTCTAAAATTGATCCCATACCTGTACTCGATTCTGCAAAAGGAAGTCATGGCATATGGGGTCTTTCATGATGTTGTGCCTGTTGAGGGTCGGGGACCCTCGTATAAAAAGGCTGAAGGAGAACGACCTGTACTGGGTGTCCACTGTCCAAGCATCTTTTTCCATCTCCCGGTTCCTAACAATTATCTCCGGGTTATTAAAATTGATGCCATACCTGTACTCGATTCTGCAAAAGGAAGTCATGGCATATGGGGTCTTTCATGCTGTCATGCCTGTTGAGGGTCGGGGACCCTCGAATAAAAAGGCTGAAGGAGAATGACCTGTACTGGGTGTCCAAGCATCTTTTTCCATCTCCCGGTTCCTAAAATCCATGCCATATACACGTCCCCTGATAGAGGACACTGCAGAGGAAGGTACATGGCCACAATTTCTTTGCACAAAAGGCAATCCCGGACCCCAACCTGTACTCGATTGTGCAAAAGGACGTAACCTTACCATGGGTCCCAGACCGCACGTCTTGTAATTCTCTGTCTGGGAAATTATATATCTATCAAATCTATCTATTTATCTATCAAATCTATCTAATTATCAATCGTATCTATCAAATGTATATTGCATCTATTGATCTATGTAATTTGTACCTATCAAATGTATATTGCATCTATTGATCTATGTAATTCGTATCTATCAAATGTATATTGCATCTATTGATCTATGTAATTCGTATCTATCAAATGTATATTGCATCTATTGATCTATGTAATTCGTATCTATCAAATGTATATTGCATCTATTGATCTATGTAATTCGTATCTATCAAATGTATATTGCATCTATTGATCTATGTAATTCGTATCTATCAAATGTATATTGCATCTATTGATCTATGTAATTTGTATCTATCAAATGTATATTGCATCTATTGATCTATGTAATTCATATCTATCAAATGTATATTGCATCTATTGATCTATGTAATTTGTATCTATCAAATGTATATTGCATCTATTGATCTATGTAATTCGTATCTATCAAATGTATATTGCATCTATTGATCTATGTAATTCGTATCTATCAAATGTATATTGCATCTATTGATCTATGTAATTTGTATCTATCAAATGTATATTGCATCTATTGATCTATGTAATTCGTATCTATCAAATGTATATTGCATCTATTGATCTATGTAATTTGTATCTTTCAAATGTATATTGCATCTATTGATCTATGTAATTCGTATCTATCAAATGTATATTTCATCTATTGATCTATGTAATCTGTATCTATCAAATGTATATTGCATCTATTGATCTATGTAATTCATATCTATCAAATGTATATTGCATCTATTGATCTATTTAATTTGTATCTATCAAATGTATATTGCATCTATTGAGCTATGTAATTTGTATCTATCAAATGTATATTGCATCTATTGATCTATGTAATTCATATCTATCAAATGTATATTGCATCTATTGATCTATGTAATCTATGTATCTATCTATCTATCTATCTATCTATCTATCTATCTATCTATCTATCTATCTATCAAATCTATCTATCTCGTGGTTGTGCAAATGGACTGTTTGCGGTTGTTTGCGGTGCGTTACACGGGGAGTTTGGTCTGTCACTGTGAAGCGGGCGTAACCCTTACACTACCTGATCGATACAACATCATACCTGATGTTTTAAAGCACGTTATTCCAAACAATTTTGGAATGTTAGGTGATTTATGCCCTTTATGGGTTAAAAGCAGACTCTGCATCAACTATGTAATTTTCCATGGGAGTTTTGCCATGGATCCCCCTCCGGCATGCCACAGTCCAGGTGTTAGTCCCCTTGAAACAACTTTTCCATCACTATTGTGGCCAGAAATAGTCCCTGTGGGTTTTAAAGTTCGCCTGCCTATTGAAGTCAATGGTGGTTCACCCGGTTCGCCGGTTCGCGAACAGTTGCGGAAGTTCGAGTCCGCCGTTCGAGAACCGAACTTTTTAGGTTCGGGACATCACTGCTTATGACTCCATTTTTACTCAGTGGAAACGAGGCCATAATCTTAAAATACATATTGATATTTAGCAAACGTAAAATATATAATTTATTTCTATTAAATACATTTGTTAAAAAAAAATATGTCCAAAAACTCAGATTTCAAGGAAAATGAAAATAACTAATTTATAGTAAATTTCTTACTGTGACCACACTTTTAGTGACATCACCAGATAGACTAATAGCTGCATGTAGCACACAATCAAATATTTAGTACGTTTGGCAGGTTAGTTGCCCTTGTCATGCATCTGTGACCCCAGCAAATGCACTGTGACAAATATCAAATCATGAGCACAGGTGACTGAGACAGACTGCAGAGCATCACAACTAGAGTATTTGTAACACAAATCTGCAGCAATATTAATTCCAGAGGGGACCCACAATCCTTGTGGGATTAGCTCTGTGTTGTGGGGTCATGGTGTGGGTTTACGTTCCTGGCACCATCAGATCCCAACACCAGACGTGTGTGTCTGAGCATGAACACTGATAAAGTCCAGTTAGCGGCTCAGACATCAAAGGCCAGCAACACTGAGGTCGTTACAGCTCTGGAAAAAAAAATGTGCAGCTCTGATAACATGCAATCAGGATTCAATTAGTTTTTATTTAGTGTATTATGTAGTGTATTATGTAGTGTTATATGTAATGTATTATGTAGTGTATTATGTAGTGTATAATGTAGTGTATTATGTATTGTATTAAGTAGTGTATTATGTAGTGTAATATGTAGTGTATAATGTAGTGTATTATGTAGTGTATTATGTAGTGTATAATGTAGTGTATAATGTAGTGTAATATGTAGTGTATAATGTAATGTATTATGTAGTGTATTATGTAGTGTATTATGTAGTGCAATATGGAGTGTATTATGTAGTGTAATATGTAGTGTATAATGTAGTGTAATATGTAGTGTATAATGTAGTGTATTATGTAGTGTAATATGTAGTGTATTATGTAGTGTAATATGTAGTATATAATGTAGTGTAATATGTAGTGTATAATGTAGTGTATTATGTAGTGTATAATGTAGTGTATAATGTAGTGTATTATGTAGTGTATAATGTAGTGTATTATGTAGTGTATAATGTAGTGTAATATGTAGTGTAATATGTTGTATATAATGTAGTGTAATATGTAGTGTAATATGTAGTGTATTATGTAGTGTAATATGTAGTGTATAATGTAGTGTATTATGTAGTGTATAATGTAGTGTAATATGTAGTGTAATATGTTGTATATAATGTAGTGTAATATGTAGTGTAATATGTAGTGTATTATGTAGTGTAATATGTAGTGTATAATGTAGTGTATTATGTAGTGTATAATGTAGTGTAATATGTAGTGTATTATGCAGTGTATAATGTAGTGTATAATGTAGTGTATAATGTAGTGTATTATGTAGTGTATTATGTAGTATATTATGTAGTGTATAATGTAGTGTATTATGTAGTGTAATATGTAGTGTATAATGTAGTGTATTATGTAGTGTATTATGTAGTGTATTATGTAGTGTATTATGTAGTGTATAATGTAGTGTATTATGTAGTGTAATATGTAGTGTATAATGTAGTGTATTATGTAGTGTATAATGTAGTGTAATATGTAGTGTATAATGTAGTGTATTATGTAGTGTATTATGTAGTGTATTATGTAGTGTATAATGTAGTGTATAATGTAGTGTATTATGTAGTGTAATATGTAGTGTATAATGTAGTGTATTATGTAGTGTATTATGTAGTGTATAATGTAGTGTATTATGTAGTGTATAATGTAGTGTATAATGTAGTGTATTATGTAGTGTATTATGTAGTGTATAATGTAGTGTATTATGTAGTGTATAATGTAGTGTATAATGTAGTGTATTATGTAGTGTATAAAGTAGTGTAATATGTAGTGTATTATGTAGAGTAATATGTAGTGTATTATGCAGTGTAATATGTAGTGTATTATGCAGTGTAATATGTAGTGTAATATGCAGTGTAATATGTAGTTTATTATGTAGTGTAATATGTAGTGTAATATATAGTGTATTATGTAGTGTATAATGTAGTGTAATATGTAGTGTATTATGCAGTGTATAATGTAGTTTATAATGTAGTGTAATATGTAGTGTATTATGTAGTGTATTATGTAGTGTATTATGTAGTGTATAATGTAGTGTATAATGTAGTGTAATATGTAGGGTATTATGTAGTGTATTATGTAGTGTATAATGTAATGTATAATGTAGTGTAATATGTAGGGTATTATGTAGTGTATAATGTAGTGTAATATGTAGTGTATAATGTAGTGTATTATGTAGTGTATAATGTAGTGTATAATGTAGTGTAATATGTAGGTTATTATGTAGTGTAATATGTAGGGTATTATGTAGTGTATAATGTAGTGTAATATGTAGTGTAATATGTAGTGTATAATGTAGTGTAATATGTAGTGTAATATGTAGTGTATTATGTAGTGTATAATGTAGTGTAATATGTAGTGTAATATGTAGTGTAATATGTAGTGTATTATGTAGTGTAATATGCAGTGTAATATGTAGTGTATAATGTAGTGTATAATGTAGTGTAATATGTAGTGTAATATGTAGTGTAATATGTAGTGTATTATGTAGTGTAATATGCAGTGTAATATGCAGTGTAATATGTAGTGTATAATGTAGTGTAATATGTAGTGTATTATGTAGTGTATAATGTAGTGTAATATGTAGTGTAATATATAGGGTATTATGTAGTGTATAATGTAGTGTAATATGTAGGGTATTATGTAGTGTATAATGTAGTGTAATATGTAGTGTATAATGTAGTGTATTATGCAGTGTAATATGTAGTGTGTTATGTAGTGTATAATGTAGTGTATTACGTAGTGTAATATGTAGTGTATTATGTAGTGTAGTGTAATATGTAGTGTATAATGTAGTGTATTATGTAGTGTATAATGTAGGGTATTATGTAGTGTAATATATAGGGTATTATGTAGTGTAATATGTAGTGTATTATGTAGGGTATTATATAGTGTATTATGTAGCGTATAATGTAGTGTAATATGTAGTGTAATATGTAGTGTATTATGTAGGGTATTATGTAGTGTATTATGTAGTGTATTATGTAGTGTATTATGTAGTGTATTGTGTAGTGTATAATGTAGTGTATTATGTAGTGTAATATGTAGTGTATTATGTTGTATAATATGCAGTGTATTATGTAGTGTAATATGTAGTGTATAATGTAGTGCAATATGTAGTGTATTATGTAGTGTATTATGTAGTGTATTATGTAGTGTATTATGTTGTGTATTATGTATTGTAATATGTATTGTATAATGTAGTGTATTATGTAGTGTATTATGTAGTGTAAAATGTAGTGTACTATGTAGTGTATTATGTAGTGTATAATGTAGTGTAATATGTAGTTTATTATGTAGTGTATTATGTAGTGTATTATGTATTGTATTAAGTAGTGTATAATGTAGGGTAATATGTAGTGTATTATGTGGTGTATTATGTAGTGAATAATGTAGTGTATTGTGTAGTGTATAATGCAGTGTATTATGTAGTGTATTATGTAGTGTAATATGTAGTGTATAATGTAGTGTAATATGTAGGGTATTATATAGTGTATTATGAAGTGTATAATGTAGTGTATAATGTAGTGTAATATGTAGGGTATTATGTAGTGTATAATGTAGTGTATAATGTAGTGTAATATGTAGGGTATTATGTAGTGTATAATGTAGTGTAATATGTAGTGTATAATGTAGTGTATTATACAATGTAATATGTAGTGTATTATGTAGTGTATAATGTAGTGTATAATGTAGTGTATTATGTAGTGTATAATGTAGTGTAATATGTAGGTTATTATGTAGTGTAATATGTAGGGTATTATGTAGTGTATAATGTAGTGTAATATGTAGTGTAATATGTAGTGTATAATGTAGTGTAATATGTAGTGTAATATGTAGTGTATTATGTAGTGTAATATGCAGAGTAATATGCAGTGCAATATGTAGTGTATTATGTAGTGTATAATGTAGTGTAATATGTAGTGTAATATGTAGTGTATTAAGTAGTGTATTATGTAGTGTATTATGTAGCGTATATTATAGCGTATAACGTAGTGTATTAACAAGTAGTGTAATATATAGTTTATTAAGTACTGTATTATGTAGTGTATAATGTAGTGTATTAACAAGTAGTGTAATATATAGGGTATTATGTAGTGTATAATGTAGTGTATTATGTAGTGTAATATGTACTGTATTATGTAGTGTAATATGTAGTGTATAATGTAGTGTAATATGTAGCGTATTATGTAGTGTATTATGTAGTGTATTATGTAGTGTATTGTGTAGTGTATAATGTAGTGTATTATGTAGTGTATTATGTAGTGTATAATGTAGTGTAATATGTAGTGTATTATGTAGTGTATAATGTAGTGTAATATGTAGTGTATTATGTAGTGTATAATGTAGTGTATTGTGTAGTGTATAATGTAGTGTATTATGTAGTGTATTATGTAGTGTATTATGTAGTGTATTATGTAGTGTATTATGTAGTGTAATATTTAGTGTATAATGTAGAGTAATATGTAATGTATTATGTAGTGTATTATGTAGTGTATAATGTAGTGTATAATGTAGTGTATTAACAAGTAGTGTAATATATAGTGTATTATGTAGTGTATAATGTAGTGTATTAACAAGTAGTGTAATATATAGTGATGTCGCGAACCTAAAATTGAATTCAATAGGCAGGCGAACTTTAAAACCTACAAGGACTCTTTCTGGCCACAATAGTGATGGAAAAGTTGTTTCAAGGGTACTAACACCTGGACTGTTGCATGCTGGAGGGGGATCCCTGGCAAAACTCCCATGGAAAATTACATAGTTGATGCAGAGTCTGCTTTTAAGCCATAATGGGTCTAAATCAACTAACATTCTCAAAGTGGCTGTCTCAAAACATCCCGGACAGAAGATAGATTGATAGTGATAGATAGGATAGATAGATATACATAGATTGATAGTTAGATAGAATCAATAGAAGAGAAATAGATAGATTTGTTAGATATATAATTACCCTAATAAATTCTAATAATCAAACATGCGTTCTTGGACCCAACTAGCTTGTGTCAATTAGTACTTTTCTTAGCACTTTAATCCCTGTTCCCCCCCCCTCTATCGGGGGAGTTCTATATGGCCTGCCAGATTACCCTGAAAAATTATAATAATAAGACATGTGGTCTGCTACCTATTTTAACGAGGTTGTGTTTTAAGTACTACCATTCTTAGCACTTTAATCTCTGTAACTCCCCCTATTTGGTGAGGTCTATACGGCCTGGATGATTACCCATACAAAATATAATAATAAGACATCTGCTCTTGGTCTGCGACCCATGGTAACTATGTTGTGTTAATTAGTAATGTCCTTCGCATTTTATTAGCTGTTACTCATACTCACCCTATCGGTGGAGGTCTATATGGCCTGCATGATTACCCTTACAAAATATAACAACCAAACATATGTTCTGGGACCCATGGTAAGTAGGTTGTGTTATGTAGTACTGTTCTTTGCATTTTCATACCTGTTACAACACCAAATGGTGGCAGGTCTATCTGTCCTTCATGATTAGCTGCACCCAAACCCAAAAAAAAGCAGAGTGGTCTTAGACTAACACCCATGGCTAACTCTGTTGTTTCAATTAGTACTATTCTTAGCACTTTCATCCCTGTTACGGGCGGTCTACATGGCCATCATGATTAGCTGAACAAAATACTACAATCCAACCTTTGCTCAGTCTTCATAGGCCCTTCATTGTCTGTATTTTGATAGTACAGTTCTTATTATTTTTATAGCTGATACAACACCGAATGTTGTCAGCTCTATATGGCCTGCATGATTAGCTGCACCCAATATAAAAATAAATCCAAGCGGTCTTGGATTAACACCCATGGCTAACTCTGTTGTTTCAAGTAGTACTATTCTTAGCACTTTCATCTCATCATCCCTGTTACTTCCAGGACTCTCGGTGGTGGTGGTCTACATGGCCATCATGATTAGCCTAACCAAATACTACAATCCAACCTTGGCTCAGTCTTCCTAAGGCCCTTCATTGGCTGTATTTTGGTAGTACTGTCCTTATTACTACATGGTGGTCTACATGGCCATCATGATTAGCCTAACCAAATACTACAATCCAACCTTGGCTCAGTCTTCCTAAGGCCCTTCATTGGCTGTATTTTGGTAGTACTGTTCTTATTAGTTTAATAGCTGATACGACACCGAATGTTGTCAGCTCTATATGGCCTGCATGAATAGCCGCACCCAAAGCCAAAAAAAAGCCAAGCGGTTTTGCACTAACACCCATGGCTAACTCTGTTGTTTCAAGTTCTACTATTCTTAGCTCTTTCATCTCATCATCCCTGTTACTTCCAGGACTGTCGGTGGTGGTGGTCTACATGGCCATCATGATTAGCCTAACCAAATACTACAATCCAACCTTGGCCCAGTCTTCCTAAGGCCCTTCATTGGCTGTATTTTGGTAGTACTGTTCTTATTAGTTTAATAGCTGATACGACACCGAATGTTGTCAGCTCTATATGGCCTGCATGAATAGCCGCACCCAAAGCCAAAAAAAAGCCAAGCGGTTTTGCACTAACACCCATGGCTAACTCTGTTGTTTCAAGTTCTACTATTCTTAGCTCTTTCATCTCATCATCCCTGTTACTTCCAGGACTCTCGGTGGTGGTGGTCTACATGGCCATCAGGATTAGCCTAACCAAATACTACAATCCAGCCTTGGCCCAGTCTTCCTAAGGCCCTTCATTGGCTGTATTTTGGTAGTACTGTTCTTATTAGTTTAATAGCTGATACGACACCGAATGTTTTCAGCTCTATATGGCCTGCATGAATCGCCGCACCCAAAGCCAAAAAAAAGCCAAGCGGTTTTGCACTAACACCCATGGCTAACTCTGTTGTTTCAAGTTCTACTTTTCTTAGCTCTTTCATCTCATCATCCCTGTTACTTCCAGGACTCTCGGTGGTGGTGGTCTACATGGCCATCATGATTAGCCTAACCAAATACTACAATCCAACCTTGGCTCAGTCTTCCTAAGGCCCTTCATTGGCTGTATTTTGGTAGTACTGTGATCCTTTTGAATAAAAGATTACAGTAAAGGCATTGATTTTAGAAACCCACAGATCATTATTTGCAACCGTGAATTTAGAAAAAAAAATTGATTACACACCCGTCACACTTATTTATGCTCAGGCCTTTTTAATACGAGGGTCCCGGAGCCTCAACCGAAACAACAGCATGAAAGAGGAGATATGTCATCCTTTTGAATAAAAGATTACAGTAAAGGCATTGATTTTAGAAACCCACAGATCATTATTTGCAACCGTGAAATTAGAAAAAAACATTGATTAGACAGCCGTGACACTTATTTATGCTCAGGCCTTTTTAACACGAGGGTCCCGGAGCCTCAACCTAAACAACAGCATGAAAGAGGAGATATGTCATCCTTTTGAATAAAAGATTACAAGAAAGGCATTGATTTTAGAAACCCACAGATCATTATTTGCAACCGTGAAATTAGAAAAAAACATTGATTAGACAGCCGTGACACTTATTTATGCTCAGGCCTTTTTAATACGAGGGTCCCGGAGCCTCAACCGAAAAAACAGCATGAAAGAGGAGCTATGTCATCCATTTGAATAAAAGATTACAGGAAAGGCATTGATTTTAGAAACCCACAGATCATTATTTGCAACCGTGAAATTAGAAAAAAACATTGATTACACAGCCGTGACACTTATTTATGCTCAGGCCTTTTTAATACGAGGGTCCCGGAGCCTCAACCGAAACAACATCATGAAAGAGGAGATATGTCATCCTTTTGAATAAAAGATTACAGGAAAGGCATTGATTTTAGAAACACAGAGATCATTAGTTGCAACCGTGAAATCTAAAAAAAAATAGATTATACACCCAGTACACTTATTTATCCTTAGGCCTTTTTAGAAGAGTGTCCCGGAGCCTCAACAGAAACAACAGCATGAAAGAGGACATATGGCATCCTTTTGAAAAATAGATTACAGGAAAGGCATTGATTTTAGAAAGACAGAAAAAAATTGTTACAAACGGGAAATCTAAAAAAACATTGAATAGACACCCAGTACACTTCTTTATCCTTCGGCCTTTTTAGCAGAGGCTACAGGACACTCAACAAAACCAGCAGTAGGAAAGAGGACATATGGCATCCTTTGTGAAAAAAAGATTATAGGAAAGGCATTGATTTTAGAAACCCGGGGATAATTTGTTGCAACCGTGAATTTTAATAAAAAAAAAAATGATTGGATGGACACCCAGTACAATTCTTTCTCCCTAGGCCTTTTTATAAGAGGGTCCAGGACCCTCAAACAAAACACCAGCAGGAAAGGGGACATATGGCATACTTTTTAACAATAGAGTACAGGTACAGCATTGATTTTACAAACCCAGAGATCTTTTTGTTCAATTGTTAAATAGAAAAATAAAAATGAGTGGCCAACCAGTACACCTCTTTCTCCTTAGGCCTTTTTATAAGAGGGTCCTGGACACTCAAAAAAAACACCAGCAGGAAAGAGGACATATGGCATCCTTTTGAACAATAGAGTACAGGTACGGCATTGATTTTACAAAACCAGAGATAATTTTGGTCAAATGAGAAATAGAAAATAAAAAAGAGTGGACACCCAGTACACCTCTTTCACCTTAGGCCTTTTTATAAGAGTGTCCAGGACCCTCAAACAAAATACCAGCAGGAAAGAGAACATATGGCATACTTTGGAACAATATAGTACTGGTACGGCATTGATTTGTGAAACCCACAGATAATTGTTTGTAAAAGTGAAATAGCACCAAAAACCATGCTTGGACTCCCACTCCAGGTCGTTCTCCTTCAGCTTTTTTATAAGAGGGTCCAGCACCCTCAACAGAAACAACTGCAGGAAACACCACCACATATGCCATCCTTTTGCACAAGCGAGTACAGGTATGGCATCCATTTTAGAAACCCAAAGATAATTGAGAGGAACCAGGAACATTTTTCTAAAAACTGGATGGGGCACCCATTACTACAGGTCGTTCTCCTTCAGCCTTTTTATATCATGGGCCACGACCCGCAACAGGCACAACAGCATGAAACACAACATATGCCACCTTTTTGCACAATAGAGTACAGGTATGTCATAGATGGAACACGGAGATAATTTAGAGCAACCAAGAGACGGATAAAGATGCTTGGTCGGTCCTACTCTTTCAAATTTGTTGCATTTTGCGTTCAATTGAATGGTACACGGGATATGAGTGGTGTGTAAAGTTGTACAATTCATAACAGTTTAATCACTAGTGTTATGTGCATTATTTTTTTTATTTTAGTTTTGTACCCACAGAGATGCAGCAGAGGCCAGAAAAATTAGGAATGTACAAATGACTGGAAAAATTGGGGTATTGTTGGAGCAACTGCTGTAGCAGCGGCCAGAAAAATCGATGTTTGTAAAACATTTATAAAGTGCCCTAAAAGCTTATGGCTTGAACACTAGTTGTTGGCGGATAAGTCAAGCAAGTCCTCCGTCTTTATAACCAAAAAAAAAGGCCAGCCTGTGTACCAGTTGTAGCCCAAGGCAGCTCATATCATCATCAGTAGTTTTTTATTCAAATGTATCGCCCAATGTCAGTCCCTTCGGGATCCAGCCCTCATTCATTTTTATAAAAGTGAAATAGTCAAGGCTTTTTTGACCTAGGCGACTTCTCTTCTCAGTGACAAAACCTCCTGCTGCACTAAAAGTCCTTTTGGACAGGACACTTGAAGCGGGGCAGGCCAGAAGTTCCATTGCAAATTGGGATAGCTCAGGCCACAAGTCCAGCCTGCACACCCAGTAGTCAAGGGGTCCATCGCTCCTGAGAGTGTCGAGATCCGCAGTTAAAGCTAGGTAGTCTGCTACCTGTCGGTTGAGTCTTTCTCTAAGGCTGGATCCCGAAAGGCTCTGATGGTGCATGGGAGTTAAAAAGGTACGCATGTCCTCCATCAACAAGACGTCAGGAAAGCGCCCGGTCCTTGCCGCCGTGGTCGTGGGAGGAGGAGGATTAATTTCATCTCTTCCCCTGTTACATTCCCGTGGTGCTGTGACATCACCCTTATACGCTGTGTAAAGCATAGTTTTTAATTTATTATGAAAATGCTCCATCCTTTCTGACTTGTGGGAATTTGGTAACATTTCAGGCACTTTATGCTTATATCGGGGGTCGAGGAGCGTGGACACCCAGTACAGGTCGTTCTCCTTCAGCTTTTTTATACGAGGGTCCCTCAACAGGCACGACAGCATGAAAGAACCCATTTGAACAAGGTTGGATGCTGAGCTAATCATGTCGTGTTCCTCCTCTTCACTGATCTCACTGATGGTATCTTCTTCCCCCCAGCCACGTACAACACCACGGGTACCAGAGAGGTGACAACAATGAGCACCCTGGGATGACTGTTGTGCTCGGTCTTCCTCCTCCTCATCCTCCCCAAAGCCACATTCCTCCTCTGACTCCTCTTCCTCACAATCCTCTTCCTGCGTTGCCGTAGGTCCAGCAAGCAATGCTGATTCGGCTGTTTGCGGGGGTGATGGACACCACAACTCTCCCGCTTCCTCTTCACGCTCATCTACTGCCTGATCCAGCACTCTTCGCAGGGCATGCTCCAGGAAGAAAACAAATGGTATGATGTCGCTGATGGTGCCTTCGCTGCGACTGACAAGGTTTGTCACCTCCTCAAAAGGACGCATGAGCCTACAGGCATTGCGCATGAGCGTCCAGTAATTTGGCAAAAATATCCCCAGCTCCCCAGAGGCTGTACTAGCACCCCGGTCATACAAATACTCATTAACAGCTTTTTCTTGTTGGAGCAGGCGGTCAAACATTAGGAGTGTTGAATTCCACCGTGTCGGGCTGTCGCAAATCAAGCGCCTCACTGGCAGGTTGTTTCGACGCTGGATATCAGACAAGTTGCCCAATTTCAATGCCGCCACCAAATTACTTCCATTGTCAGAAACAACCTTGCCAATCTCCAGTTGGTGCGGAGTCAGCCACTGATCCACCTGTGCGTTCAGGGCGGTCAGGAGTGCTGGTGCGGTGTGACTCTCCGCTTTCAGGCAAGTCAACCCCAAGACAGCGTGACACTACCGTACCCGGGATGTAGCATAGTACCTGGGGAGCTGGGGGGGTGCCATAGATGTGGAGCAAGACGCAGAAGTTGAAGAGGACTCTGCCGAGGAAGAGGTTATGGAAGAGGATGGAGTAGGAGGAGTAGAGGAGGTAGCAGCAGGCCTGCCTGCAAGTCGTGGCGGTTTCACCAACTCTTCTGCAGAGCCACGCATTCCATGCTTGTCAGAAGTCAGCAGGTTTACCCAATGCGCAGTGTAGGTGATATATCTGCCCTGACCATGCTTTGCAGACCAGCTATCCGTGGTCATATGGACCCTTGCCCCAACGCTGTGTGCCAGACATGCCATAACTTCCTTTCTCACAACAGAGTACAGGTTTGGGATTGCCTTTTGTGAAAAGAAATTTCTGCCAGGTACCTTCCACTGCAGTGTCCCAATAGATACAAATTTTTTGAAAGCATCAGACTCCACCAGCTTGTATGGTAAAAGCTGGTGGGCTAAGAGTTCAGACAAGCCAGCTGTCAGACGCCGGGCAAGGGGGTGACTTTGAGAAATTGGCTTCTTACGCTCAAACATGTCCTTGACAGACACCTGACTGTGGGCAGATGACCAGGAACTGCTACGTAAGAGAGACTGAGTGGAGGATGGTTGAGAGGGGGCAAGGAGGACAGCACTGGTTGATGTGGCTGAAGATGCTGGAGCAGGAGGAGGAGGGCGGCTTTCACTTTGTGTGCTGCTTCTACTCATGTGTTCTTCCCATCGGCCTTTGTGATGGGAGAACATGTGCCTTCGCAAAGCAGTTGTACCTAGGTGGCTGTTGGACTTCCCACGACTCAGTTTCTTTTGGCACAGGTTGCAAATGGCATCGCTGTTGTCAGAGGCAGACACACAAAAAAAATGACACACTGCTGAGCTCTGCGATGATGGCATTCTGGTGGTGACAACAGCATGCGTTGATGGGCGTCGGCAGGCTGTCTGGCTGACCCCTGGTGATGATGCATGCTGTCTGACAGTGCCACTAGCTCCTTGAGACGACCTCCCCGTGCTTCCAAATCATCTCCTCCTCCTCTCTGTCTCCCCATCTGAACTTTCCCCCTCTTCTTCTTCTCTTCTAGCAGGCACCCACGTGACATCCACCGACACATCATCATCAACCGCTTCACTTGTATCTGAAACATCAAGAAAGGAAGCAGCAGCGGCTACAACATCATCATCATCATCACACCATACCTCCATGTCGGTAATGCTGCCTGACTGAGACTGATCACTATTATCTACATCCTCTGTCAATGATGGTTGCGCATCACTCATTTCTTCAAAATGATGTGTCAATAACTCCTGTGACAGATCAAGTGAAGCGGCTGTGGTGCTAGTGTTGGTGGTGGCGACAGGCGGCGGAGTGTCACTATTCACTTGAGACCTGCCTAAAGCACAGCTGGACTTAGATGGTGCGTCAAGGTTAGGAGGACTAGCAGCGGAAGCTGAAGAAGATTGGGTTTCCTGTGTTAGCCATTCAACTAGGTCCTCCTCAGAAGTTTTTGCATCCCCCCTGGCACCCGGCGTCTGAACAATGTGCATATTTGTAGGGTCTAAAGGAATCACAGCACCACGACCACGACCACGGAACCTGCGGGGTGGCCTGCCTCTGCCTGTCATTTTTTTTTTAAATGGACACTAACAATACTATTACACCAATTGAGTGGTGGCACTGTGAAAGTGGGCACAGTATACGCTGTGAGACTAACAACAACAAAAAAGACAGATGTTTTAAAAATCACAAATTGTTAATTTTTTGAAATATTACTAGTACTGTGGCAACAAATATGATTGTTTGGCACTATTTGGCAAATGAGCCTGTCTGGCACACACGCTGGGAGAAAGGAAACTGCAATTCAATGGCATTAGGAGACTGAAGAATCACAGTCAAAACAGTTATGATTAACAAAAATTCCAATCCTGTTACAATAAATATGAGTGGTGGCACTAATTGGCTAGTTGGGACTGGCACACAGGCAGGCAGGCAGGAGGAAAATGCAATTCAAGGGCACTAGTAGACTGCAGATTGACAGTCAAAACAGTGTTGATTGACAAATTTTGCAAAACTGTTAAAAGAAATATGATTGCTGACAACAATTGGCTAGGTGTGCCTGGCTCACAGCAGGCTGCAAGGCAGGAGGAAAGTGCTATTCAATGGCACCAGCAAACTGACGATTCAAATCACAGCAACTATTACCAAAAATTTTAATTTTTAATTATTAGAATACTGTCACAACAAATATGATTGGTGTAAATATTTTTTAAGTAGGCCTGGCACACAGGCTTGGAAGGCTGTAGAAAAGTGCTATTCTAGGGCACGAGCAAACTGAGGATTAAGATCATCAACAATAAAGATTTTTTTAATTGTAATTAGTAACTATACTGTGACAAAA
The DNA here is from genome assembly GCF_027579735.1 of Bombina bombina. Classification (NCBI taxonomy): domain Eukaryota; kingdom Metazoa; phylum Chordata; class Amphibia; order Anura; family Bombinatoridae; genus Bombina; species Bombina bombina. Next base: position 1,580,024,839 of record NC_069499.1, read on the forward strand.
TATTTGGATTGGTGTAAATAGTTGGCAAGACGGCCTGGCACAAAAGGATGGCAGGCAGGAGGGAGATGCAATTCAAGGACACTAGGAGACTGATTACTGACAGTCTAAACAGTGATGATTGACAATTTTTGAAATACTGTTAACAGAAATATGATTGCTGACAACAATTGGCTAGGTGGGCCTGGCTCACAGCAGGCTGCAAGGCAGGAGGAAAGTGCTATTCAATGGCACCAGCAAACTGACGATTCAAATCACAGCAACTATTACCAAAAATTTTAATATTTAATTATTAGAATACTGTCACAACAAATATGATTGGTGTAAATATTTTTTAAGTAGGCCTGGCACACAGGCTTGGAAGGCTGTAGAAAAGTGCAATTCAAAGGCACGAGCAAACTGAGGGTTAAGATCATCAACAATAAAGATTTTTTTAATTGTAATTAGTAACTATACTGTGACAAAATATTTGGATTGGTGTAAATAGTTGGCAAGACGGCCTGGCACAAAAGGATGGCAGGCAGGAGGGAAATGCAATTCAAGGACACTAGGAGACTGATTACTGACAGTCTAAACAGTGATGATTGACAATTTTTGCAATACTGTTAACAGAAATATGATTGCTGACAACAATTGGCTAGGTGTGCCTGGCTCACAGCAGGCTGCAAGGCAGGAGGAAAGTGCTATTCAATGGCACCAGCAAACTGAGGATTCAAATCACAGCAACTATTACCAAAAATTTTAATTTTTAATTATTAGAATACTGTCACAACAAATAAGATTGGTGTAAATATTTTTTAAGTAGGCCTGGCACACAGGCTTGGAGGGCTGTAGAAAAGTGAAATTCAAAGGCACGAGCAAACTGAGGATTAAGATCATCAACAATAAAGATTTTTTTAATTGTAATTAGTAACTATACTGTGACAAAAAATTTGGATTGGTGTAAATAGTTGGCAAGACGGCCTGGCACAAAAGGATGGCAGGCAGGAGGGAGATGCAATTCAAGGACACTAGGAGACTGATTACTGACAGTCTAAACAGTGATGATTGACAATTTTTGCAATACTGTTAACAGAAATATGATTGCTGACAACAATTGGCTAGGTGGGCCTGGCTCACAGCAGGCTGCAAGGCAGGAGGAAAGTGCTATTTAATGGCACCAGCAAACTGAGGATTCAAATCACAGCAACTATTACCAAAAATTTTAATTTTTAATTATTAGAATACTGTCACAACAAATATGATTGGTGTAAATATTTTTTAAGTAGGCCTGGCACACAGGCTTGGAAGGCTGTAGAAAAGTGAAATTCAAAAGCACGAGCAAACTGAGGATTAAGATCATCAACAATAAAGATTTTTTAATTTTAATTAGTAACTATACTGTGATAAAAAATTTGGTTTGGTGTAAATAGTTGGCAAGACGGCCTGGCACAAAAGGATGGCAGGCAGGAGGGAGATGCAATTCAAGGAAACTAGGAGACTGATTACTGACAGTCTAAACAGTGATGATTGACAATTTTTGCAATACTGTTAACAGAAATATGATTGCTGACAACAATTGGCTAGGTGGGCCTGGCTCGCAGCTGGCTGCAAGGCAGAAGGAAAGTGCTATTCAATGGCACCAGCAAACTGACGATTCAAATCACAGCAACTATTACCAAAAATTTTAATTTTTAATTATTAGAATACTGTCACAACAAATATGATTGGTGTAAATATTTTTTAAGTAGGCCTGGCACACAGGCTTGGAAGGCTGTAGAAAAGTGCAATTCAAAGGCACGAGCAAACTGAGGGTTAAGATCATCAACAATAAAGATTTTTTTTAATTGTAATTAGTAACTATACTGTGACAAAATATTTGGATTGCTGTAAATAGTTGGCAAGACGGCCTGGCACAAAAGGATGGCAGGCAGGAGGGAGATGCAATTCAAGGACACTAGGAGACTGATTACTGACAGTCTAAACAGTGATGATTGACAATTTTTGAAATACTGTTAACAGAAATATGATTGCTGACAACAATTGGCTAGGTGGGCCTGGCTCACAGCAGGCTGCAAGGCAGGAGGAAAGTGCTATTCAATGGCACCAGCAAACTGACGATTCAAATCACAGCAACTATTACCAAAAATTTTAATATTTAATTATTAGAATACTGTCACAACAAATATGATTGGTGTAAATATTTTTTAAGTAGGCCTGGCACACAGGCTTGGAAGGCTGTAGAAAAGTGCAATTCAAAGGCACGAGCAAACTGAGGGTTAAGATCATCAACAATAAAGATTTTTTTAATTGTAATTAGTAACAATACTGTGACAAAATATTTGGATTGGTGTAAATAGTTGGCAAGACGGCCTGGCACAAAAGGATGGCAGGCAGGAGGGAGATGCAATTCAAGGACACTAGGAGACTGATTACTGACAGTCTAAACAGTGATGATTGACAATTTTTGCAATACTGTTAACAGAAATATGATTGCTGACAACAATTGGCTAGGTGTGCCTGGCTCACAGCAGGCTGCAAGGCAGGAGGAAAGTGCTATTCAATGGCACCAGCAAACTGAGGATTCAAATCACAGCAACTATTACCAAAAATTTTAATTTTTAATTATTAGAATACTGTCACAACAAATATGATTGGTGTAAATATTTTTTAAGTAGGCCTGGCACGCAGGCTTGGAAGGCTGTAGAAAAGTGCAATTCAAAGGCACGAGCAAACTGAGGGTTAAGATCAACACTAAAAAAAATTTTTATTTAAATTAATAACTATACTGTCTGACTGTGACAACAATTATGATTGGTGTAAATAGTTGGCTAGACGGCCTGGCACAAAAGGCTGGCAGTGGCAGGCAGGAGGTAAATGAAATTCAATGGCCCTAGGAGACTGAATATTTGCAGTCCAAAAAATTATGTTTTTTGTTTTTTTTTATTACTGTTACAAGAATTGTGATTGGTGCCACTAATTGGCTACTTGGGCCTGGCAGACAGGCTGGCAGATATGAGTCGTGGATGGTAGGTAGGGCAGTAATTTAACACATTATGCTGTGTAAGTGACAAAAACACAGGACTGATAGAAAATTAAGTTACATTACACTAGCAAAATATTTTAAAATTTTAGATTTTAATATTAAAATTATGTTAAGAAGTGCAATGCACATATGACTCTATGAGTGGTCGCACTGGCTGGCTGCTACGTAGGGCAGCAATTATAACAACAGTATGCTGTGTAAGTCAGATAGACAGTTAGACACAGGCCTGATAGAAAATAAAATTAGATTACACTAGCAAAATGATTTAAAGACTTTTTTTTGGAAATTTTAAGAAAAAGGTTAAGCACATACATATGAGTCGTGGCTGATAGCCTTGGAAGGGCAGCTATTAAAAACAGTAGGCTATGTATGTCCGATACACACACGCCTGATAGAAAATACTATTAGATTACACTAGAAAAATGATTGAAATCATTTTTTTGGGGGGGAAATTAAAAAAAGGTTAAACACATATGAGTCGTGGCTCATAGACTAGGGAGGGCAGCAAGTAAACATAGTAGGCTCTCTATGTCAGCAAAACACACAGGCCGGATAGAAAATTAGATTTGATTACACTAGCAAACAAATTTAAACTTTTTTTTTTTTATATTAAAATTAAGGTGAAAGAAAAATAGATATGAGTGCTGGGTGGCTGCCTGGCACAGACCAATTAACCAAAAGACTGAAAAAAAAAAAGTGGTATATTAATGCTGAGTGAGCCTGACAGACACAGGCATGATAGTAAATGTAATTAGATTACACTAGAAAAATATTTTTTTGTGTTTTTTTTTAAAATTAAAAATAATGTTATTAACGGATATTAACACTGCTGGCTGCTGGCTGGCACAGAGCAATGAACCAGAGTATATGCTGTGTGACACTGGCCTGATAGAAAATGAAAAAAAATTACACTAGAAAAATAATTATATTTTTGGGTTAGTTAAATTTAAACTAATGTTGTTAGGGAGATATCAGTGGGGCAGTAGTCACAGCATATGCTGTGAGCCTTAAACACACAGCTGAAAGCCAGGCAAATGCTAATAATAAAAAAAAAAGGCACGAAATATAGCCCTAAAAAGGGCTTTTTGGGGTGCTGTGCTTGCAGCAGAGATGAGTGGAGTCCTTCTGGACTGTAAATACACTAGCCTAGCTATGTTTTTCCTATTAATGTCAGGAGCAAAAACATAACACGTCCTCTCATTAAAAAAGCAAGGTCGTTATGAGTCTAAAATGGCGGATTCCGAGTAGCTGGGAGTGTCTGTGAGGGAGTGTCTGATGTTGATTGGCTCTAATGTGTCAGGCGGCTGTGACATAAAGGGTCAAAGTTTCCACAATAATGACACATAGGGGCGCCCACAAACGCGAACGCGAACAACCTATGTTCGCTGTGAACCGTTCGCGGGCGAACAGTTCGGGACATCACTAGTAATATATAGTGTATTATGTAGTGTATAATGTAGTGTATTATGTAGTGTATTATGTAGTGTATTATGTAGTGTATTAACAAGTAGTGTAATATATAGTGTATTATGTAGTGTATAATGTAGTGTATTATGTAGTGTATTAACAAGTAGTGTAATATATAGTGTATTATGTAGGGTATTATGTAGTGTATTATGTAGAGTATAATGTAGTGCAATATGTAGTGTATTATGTTGTGTATTATGTAGTGTAATATGTATAATGTAGTGTATTATGTAGTGTATAATGTAGTGTATTATGTAGTGTATTATGTAGTGTATTATGTAGTGTATTATGTAGGGTATTATGTAGTGTATAATGTAGTGTATAATGTAGTGTATTATGTAGTGTATTATGTAGTGTATTATGTAGTGTATTATGTAGTGTATTATGTAGGGTATTATGTAGTGTATAATGTAGTGTATTATGTAGTGTATTAACAAGTAGTGTAATATATAGGGTATTATGTAGAGTATAATGTAGTGTATTATGTAGTGTAATATGTAGTGTATTATGTAGTGTATAATGTAGTGTATTATGTAGTGTATTATGTAGTGTATAATGTAGTGTATTATGTAGTGTAATATGTAGTGTAATATGTAGTGTAATATGTAGTGTATTATGTAGTGTATTATGTAGTGTATAATGTAGTGTATAATGTAGTGTATTATGTAGTGTATTATGTAGTGTATTATGTAGTGTATAATGTAGTGTAATATGTAGTGTATAATGTAGTGTATTATGTAGTGTATTATGTAGTGTATAATGTAGTGTATTATGTAGTGTAATATGTAGTGTAATATGTAGTGTAATATGTAGTGTATTATGTAGTGTATTATGTAGTGTATTATGTAGTGTATTATGTAGTGTATTATGTAGTGTATTATGTAGGGTATTATGTAGTGTATAATGTAGTGTATTATGTAGTGTATTAACAAGTAGTGTAATATATAGGGTATTATGTAGAGTATAATGTAGTGTATTATGTAGTGTAATATGTAGTGTAATATGTAGTGTAATATGTAGTGTATTATGTAGTGTATAATGTAGTGTAATATGTAGTGTAATATGTAGTGTAATATGTAGTGCATAATGTAGTGTATTATGTAGTGTATAATGTAGTGTAATATGTAGGGTATTATGTAGTGTAATATGTAGTGTATAATGTAGTGTATTATGTAGTGTATAATGTAGTGTAATATGTAGTGTATAATGTAGTGTATAATGTAGTGTATTATGTAGTGTAATATGTAGTGTAATATGTAGTGTATTATGTAGTGTAATATGTAGGGTATAATGTAGTGTAATATGTAGTGTATAATGTAGTGTATTATGTAGTGTATAATGTAGTGTAATATGTAGGGTATTATGTAGTGTAATATGTAGTGTAATATGTAGTGTATTATGTAGTGTAATATGTAGTGTATTATGTAGTGTATAATGTAGTGTATTATGTAGTGTATAATGTAGTGTAATATGTAGTGTAATATGTAGTGTAATATGTAGTGTATTATGTAGTGTATAATGTAGTGTAATATGTAGGGTATTATGTAGTGTAATATGTAGTGTAATATGTAGTGTATTATGTAGTGTAATATGTAGTGTAATATGTAGGGTATTATGTAGTGTAATATGTAGTGTAATATGTAGGGTATTATGTAGTGTAATATGTAGTGTAATATGTAGGGTATTATGTAGTGTAATATGTAGTGTAATATGTAGTGTAATATGTAGTGTAATATGTAGGGTATTATGTAGTGTAATATGTAGTGTAATATGTAGTGTATAATGTAGTGTAATATGTAGTGTATTATGTAGTGTATAATGTAGTGTATAATGTAGTGTATTATGTAGTGTATTATGTAGTGTATTATGTAGTGTATAATGTAGTGTATTATGTAGTGTATAATGTAGTGTAATATGTAGTGTATTATGTAGTGTATAATGTAGTGTATAATGTAGTGTATTATGTAGTGTAATATGTAGTGTATAATGTAGTGTATTATGTAGTGTATTATGTAGTGTATAATGTAGTGTATTATGTAGTGTATTATGTAGTGTATTATGTAGTGTATAATGTAGTGTAATATGTAGTGTATTATGTAGTGTATTATGTAGTGTATTATGTAGTGTATTATGTAGTGTATAATGTAGTGTATTATGTAGTGTATTATGTAGTGTATAATGTAGTGTATTATGTCGTGTATTATGTAGTGTATAATGTAGTGTATTAAGTAGTGTATTATGTAGTGTATTATGTAGTGTATAATGTAGTGTAATATGTAGTGTATTATGTAGTGTATTATGTAGTGTATTATATAGTGTATTATGTAGCGTATAATGTAGTGTATTATGTAGTGTATTATGTAGTGTATTATGTAGTGTAATATGTAGTGTATAATGTAGTGTAATATGTAGTGTATTATGTAGTGTATAATGTAGTGTAATATGTAGTGTATTATGTAGTGTATTATGTAGTGTATAATGTAGTGTAATATGTAGTGTATTATGTAGTGTATAATGTAGTGTATAATGTAGTGTATTATGTCGTGTATTATGTAGTGTATAATGTAGTGTATAATGTAGTGTAATATGTAGCGTATTATGTAGTGTATAATGTAGTGTATAATGTAGTGTAATATGTAGCGTATTATGTAGTGTATTATGTAGTGTATTATGTAGTGTATTATGTAGTGTATTGTGTAGTGTATAATGTAGTGTATTATGTAGTGTATTATGTAGTGCATAATGTAGTGTAATATGTAGTGTATTATGTAGTGTATTATGTAGTGTATAATGTAGTGTATAATGTAGTGTATTAAGTAGTGTAATATGTAGTGTATTATGTAGTGTAATATGTAGTGTATTATGTAGTGTATAATGTAGTGTAATATGTAGTGTATTATGTAGTGTATTATGTAGTGTAATATGTAGTGTATTATGTAGTGTATAATGTAGTGTATTATGTAGTGTATAATGTAGTGTATTATGTAGTGTATAATGTAGTGTATTAAGTAGTGTAATATGTAGTGTATTATGTAGTGTAATATGTAGTGTATTATGTAGTGTATAATGTAGTGTAATATGTAGTGTATTATGTAGTGTATAATGTAGTGTATTATGTAGTGTATAATGTAGTGTATTAAGTAGTGTAATATGTAGTGTATTATGTAGTGTATAATGTAGTGTATTAAGTAGTGTAATATGTAGTGTATTATGTAGTGTATAATGTAGTGTAATATGTAGTGTATTATGTAGTGTATTATGTAGTGTAATATGTAGTGTATTATGTAGTGTATAATGTAGTGTATTATGTAGTGTATTATGTAGGGTATTATGTTGGTGTGTTATGTAGTGTAATATGCAGTGTATTATATAGTGTATAATGTAGTGTATTATGTAGTGTATAATGTAGTGTATTATGTAGTGTATAATGTAGTGTATTATGTAGTGTAATATGCAGTGTATTATGTAGTGTAATATGCAGTGTATTATGTAGTGTATTATGTAGTGTATAATGTAGTGTATTATGTAGTGTATTATGTAGTGTATAATGTAGTGTATTATGTAGTGTAATATGCAGTGTATTATGTAGTGTAATATGCAGTGTATTATGTAGTGTATTATGTAGGGTGGGCTCTTGCTAAAATCACTTTCTCCTCTCTATAGCTACAAGTTCCAGGTACAGGAAGGACCCTTTTGGCAGAGCTACCCAGTCGGGATAGTCGGAGTCCTTAACAGTAGGTATATAGAATAGATTTTAAATACAGGTATAAATGACAAATATCATAAGGGAATTCAAGAATACCTGGGATATCCAGAAGGTTATTATGGGACTTTGCTTAAGGACCTCTAAAACTTATTTTTAAAAGCATTGCAGAAGAGTCTACCAAAAGCTTACTTCCAGGGGTACTGAACCGGGTCGTGAAGACTGGGTGCTAGTCTCTAGCTTGGGTTAGCTCTTGCTGAGTTCAGGGTGCTTGCCCTTGTTGGGTGTTGGGTGCTAGCCCTTGCTGGGTGCTAGCTCTTGATGGGTGCTGGGTGCTAGCCTTTGCTGGATGCTAGCTTTTGATGGGGGCTAGCTCTTGATGGATGCTGGGTGATAGCCCTTGCTGGGGGCTAGCTCTTGCTGGGTGCTGCTACAGTTAGCCTGTTTTGTTTTTTACTTTTGAATTAACCAGCTGTACGGTGCCCACCTATTGCCCTGCTACATACAATCTAGAGATTTAAGCAGGGCAATATGAGCACATTTTGTATCTGGTGAGGAACAAGCATCTAGCAGCAGGGCAAAAACATAAACTTTAGTTGGGTGCTCTGTAAGCAGAGCTGGGCAGTCAGAGCTGTAGGCAGTTCCAGGGCAAAGCTAAACACTGATACTGGTATTCAAAATCTATATATCCACTAAAGAGTATGTTGAGCAATATATGTTATGCTTCTCCCTATAAGCACATTGGGCAAGGAGTCCACTTCTGCTTTCCCCATTACCCTTAGGGAGACTTTCCCCAGGGTCATAATACAAAGAGACGTAGTTTGCCAGCAGCTCAGTGGCTTTTTCTATGGCCCAGTCACCACCAGTGAGTAGCAAAGATGGGCAAAATGATTGTCTGGAGTTGCCGTTTCCCTTGTTCAGAGGAGGAATTGCCTGGTATTTCGGGGGTGGACTGACCTGTATAGGTGGGATCTGATATACTACAAGAAAGTTCTGCTCTGTGAAAGCACAATTCGGCAAAAAGAGGCTGCTCCTGGTGACAATTTGCCGGAGAACAAGCTATTAAGCTGCTGTGTGTTCCTGTTGAGCTCTTCTACTTGTTGCTAATATTTGCATTTCTACTTTGTTCCTCAAATAAAAACATTTCTTTATACTTTAAATATGATTTTTATTTTATATTTTGAAATTACAATGTTGACTTTCTTTATGACTTTTACATTGTACAGTTTTTAACTACTTACTTTACTAAGCACTATACTGCAATATAGAGTATGTGTTTCTCCTTCACAGACAGAAATTTTGGGAACACACCTTAGTGATATAAATAGCTCTCAAGGTAATATTTGTCTTTCCCAGAATTCTGTGAAGGACCTCAGAAGACAGATTGCATTAGATAATCTGAACTATGGAGAATCGACCCTAAAATTTTACACCAGCAAGTGCCTAATATTCTCAGGGTAATCTTTGCTTTTAATTAGGGGCAGAACAATTTTTTCTAGGCTGTCCATTAGTTGTTGTTTGAACTCCCCCTGGCTCCAAACCTTCCTCCAGACCACCCCTCTCTGCTGCCTGGTCTGCAGCTGATTGGCTTTGCAACATGCACTTTGTGCACAGGTCACTGCATGGCTCCTGTACCCCTGGGTTCCTTGCCTGTAGCAGAGCAGCTTTGCAAGATGATCAGTGTGCACAGGTCACTGCATGGCCCCTGTACCCCTTGTTCCTGGCCTGTAGCGGAGCAGCTTTGCAAGATGATCTGTGCGCACAGGTCGCTCAATGGCCCCTGTACCCCTGGGTTCCTGGCCTGTAGCGGAGCAGTTTTGCAAGATGATCTGTGTGCACAGATCACTGCATAGCCCCCTCTACCCCTGGTTCCTGGCCTGTAGAGGAGCAGCCTTGCAAGATGCTCTGTACGCACAGGTTGCTGTGAAGCCCCAGTACCCCTTTAGATATCCTTTGTTGAAGAAATAGCAATGCACATGGGTGAGCCAATCACATGAGGTATCTATGTGCAGCCACCAATCAGCAGCTACTGAGCATATTTATATATGGTTTTCAACAAAGGATATCAAAGAATGAAGAAAATTAGATATTAGATGTAAATTGGAAAGTTATTTAAAAGTGTATGCTCTTTCTAAATCATGAAAGAAAACATATGGGTTTCATGTCCCTTTAAATGGTGGCTTGGAAAACTGGTCAACTTAGTAAACATCTGATTTTAGTCTAAATGATTGTAACAGAAACTCTTGCCAGATAACAAAATGCTTGCTCTGATTATGAGGGCTAGAGAGAAAGAGAGAGAGACACAATCACACAGAGGGTTAGAGAGACACATAAGGGATGAGAGAGTCAGAGGGAGAGGAAGAGAGACAGGGATAGAAAAGAGACCATGGGGGGAGAACGACACATAAGGAGAGAGAGGGAGAGACAGGGAGAGAGATGGATAGAGAGAGAGATGGATAGAGAGAGAGACAGACGGATAGAGAAAGAGAGATGGATAGAGAGAGACACACACAGAGGGGAGAGAGAGAGAGAGAGACAGAGGGGAGAGAGAGAGAGACAGAGGGGAGAGAGAGAGACAGAGGGGAGATACAGAAAGACAGAGGGGAGAGACAGAAAGAAAGAGAGGAGAGAGACAGACAGAGGAGAGAGACAGACAGATGGGAGAGAGAGAGAGACAGAGAGGGGGGAGAGAGAGAGACAGAGGGGAGAGAGAGAGACAGAGGGGAGAGAGAGACACAGAGGGGAGAGAGAGAGAGACACAGATAGGAGTGAGAGAGACACAGAGAGGAGTGAGCGAGACACAGAGGGGAGTGAAAGAGACAGAGGGGAGTGAGAGAGATAGAGGGGAGTGAGACAGAGGGGAGTGAGGGAGACAGAGGGGAGGGAGGGAGACAGAGAGAGACAGAGGGGAGTGAGGGAAACAGAGGGGAGGGAGAGAGAGAGACAGAGGGGAGTGAGAGAGACAGAGGGGAGTGAGAGAGCTAGAGGGGAGTGAGAGAGCGAGAGGGGAGTGAGACAGAGGGGAGTGAGGGAGACAGAGGGGAGTGAGACACATAAGTGGGGAAAGAGGGAGATAGAGGGAGGAGAGAGGCACATAAGTGGGGAGAGAAGGAACACTGAAATGGGGGAGGCACCACTGAATGTTTAAGTAGTTTATTTTAAGTGACTTTCAAATACTAATAGTCTACAATCTATTTTAAATATCTGAAACAGAACAGCACATATAAATGGGAGCATTAATAACTTATTATTTGTTGTCTACATCAGGGTTGTCCAACATACACCTAAGGAATCATTGGGTTAAATTAAATAAGGTAGTGGGTGTAAAGTTTGAGTAAACAAAATACAAAAACGATCCTTAAAATGCTGTAAAAGAGTAAAAAAAACACTAAACCACATTAAATTATTTATCATTTTCACTAACAGAATCCCTTTCAGCAAAATCTAAGGTTGCAGAACTTATTTTAATAAAATGTGGCTAAAACACTGCTCTCTCTGCATCTCTTCCTGCTCTGTAAGGAAATGACAGTGGCACATTACACTGCACTTGGAGGGGAAGTACTGTACTCTCTTTTTGCATTTGTAGCAGTTGCAGGATGTAGCGGTTTAAGGGTTAATAGCAGTTAGGGGGCCAGTAAGTGTTCAGGGTTTTATTTGGGTGGGTTGAGGTGTTTTTTTATGTGTTAATAGCATATGCGGGTTTAATGGATATGCCATAAGGTAACATGCAAAATGGCAGCCAAATTTTATCTAAAACAAACTGATAAACAGAAAATGCTTGTGATGAATAATTTGTGCAAAACATTTTTTGTCTGTGTTTATGGGGTATATATTATCATTGTGCGAGCGGACACAATACGAAGTAGTGTATTATGTACATCGCACATTGATAAGTGCCGACAGCATTTATCAATGTGCGGCATTTATCATTGCACCAGCAGTTCTAATGAACTGCTGGTGCAATGCCGCCCCCTGCAGATTCGTGGCCAATCAGCCGCTAGCAGGGGGTGTCAATCAACCCGATCGTATTCGATCGGGTTGATTTCTGTCCGCGGCTTTAGAGCAGGTTATGGAGCAGCGGTCTTTAGAAACAAGGGGCATCAAGCTCCATACAGCGCTTGATAAATATGCCCCCATAGCATTTATTTATCAAAGCGTCGACTTTTTTGCATTCAACAGCACCAATACGCTCACCTAAGATCGCCTAACATCACTTCTGCAGACCTGAATACGCTCTCCAAAGTTACCAAAAAAGCTGTCAAAAAGCAGTGCACCAAGTACGGTGCGATGAGCAGCGGACTGTTGTTAACTAACAGTCATCGATCTCACTGCTATTCTGCTTTTTTACAGCTTTCTTGGTAGCCTGTCACTAAACACCCACACTATACTATATTGTTTACACCCTAAAACTGCCGCTCCCGGACCTCGCCGCAATTAAATAAAGTGTTTAACCCCTAAACCGCAGCTCCCGAACCCCGCCGCAACTAAATAAAGTGTTTAACCACTAAACCGCCGCACCCAAACCTTGCCGAAACTAAATACAGTTATTAACCCTAAACCTCCGCTCACTGCCACCTACATTATACTTATTAACCCCTAATCTGCTGCCCCCTACACCGCCGCCAACTAAATTATATTTATTAACCCCTAATCTGCCCCCCTATACCGCCACCACCTACCTACATTTATAAAACCTTAATCTGCTGCCCCCAACGTTGCCGCCACTATATTACATTTATTAACCCCTAAACCTAATTCTAACCCTAACACCCCCTAACTTAAATATAATTAAAATAAATCTAAATAAATATTACTATCATTAACTAAATTATTCCTATAAACCCTAAGATAGCTACAATATAACTAATAGTTACATTGTAGCTAGCTTAGGGTTTATATTTATTTAACAGGCAACTTTGTATTTATTTTAATTAGGTACAATAGTTATTAAATAGTTATTAACTATTTAATAACTTCCTAGTTAAAAAAAACAAATATACCTGTAAAATAAAACCTAACCTAAGTTCCAATTACACCTAACACTACACTATAATAAAATGCACTCCCTAATCTAAATACAATTAAATACAATTATTTATTTTTTTATCTAAAGTACAACAAAAAAAACCACTAAATTACAGAAAATAATAAAATAATTACAAGATTTTTAAACTAATTACACCAAATCTAATCCCCCTAAAAAAATAAAAAAGCCCCCCAAAATAAAAAAGCCCTACCCTACACTAAATTACAAATAGCCCTTAAAAGGGCCTTTTGCAGGGCATTGCCCCAATGTAATCAGCTCTATTACCTGTAAAAAAAAAAAATTACAACCCCCCCAACATTAAAACCCACCACCCACACAACCAACCCTACTCTAAAACCCACCCAATCCCCCCTTAAAAAAACCTAACACTAACCCCTTGAAGATCACCCTACCTTGAGAAGTCTTCACCCAACCAGGCCGAAGTCCTCCACGAAGCCGGCAGAAGTGGTCCTCCAGATGAGCAGAAGTGATCCTCCAGACGGGCAGAAGTCTTCATCCAGGTGGCATTTTCTATCTTCATCCATCCGGCGCGGTGCTGCTCCATCTTCAAGACATCCGACGCGGAGCACCTCTTCTTTCGACGTCTTCTTGATGAATGAATGCTCCTTTAAATGATGTCATCCAAGATGGCGTTCCTTGAATTCCGATTGGCCAATAGAATTCTATCAGCCAATCGGAATTAAGGTAGGAAAAATCCTATTGGCTGATGCAATCAGCCAATAGGATTGAGCTTGCATTCTATTGGCTGTTCCAATCATCCAATAGATTGTGTGGGTGGTGGGTTTTAATGTTGGGGGGGTTGTAATTTTTTGTTTACAGGTAAAAGAGCTGATTACTTTGGGGCAATGCCCCGCAAAAGGCCCTTTTAAGGGCTATTTGTAATTTAGTGTAGGGTAGGGCTTTTTTATTTTGGGGGGGCTTTTTTATTTTTTTAGGGGGATTAGATTAGGTGTAATTAGTTAAAAAATCTTGTAATTATTTTATTATTTTCTGTAATTTAGTGTTTTTTTGTACTTTAGATATTTTTTTTAATTGTATTTAATTATATTTAGTTTAGGGAATTTATTTTATTATAGTGTAGTGTTATGTGTAATTGGAACTTAGGTTAGGTTTTATTTTACAGGTATATTTGTCTTTATTTTAACTAGGAAGTTATTAAATAGTTAATAACTATTTAATAAGTATTGTACCTAGTTAAAATAAATACAAAGTTGCCTGTAAAATAAAAATAAACCCTAAGCTAGCTACAATGTAACTATTAGTTATATTGTAGCTATCTAACGGCTAGATTTAGAGTTGGGTGGTAGCCGTCAAAACCAGCGTTAGAGGCTCCTAACGCTGTTTTTTACCGCCCTCTGGTATTTGGAGTTAGTCAGGAAAGGGTCTAACGCTCACTTTGCAGCCACAACTTTTCCATACCGCAGATCCCCCTACGCCATTTGCGTATCCTATCTTTTCAATGGGATCTTCCTAACGCAGGTATTTAGAGTCTTGGCTGAAGTGAGCGTTAGAAATCTAACGACAAAACTCCAGCCGCAGAAAAAAGTCAGTAGTTAAGAGCTTTCTGGGCTAACGCCGGTTAAGAAAGCTCTTAACTACTGTGCTCTAAAGTACACTAACAGCCATAAACTACCTATGTACCCCTAAACCGAGGTCCCCCCACATCGCCGCCACTCTATTAAAATTTTTTAACCCCCTAATCTGCCGACCGCACACCGCTGCCACCTACGTTATCCCTATGAACCCCTAATCTGCTGCCCCTAACACCGCCGACCCCTATATTATATTTATTAACCCCTAATATGCCGCCCCCAACGTCGCCGCTACCTACCTACACTTATTAACCCCTAATCTGCCGACCGGACCGCGCCGCTATTATAATAAAGTTATTAACCCCTAATCCGCCTCACTCCAACCTCAATAACCCTATAATAAATAGTATTAACCCCTAATCTGCCCTCCCTAACATCGCCGACACCTAACTTCAAGTATTAACCCCTAATCTGCCGATCGGAGCTCACCGCTACTCTAATAAAAATTTTAACCCCTAAAGCTAATTCTAACCCTAACCCTAACACCCCCCTAAATTAAATATTATTTAAATCTAACTAAATAAATTAACTCTTATTAAATAAATTATTCCTATTTAAATCTAAATACTTACCTGTAAAATAAACCCTAATATAGCTACAATATAAATAATAATTATATTGTAGCTATTTTAGGATTAATATTTATTTTACAGGCAACTTTGTATTTATTTTAACCAGGTACAATAGCTATTAAATAGTTAATAACTATTTAATAGTTACCTAGTTAAAATAATTACAAAATTACCTGTAAAATAAAT
Source organism: Bombina bombina (assembly GCF_027579735.1). Taxonomy (NCBI): domain Eukaryota; kingdom Metazoa; phylum Chordata; class Amphibia; order Anura; family Bombinatoridae; genus Bombina; species Bombina bombina. Next base: position 1,580,040,428 of record NC_069499.1, read on the forward strand.
CCTAAGTTACAATTAAACCTAACACTACACTATCAATAAATTAATTAAATAAAATACCTACAATTATCTACAATTAAACCTAACACTACACTATCAATAAATTAATTACATAAAATACCTACAAATAAATACAATTAAATAAACTAACTAAAGTACAAAAAATAAAAAAGAACTAAGTTACAAAAAATAAAAAAATATTTACAAACATTAGAAAAATATTAAAACAATTTGAAACTAATTACATCTACTCTAAGCCCCCTAATAAAATAACAAAGCCCCCCAAAATAAAAAAAATGCCCTACCCTTTTCTAAATTAAAAAAGTTCAAAGCTCTTTTACCTTACCAGCCCTGAAAAGTGCCCTTTGCGGGGCATGCCCCAAAGAATTCAGCTCTTTTGCCTGGAAAAAAACCACATACAATACCCCCCAACATTACAACCCACCACCCACATACCCCTAATCTAACCCAAACCCCCCTTAAATAAACCTAACACTAAGCCCCTGAAGATCCAAGCCCAAGCGGGGGGCTGAAGAGTGACGTCCATCCTCGGGCTGAAGTCTGGATCCAAGCGGCGGCTGAAGAAATCCATCATCGGGCTGAAGTCGGAAGTCCATCATCGGGATGAAGTCTTCTATCAAGCAGCATCTTCAATCTTCTTTCTTCCGGAGCGGAGCGGAGCCATCTTCTTCCCAGCCGACGCGGATCCATCCTCTTCTAACGACGCCTACTCGCCGAATGACGGTTCCTTTAAATGACGTCATCCAAGATGGCGTCCCTCGAATTCCGATTGGCTGATAGGATTCTATCAGCCAATCGGAATTAAGGTAGGAATATTCTGATTGGCTGATGGAATCAGCCAATCAGATTCAAGTTCAATCCGATTGGCTGATCCAATCAGCCAATCAGATTGAGCTCGCATTCTATTGGGTGATCGGAACAGAAGATGAAGAAGAAGATGGCTCCACTCCGCTCCGGAAGAAAGAAGATTGAAGATGCTGCTTGATAGAAGACTTCATCCCGATGATGGACTTCCGACTTCAGCCCGATGATGGATTTCTTCAGCCGCCGCTTGGATCCATACTTCAGCCCAAGGATGAACGTCACTCTTCAGCCCCCCGCTTGGGCTTGGATCAAGAAATCGAAGGCTCTTCTGGACAGATCGGGACCCGGTGAGGTGAAGACAAGGTAGGGAGATCTTCAGGGGCTTAGTGTTAGGTTTATTTAAGGGGAGTTTGGGTTAGATTAGGGGTATGTGGGTGGTGGGTTGTAATGTTGGGGGGGGGGTATTGTAAGTGTTTTTTTTCCAGGCAAAAGAGCTGAATTCTTTGGGGCATGCCCCGCAAAGGGCCCTTTTCAAGGCTGGTAAGGTAAAAGAGCTTTGAACTTTTTTAATTTAGAATAGGGTAGGGCATTTTTTTATTTTGGGGGTCTTTGTTATTTTATTAGGGGGCTTAGAGTAGGTGTAATTAGTTTAAAATTGTTGTAATATTTTTCTAATGTTTGTAAATATTTTTTTATTTTTTGTAACTTAGTTCTTTTTTATTTTTTGTACTTTAGTTAGTTTATTTAATTGTATTTATTTGTAGATATTGTATTTAATTAATTTATTGATAGTGTAGTGTTAGGTTTAATTGTAGATAATTGTAGGTATTGTATTTAATTAATTTATTGATAGTGTAGTGTTAGGTTTAATTGTAACTTAGGTTAGGATTTATTTTACAGGTAATTTTGTAATTATTTTAACTATTTTAGCTATTAAATAGTTCTTAACTATTTAATAGCTATTGTACCTGGTTAAAATAAATACAAAGTTACCTGTAAAATAAATATAAATCCTAAAATAGCTATAATATAAATATAATTTATATTGTAGCTATATTAGGGTTTATTTTACAGGTAAGTATTTAGCTTTAAATAGGAATAATTTATTTAATAAGAGTTAATTTATTTCGTTAGATTTAAATTATATTTAACTTAGGGGGGTGTTAGTGTTAGGATTAGACTTAGCTTTAGGGGTTAATACATTTATTACAGTAGCGGCGAGATTCGGTCGGCAGATTAGGGGTTAATAATTTAAGTTAGGTGTCGGCGATGTTAGGGAGGGCAGATTAGGGGTTAATACTATTTATTATAGGGTTATTGAGGCGGGAGTGAGGCGGATTAGGGGTTAATAACTTTATTATAGTAGCGGTGAGGTGCGGTCGGCAGATTAGGGGTTAATTATTGTAGGTAGCTGGCGGTGACGTTGAGGGGGGCAGATTAGGGGTTAATAAATATAATATAGGGGTCGGCGGTGTTAGGGGCAGCAGATTAGGGGTACATAGGGATAATGTAGGTTGCGGTGGTGTACGGAGCGGCAGATTAGGGGTTAATAATAATATGCAGGGGTCAGCAATAGCGGGGGCGGAAGATTAGGGCTTAATAAGTGTAAGGTTAGGGGTGTTTAGACTCGGGGTTCATGTTAGGGTGTTAGGTGCAGACTTAGGAAGTGTTTCCCCATAGGAAACAATGTAGCTGCGTTAGGAGCTGAACGCTGCTTTTTTGCAGGTGTTAGGTTTTTTTTCAGCTCAAACAGCCCCATTGTTTCCTATGGGGGAATCGTGCACAAGCACGTTTTTGAAGCTGGCCGCGTCCGTAAGCAACGCTGGTATCTAGAGTTGCAGTGGCGGTAAATATGCCTGTACGCTCCCTTTTTGGAGCCTAACGCAGCCATTCTGTGAACTCTAAATACCAGCGGTATTTAAAAGGTGCGGGAGAAAAAAAGCACGCGTAGCTAACGCACCCCTTTGGCCTCAGAATTCTAAATCTAGCCGTTAGGGTTTATTTTATAGGTAAGTATTTAGTTTTAAATAGGAATAATTTAGTTAATGATAGTAATATCGTCCACAACAGCATGGAGCTATTCACACTCATCAAGAAATTCTCCAATTCTAACAGCGACACCAACGACATCCTGCCCTCCCAGGACCTCTGCGATAACCTTGCAATGTACTTCCATTGCAAGATCGTCGACATCTATGACAGCTTCGCACCCCAGAACTCACCCACCACCGCCTACCCACCAACTCCCACCGATACCTCACCCAAATACACCACCGCCTACCCCTCACTGACCATCTGGAGCCCCCACACCACAGAGGACACCATCAGAATCATGAGATCGATCCACTCCAGAGCACCCTCGGACCCATGCCCGCATCACATTTTCAACAAAGCGCCCCCAAGCTCTGCAGCACCATCAACTGCTCCATCAAAACCAGCACCTTCCCGGATGACTGGAAGCACGCAAAATTAAAACCCCTACTGAATAAACCCACGGCTGACCCCAATGATCCGAAGAACTACCGCCCAATCTCTTTGCTCCCCTTTGCAGCCAAAGTCATCGAGAAGTCCATCAACGGGCAACTCGTTGACTACATTGAAGCCAACCACACCCTGGACCCCTCCCTCCTCGCCGCCACATCCTCGCTCTACTCGACCGAGGAGAGACCGCCGCCCTCAATCTCCTAGACCTCTCAGCAGCATTCGACACTGTCTCCCACCTCACCCTCCGCAACTGATTACACGATGCCGGCATACACGACAAAGCCCTGGAATGGATCACCTCCTTCCTCACCAACAGAACCCAGAAAGTTAGACTCCCACCCTTCACCTCCAAGCCCACAGAAATCAGATGCGGTGTACCCCAAGGCTCTTCACTGAGCCCCACCCTATTCAGCATCTACATGGCCCCTCTCTCCGCCATCACACGACGACACAACCTCAACATTGTCTCCTATGCCAACGACACCCAGCTAATCATCTCACTCACCAGTGACCCCACCACCGCCAAGAAAAACGTCCACAAAGGGCTGACAGCAGTCACCACAGGGATGAAATACAACTGCCTAAAGCTGAACGCAAACAAGACCGAAGTCCTCCTCCTTGGTCCCACCACATCCGCTTGGAATAACTCATGGTGGCGCACAGCCCTCAGACACCCTCCAACCCCCACCAACCATGCAAGAAATCTTGGCGTCATCCTGGACTCATCGCTCTCCATGAAAAGGTAAATCAATGCCGTCTCTTCTGCATGCTTCCACACACTTCACCTGCTGCAAAAGATCTTCAAATGGATCCCAACCTAGACCAGGAAGACTGTCACTCACGCCCTCGTCAGCAGCTGACTGGACTATGGTAACGCACTCTACGCCGGCACCACCATGAAGCTCCAAAAGAGACTACAGCGCATCCAGAACTCCTCGGCCAGACTAATCCTTGACATCCCTCGTCAATGCCACAGCACCAAACACCTGCGGGACCTGCACTGGCTCCCCATCAACAAAAGAATAACCTTCAAGCTTCTCACCCACTCATTCAAGGCCCTCCACAACATCGGTCCCGAATACCTGAACCACCGCGTTGCCTTCTACACCCCGACCAGGCAACTTCGATCGGCCGACCAAGCCCTCGCTGTCATCCCCCGCATCAGGAAAATCACAGCGGGAGGCAGATCCTTCTCTCACCTGGCAGCCAAGACTTGGAACACCCTCCCGCTGCACCTCAGACAAGCTACCACCCTAACTAAGTTCAGAAAGGACCTCAATACCTGGCTCTTCGACTGAACTGCAACCATCAGTGCCTTGAGACCCTTACGGGTGAATAGCCGCGCTTTACAAGAACCCAATAGATAGATAGATAGAATATTTATCTAGATATATTTAAATTATATTTAAGTTAGGGGGTGTTAGGGTTAGGGTTAGTAAATTTAATATAGGGTTTAGGGGTTAATAAATTTAATATAGTGGCGGCGGTGTAGGGGGGTCAGATTAGGGGTTAATAAATATAATGTAGGTGGTGGCGGTGTAGGGGGCGGATGATTAGGGGTTAAAAAGTATAATGTAGGTGGCGGTGGGCTCCGGGAGCGGTGGTTTAGGGGTTAATAAATAAGTTTTATTTATGTGGCGGCGGTTTCGGGGCGGCAGATTAGGGGTTAATAAGTATAATGTAGGTGGCGGCGGTGTAGGGGGGCAGATTAGGGGTTAATAACTTTTATTTAGGTGGCGGCAGTGTAGGGGGGGGCAGATTAGGGGTGTTTAGACTCGGGGTACATGTTAGGGTGTTAGGTGTACACGTTCCCATAGGAATCAATGGGAGATCGGGCAGCAGCGAACATGAGCTCTCGCTGCTTTCCGACTCCCATTGATTCCTATGGCATCCGCCGCCTCCAGGGCGGCAGATTGAAAACCAGGTACTCTGGGCCGGAATAGTGCCGAGCATATCTGGTAGTTATTTGATAACTTCCAAAAGTAGTCAGATTGTGCCGAACTTGCGTTCGGAACATCTGTAGTGACGTAAGCATCGATCTGTGTCGCACTGAGACAGGCGGATCGTATGTTACGTCACCAAATTCTACTTTTGCTGGTTTGTAGGGTTTGATAACTAAGGCAAATCAGGCTCCCCACAAATACGCTGCGGAATTCCAGCGTATTTGCGGTTGACGGCTTGATAAATACATGCCCATGTCTTTACATCATGTTATTTAGCTTTCATTTAGTGTTTTAGTGTTCCTTTAAAGTCATCTGCTTCCCTTGAGGTTAAACGTTCTCATATAATAAATAACGGACTATCTATACATCCTGCACGCTTAATTTTTCTTTAAACATGATAAAATCTGATGTTAAGCGAATTCAAATGAAGAAGGCCAAAGCAGTACTTTAAAAAACTAATTTTAGCAAATGTGAATGTGCCTCTCAGACAGGAACCTTTGAAATTAACCTTGCAAGTGCAGTGCGGTGTAAAAATTCGAGCAGAGAGCATGATGGTATAATGAAGTCAATTAATGGTCTTTGGAATTCTAGAATATATTGGTCTCCATTACAGAGCTGTGACATTAAAATCTTTAGCCTTGGATAGAAACTTCCGTGTTGCCTGGAATCATTTCAGGGCTGCTGTTTAATGGGAATTGATAGATTTTTTTCTTTTTTTGTGAAGTAAAGGATGAGAGCTTGTTAACTCTTTAGAGTTCTACATTTAAGTCTTGCAAAAATCTTTTTTAAATCAATACTAAAGTACAAACAGAATCAGAGAATTGTAGGTGATATATATGTCTGTTGCATGTGTGTATTTATATGCTGTATATCTGTGTTTGTGTTTTATACTTATTTGTACAAGTGAGTATAACTTAAAGGGACAGTCTACACCAAAATTGTTATTGTTTAAAAAGATAGATCTTTACTACCCATTTCCCATCCTTGCACAACCAACATTGTTATATTAATATACTTTATAACATTCAAACCTCTAAATGTCTTTGGTTATACAAAACTGGGGAATTGGTAATAAAGGGATTATCTATCTTTTCAAACAATAAAAGAATTGGAGTAAACTGTCCATTTAAAGGTATATTTAGCTGCAATGAGACAATTATCTAATTCATTATTGCACAAAGGAGTTAAACATTTAGGTAAAGTCAGCGTTGGAGCAGGCTATTGTACGCTCTACTGAGCTAATCACGGTTGTGCGTAACCACCAGTCACCTTCCTTGCTTATCTCTCTCTATAGTGGTTGTGCATTATCAGTCCAGAGCTGAGTTTAACTGGGGGACAGATTACATGTCAAGTGCATAAGCATTATGGAGCATTAACCCCTGAAGGTGTGAAATCCATACTGCTTGACTTGCTTTATGTTGTTATCCCAGGTTGGAAATCACAGCTATGGGCGAGATTACATATGTGGTGCAGGCTTCAGCGTATCTGCTGAAACCCGCATCGCCCGTAAATTCACCTTGCACATCGGGGAATCACATAAACCCCGCCGACAGTTCGTAAACTGCTGTAAGTCGGATTAACTAATGACGTCCAAAAATGTGCGTAAATACACATTTCTGGAGTCACCAGTGATTTACGGCACTTTAGAAACTGCTAGCGCATAAGAAAAAAAAAAAAGAAGGTAAATCTCCCGTAAAGTCTACCCTGCCTCCTAAAAATAACCCTGAAACGTTAAAACCCCTATATTCGCAATCCCCCCACATTTCAACTAATAATAAAAGTATTAAACCCTAAACCACAAACCCCCCACAACGCAATATACCTAATTAAACTATTAACCCCTAATCCGCCAACACAAATAACTATCAGCTAGATTACGAGTCTTGCATTATGAGTCAAATAGCATCATTATGGCCCATAACGCTTCATTTTCCCTAACGCTGCTATTACAAGTCTTTTCTGTCTTTTAGCCAGTCATGCAACATCAGTACCGCACTTTTAAAAAAGTCCTTTTCATTGGGACTCCCATAGCGCCGGTGTTAGGAGTTTGCCTGGGAGGCCAAAAAGTGAGCGGTACACTCTATATCCACAAGATCCGTACCGCCATCTAAAGTCAGTTACAAAGCTGTACCATAAAACTCATAACTAAAGTGCTAAAAAGTACCCTAACACCCATAAACTACCTATTAACCCCTAAACTGAGGCCCTCCCGCATCGCAAACACTATAATAAAGTTATCAACCCCTAATATGCCGTTCCGGACATCGCCGCCACTATTAAAATGTATTAACCCCTATTCTGCCGCTCCCTGACATCGTTGTCACTAAAATAAACCTATTAACCCCTAAACCGCGACCCTCCCGCATTGCAAACACTATTTAAATATAATTAACCCCTAATCTGCCGTCCGCCCACACCTCTGCAATAATAAACCTATTAACCCCTAAACCGCAAGCCCCCCACAACAAAATATACTTAAATAAACTATTAACCCCTAAACCGCAAGCCCCCCACAACAAAATATACTTAAATAAACTATTAACCCCTAAACCTAACACCCCCTAACTTTACATTAAAATTACAATTTCCCTATCTTAAATTAAATTAAAACTTACCTGTCAAATTAAATAAATTCATTTTAAACTAACAATTAAACTAAGGCCTAGATTTGGAGTTTGGCGGTAGATGGGCTGTTAACGCTCCGCGGGCTTTTTTCTGGCCGCACCATAAAATTAACTCTAGTATCGAGAGTTCAAAAAAATGCTGCGTTAGGCTCCAAAAAAGGAGCGTAGAGCATTTTTACCGCAAATGCAACTCTCGATACCAGAGTTGCTTACGGACGCGGCCAGCCTCAAAAACGTGCTCGTGCACGATTCTCCCATAGGAAACAATGGGGCTGTTTGAGCTGAAAAAAAACCTAACACCTGCAAAAAAGCAGCGTTCAGCTCCTAACGCAGCCCCATTGTTTCCTATGGGGAAACACTTCCTAGGTCTGCACCTAACACTCTAACATGTACCCCGAGTCTAAACACCCCTAACCTTACACTTATTAACCCCTAATCTGCCGCCCCCGCTATCACTGACCCCTGCATATTTTTTTAACCCCTAATCTTCCGCTCCGTACACCGCCGCCACCTACGTTATCCCTATGTACCCCTAATCTCCTGCCCCTAACACCGCCGACCCCTATATTATATTTATTACCCCCTAATCTGCCGCCCCCGCTATCGCTGACCCCTGCATATTATTATTAACCCCTAATCTTCCGCTCCGTAAACCGCCGCAACTTACATTATCCCTATGTACCCCTAATCTGCTGCCCCTAACACCGCCGACCCCTATATTATATTTATTAACCCCTAACCTGCCCCCCACAACGTCGCCTCCAGCTACTTACAATAATTAACCCCTAATCTGCCGAGCGGACCTGAGCGCTACTATAATAAAGTTATTAACCCCTAATCCGCCTCACTATCCCGATCATAAATAGTATTAACCCCTAATCTGCCCTCCCTAACATCGCCGACACCTAACTTCAATTATTAACCCCTAATCTGACGACCGGAGCTCATCGCTACTATAATAAATGGATTAACCCCTAAAGCTAAGTCTAACCCTAACACTAACACCCCCCTAACTTAAATATAATTTACATCTAACGAAATTAATTAACTCTTATTAAATAAATTATTCCTATTTAAAGCTAAATACTTACCTGTAAAATAAATCCTAATATAGCTACAATATAAATTATAATTATATTGTAGCTATTTTAGGATTAATATTTATTTTACAGGCAACTTGGTATTTATTTTAACCAGGTACAATAGCTATTAAATAGTTAAGAACTATTTAATAGTTACCTAGTTAAAATAATTACAAAATTACCTTTAAAATAAATCCAAACCTAAGTTATAATTAAACCTAACACTACCCTATCAATAAATTAATTAAATAAAATACCTACAATTAACCTAACACTACACTATCAATAAATAAATTAAATACAATTGCTACAAATAACTACAATTACATAAACTAACTAAAGTACCAAAAATAAAAAAGAACTAAGTTACAAAAAATAAAAAAATATTTACAAACATAAGAAAAATATTACAACAATTTTAAACTAATTACACCTACTCTAAGCCCCCTAATAAAATAACAAAGCCCCCCAAAATAAAAAAATTCCCTACCCTATTCTAAATTAATAGAGTTAAAAGCTCTTTTACCTTACCAGCCCTGAACAGGGCCCTTTGCGGGGCATGCCCCAAGAAAATCAGCTCTTTTGCCTGTAAAAAAAAACATACAATACCCCCCCCCAACATTACAACCCACCACCCACATACCCCTAATCTAACCCAAACCCCCCTTAAATAAACCTAACACTAAGCCCCTGAAGATCTTCCTACCTTGTCTTCACCATCCAGGTATCACCGATCCGTCCTGGCATCCGGTGCTGAAGAGGTCCAGAAGAGGCTCCAAAGTCTTCCTCCTATCCGGCAAGAAGAGGACATCCGGACCGGCAAACATCTTCTCCAAGCGGCATCTTCGATCTTCTTCCATCCGGTGCGGAGCGGGTCCATCTTGAAGCAGCCGACGCGGATCCATCCTCTTCTTCCGGCGTCTCCCGACGAATGACGGTTCCTTTAAGGGACGTCATCCAAGATGGCGTCCCTCGAATTCCGATTGGCTGATAGGATTCTATCAGCCAATCGGAATTAAGGTAGGAATATTCTGATTGGCTGATGGAATCAGCCAATCAGAATCAAGTTCAATCCTATTGGCTGATCCAATCAGCCAATCAGATTGAGCTCGCATTCTATTGGCTGATTGGAACAGCCAATAGAATGCAAGCTCAATCTGATTGGCTGATTGGATCAGCCAATCGGATTGAACTTGATTCTGATTGGCTGATTCCATCAGCTAATCAGAATATTCCTACCTTAATTCCGATTGGCTGATAGAATCCTATCAGCCAATCGGAATTCGAGGGACGCCATCTTGGATGACGTCCCTTAAAGGAACCGTCATTCGTCGGGAGACGCCGGAAGAAGAGGATGGATCCGCGTCGGCTGCTTCAAGATGGACCCGCTCCGCACCGGATGGAAGAAGATCAAAGATGCCGCTTGGAGAAGATGTTTGCCGGTCCGGATGTCCTCTTCTTGCCGGATAGGAGGAAGACTTTGGAGCCTCTTCTGGACCTCTTCAGCACCGGATGCCAGGACGGATCGGTGATACCTGGATGGTGAAGACAAGGTAGGAAGATCTTCAGGGGCTTAGTGTTAGGTTTATTTAAGGGGGGTTTGGGTTAGATTAGGGGTATGTGGGTGGTGGGTTGTAATGTTGGGGGGGGTATTGTATGTTTTTTTTTACAGGCAAAAGAGCTGATTTTCTTGGGGCATGCCCCGCAAAGGGCCCTGTTCAGGGCTGGTAAGGTAAAAGAGCTTTTAACCCTATTAATTTAGAATAGGGTAGGGAATTTTTTTATTTTGGGGGTCTTTATTATTTTATTAGGGGGCTTAGAGTAGGTGTAATTAGTTTAAAATTGTTGTAATATTTTTCTTATGTTTGTAAATATTTTTTTATTTTTTGTAACTTAGTTCTTTTTTATTTTTGGTACTTTAGTTAGTTTATGTAATTGTAGTTATTTGTAGCAATTGTATTTAATTTATTTATTGATAGTGTAGTGTTAGGTTAATTGTAGGTAATTGTAGGTATTTTATTTAATTAATTTATTGATAGGGTAGTGTTAGGTTTAATTATAACTTAGATTAGGACTTATTTTACAGGTAATTTTGTTATTATTTTAACTAGGTAACTATTAAATAGTTCTTAACTATTTAATAGCTATTGTACCTGGTTAAAATATTTACAAAGTTACCTGTAAAATAAATATTAATCCTAAAATAGCTATAATATAATTATAATTTATATTGTAGCTATATTAGGGTTTATTTTACAGGTAAGTATTTAGCTTTAAATAGGAATAATTTATTTAATAAGAGTTAATTAATTTCGTTAGATTAAAATTATATTTAACTTAGGGGGGTGTTAGTGTTAGGGTTAGACTTAGCTTTAGGGGTTAATCCATTTATTATAGTAGTGGTGAGCTCCGGTCGTCAGATTAGGGGTTAATAATTGAAGTTAGGTGTCGGCGATGTTAGGGAGGGCAGATTAGGGGTTAATATTATTTATGATAGGGTTAGTGAGGCGGATTAGGGGTTAATAACTTTATTATAGTAGCGCTCAGGTCCGCTCGGCAGATTAGGGGTTAATAAGTGTAGGCAGGTGTCGGCGACGTTGAGGGGGCAGATTAGGGGTTAATAAATATAATATAGGGGTCGGCGGTGTTAGGGGCAGCAGATTAGGGGTACATAAGGATAACGTAGGTGGCGGCGCTTTGCGGTCGGCAGATTAGGGGTTAATTATTGAAAGTAGCTGTCGGCGACGTTGAGGGGGGCAGGTTAGGGGTTAATAAATATAATACAGGGGTCGGCGGGGTTAGGGGCAGCAGATTAGGGGTACATAAGTATAACGTAGGTGGCGGTCGGCAGATTAGGGGTTAAAAAATTTTAATCGAGTGGCGGCGATGTGGGAGGACCTCGGTTTAGGGGTACATAGGTAGTTTATGGATGTTAGTGTACTTTAGAGTACAGTAGTTAAGAGCTTTATGAACCGGCGTTAGCCCAGAAAGCTCTTAACTCCTGCTATTTTCCTGCGGCTGGAGTTTTGTCGTTAGAGCTCTAACGCTCACTTCAGAAACGACTCTAAATACCGGAGTTAGGAAGATCCCATTGAAAAGATAGGATACGCAATTGACGTAAGGGGATCTGCGGTATGGAAAAGTCGCGGCTGAAAAGTGAGCGTTAGACCCTTTCCTGACTGACTCCAAATACCGGCGGTAGCCTAAAACCAGCGTTAGGAGCCTCTAACGCTGGTTTTCACGGCTAACGCCGAACTCTAAATCTAGCCGTAAGATAATTATTAAACTACAATTAAACTAACTGCCAATTAAATTAAACTAAACTACACATTAAAAAAATCCTAACACTACTCTAAAAATTACAAAAAGTATTTAATTACAAAAAATAAATAACTAAAATACTAAAAAAAAACATCTAAATTATGAAAAATAAGAAACAAATTATCAAAAATAAAAAAGAATTACACCTAATCTAATAGCCCTATCAAAATTAAAAGTCCCCCAAACTAAAAAAAAAAACTTAGCCTACAATAAACTACCAATGGCTCTTAAAAGGGCCTTTTGTGGGGCATTGCCCCAAAGAAATCAGCTCTTTTACCTGTAAAATAAAATACAAACACCCCCCAACAGTAAAACCCACCACCCAACCAACCCCCCCAAGCAAAAAGCCTATTTAAAATAACCCTTTGCTCCCCATTGGGCATTTGTATGGGCATTGCCCTTAAAAGGGCATTTAGCTCTTTTACATGCCCAGACCCTAATCTAAAAATAAAACCCACCCAAAAAAACCTTAAATATACCTAACACTAGCCCCCGATGATCCGCTTACGGTTCTTGATGTCCTGCCGGCGAAGTCCTCATCCATACGGCAAGATGGCGTCCCTTGCATTCCTATTGGCTGAAAGATTTCAATCAGCCATTCGGATTAGAGCTGCTAAAATCCTATTGGCTGTTCCAATCAGCCAATAGGATTTGAGCAGCTCTCATCCTATTGGCTGATTGGAACAAAAAAAAAATACAAACAACCCCCCAACCACCACCCACACAACCAAATCCCCCCAAATAAAATCCTATCTAAAAAACCTATGCTCCCCATTGCCCTGAAAAGGGCATTTGAATAGATATTGCCCTTAAAAGGGCATTTAGCTATTTTCCATTTTCCCTAATCTAAAAATAAAACCCACCCAATAAACCCTTAAAAAACCTAACAAACCCCGAAGATCCACTTACAGTTTTTGAAGACTAGACACCCATCCTCATGAAGCCGAGAGAAGTCTTCATCCAAGCGGGCAGAAGTCCTCAACAAAGCCGGGAGAAGTCTTCATCCAAGCGGCAAGAAGTGGTCCTCCAGATGGGCAGAAGTCTTCATCCAGAGGGCATCTTCTATTTTCATCCTTCCGACGCGGATCGGCTCCATCTTCAAGACATCCGGCGGGTAGCATCCTCATCTTTCAACAGCTACTGAAGAATGAAAGTTCCTTTAAGGGACGTCATCCAAGATGGCGTCCCTTGAATTCCGATTGGCTGATAGAATTCTATCAGCCAATCTGAATTAAAGTTGAAAAAATCCTATTGGCTAATGCAATCAGCCAATAGGATTGAGCTTCAATCCTATTGGCTGATCCAATCAGTCAATAGAATGCAAGCTCAATCCTATTGGCTGATTGGATCAGCCAATAGGATTTTTTCAACTTTAATTCCGATTGGCTGATAGAATTCTATCAGCCAATAGGAATTCAAGGGACGCCATCTTGGATGACGTCCCTTAAAGGAGAATTCATTCTTCAGTAGCCGTCGAAAGAAGAGGATGCTCCGCGCCGGATGTCTTGAAGATGGAGGCACTCCGCGTCGGAAGGATGAAGATAGAAGATGCCGTCTGGATGAAGACTTCTGCCCCCTGGAGGACCACTTCTTTCCACTTGGAGGAAGACATCTCCCAGCTTCATTGAGGACTTCTGCCCCCTTGGATGAAGACTTCTCCCGGCTGTATGAGGATGGATGTCCGGCCTTCAAAAACTGTAAGTGGATCTTCGGGGGTTAGTGTTTTTTTAAGGGTTTATTGAGTGGGTTTTATTTTTAGATTAGGGACTTTGGGCAATGGAAAATAGCTAAATGCCCTTTAAATGGCAATGCCTATCCAAATGCCCTTTTCAGGCAATGGGGAGCTTAGGTTTTTAAGATTGGATTATATTTGGGGGGTTTGGTTGTGTGGGTGGTGGGTTTTACTGTTGAGGGGTTGTTTGTATTTTTTTAAAGGTAAAAGAGCTTATTTCTTTGAGGCAATGCCCTACAAAAGGCCCTTTATAGGGCCATTGGTAGTTTATTGTAGGTTAGGGTTTTTATTTTATTTTGGGGGGGGCTTTTTTTTAGTTTATTTTAGGCTAGGGTTTTGTTTTATTTTTTTGGGGGGTGTTATTTTGATAGAGCTATTAGATTAGGTGTAATTAGTTTAATATTTGATCATTTCTTTTTTATTTTGTGTAATTTATTTTTTATTTTTTTGTAATTTAGTTAATTGTATTTAATTAATGTAATTGATTTAATTGTAGTGTAGTGTTAGGTGTTAGTGTAAGGCAGGTTAGGTTTTATTTTACATGTAAATTTGTATTTATTTTAACTAGGTAGTTAGTAAATAGTTAGTCTACCTAGTTAAAATAAATACAAACTTAGCTGTGAAATAAAAATAAAACCTAAGATAGTTACAATATAACTATTAGTTATATTGTAGCTAGGTTAGGTTTTATTTTATAGGTAAGTATTTAGTTTTAAATAGGAATTATTTAGGTATTTATTGTGATTTTTATTTAGATTTATTTCCCCACTGATGTCTATGGGGAAATTGTGCACGAGCACGTAAAACCAGCTCAAAGCAGCGCTGGTATTTGTGTGCGGTATGGAGCTCAACGCTGCCATATTGCCTGCTAACGCCGTGTTTTTGCAAACCTGTAATAGCAGCGCTATAGGGAAGTGAGCGGTGGAAATAACGTGCAAGTAAGTACCGAGCCGTTCATAAAGCAAAACTCGTAATCTGGCCGTAACTTTTAAATTAATTTAAAATTCCAAATATAAAAAAGTCTAACATTACAGAAAAAAATAAACCAAATTATCAAAAATAAAAAAAATTAAACCTAATCCCTATGGCCTAGATTTGGAGTTTGGCGTTAGCCGTGAAAACCAGCGTTAGAGGCTCCTAACGCTGGTTTTAGGCTACCTTCGGTATTTGGAGTCACTCAAAATAGGGTCTAACGCTCACTTTTCAGCCGCGACTTTTCCATACCGCAGATCCCCTTACGTAAATTGCGTATCCTATCTTTTCAATGGGATTTTTCTAACTCCAGTATTTAGAGTCGTGGCTGAAGTGAGCGTTAGAACTCTAACGACAAAACTCCAGCCGCAGGAAAAAAGTCAGTAGTTAAGAGCTTTCTGGGCTAACGCCGGTTTATAAAGCTCTTAACTACTGTGCTCTAAAGTACACTAACACCCATAAACTACCTATGCACCCCTAAACCGAGGTCCCCCCACATCGCCGCAACTCGATTAAATTTTTTTAACCCCTAATCTGCCGACCGCCACCTACGTTATACTTATGTACCCCTAATCTGCTGCCCCTAACACCGCCGACCCCTATATTATATTTATTAACCCCTAATCTGCCCCCCTCAACGTCGTCTCCACCTGCCTACACTTATTAACCCCTAATCTGCCGAGTGGACCGCACCGCTATTATTATAAAGTTATTAACCCCTAATCCGCCTCACTAACCCTATAATAAATAATATTAACCCCTAATCTGCCCTCCCTAACATCGCCGACACCTAACTTCAAACATTAACCCCTAATCTGCCGACTGGAGCTCACCGCTATTCTAATAAATGTATTAACCCCTAAAGCTAAGTCTAACCCTAACACTAACACCCCCCTAACTTAAATATAATTTAAATCTAACGAAATAAATTAACTCTTATTAAATAAATTATTCCTATTTAAAGCTAAATACTTACCTGTAAAATAAATCCTAATATAGCTACAATATAAATTATAATTATATTATAGCTATTTTAGGATTAATATTTATTTTACAGGTAACTTTGTATTTATTTTAACCAGGTACAATAGCTATTAAATTGCTAAGAACTATTTAATAGCTAAAATTACAAAATTACCTGTAAAATAAATCCTAACCTAAGTTACAATTAAACCTAACACTACACTATCAATAAATTAATTAAATAAACTACCTACAATTACCTACAATTAACCTAACACTACACTATCAATACATTAATTAAATACAATATCTACAAATAACTACAATTAAATAAACTAGCTAAAGTACAAAAAATAAAAAAGAACTAAGTTACAAAAAATAAAAAAATATTTACAAACATAAGAAAAATATTACAACAATTTTAAACTAATTACACCTACTCTAAGCCCCCTAATAAAATAACAAAGCCCCCCAAAATAAAAAAATGCCCTACCCTATTCTAAATTACTAAAGTTCAAAGCTCTTTTACCTTACCAGCCCTGAACAGGGCCCTTTGCGGGGCATACCCCAAGAAGTTCAGCTCTTTTGCCTGTAAAAAAAAACATACAATACCCAAGCCCCCCAACATTACAACCCACCACCCACATACCCCTAATCTAACCCAAACCCCCCTTAAATAAACCTAACACTAAGCCCCTGAAGATCTTTCTACCTTGTCTTCACCTCACCGGGTTCACCGATCTGTCCAGAAGAGCTCCTCCGATGTCCTGATCCAAGCCCAAGCGGGGGGCTGAAGAGGTCCATGATCCGGCTGAAGTCTTCATCCAAGCTGGGCAGAAGAGGTCTTCCATCCGATTGAAGTCTTCATCCAAGCGGGATCTTCTATGGTCATCCATCCGGAGCGGAGCGGCAGGATTCTGAAGACCTCCGACGCGGAACATCCATCCTGGCCGACGACTGAACGACGAATGACGGTTCCTTTAAATGACGTCATCCAAGATGGCGTCCCTCGAATTCCGATTGGCTGATAGGATTCTATCAGCCAATCGGAATTAAGGTAGGAATATTCTGATTGGCTGATGGAGTCAGCCAATCAGAATCAAGTTCAAACCGATTGGCTGATCCGATCAGCGAATCAGATTGAGCTCGCATTCTATTGGCTGATCGGAACAGCCAATAGAATGCGAGCTCAATCTGATTGGCTGATTGGAACAGCCAATCGGATTGAACTTGATTCTGATTGGCTGATTCCATCAGCCAATCAGAATATTCCTACCTTAATTCCGATTGACTGATAGAATCCTATCAGCCAATCGGAATTTGAGGGACGCCATCTTGGATGACGTCATTTAAAGGAACCGTCATTCGTCGTTCAGTCGTCGGCCAGGATGGATGTTCCGCGTCGGAGGTCTTCAGGATACTGCCGCTCCGCTCCGGATGGATGACCATAGAATATCCCGCTTGGATGAAGACTTCAATCGGATGGAAGACCTCTTCTGCCCCGCTTGGATGAAGACTTCAGCCGGATCATGGACCTCTTCAGCCCCCCGCTTGGGCTTGGATCAGGACATCGGAGGAGCTCTTCTGGACAGATCGGTGAACCCGGTGAGGTGAAGACAAGATAGGAAGATCTTCAGGGGCTTAGTGTTAGGTTTATTTAAGGGGGGTTTGGGTTAGATTAGGGGTATGTGGGTGGTGGGTTGTAATGTTGGGGGGCTTGGGTATTGTATGTTTTTTTTTACAGGCAAAAGAGCTGATTTTCTTGGGGCATGCCCCGCAAAGGGCCCTGTTCAGGGCTGGTAAGGTAAAAGAGCTTTGAACTTTAGTAATTTAGAATAGGGTAGGGCATTTTTTTTATTTTGGGGGGCTTTGTTATTTTATTAGGGGGCTTAGAGTAGGTATAATTAGTTTAAAATTGTTGTAATATTTTTCTTATGTTTGTAAATATTTTTTTATTTTTTGTAACTTAGTTCTTTTTTATTTTTTGTACTTTAGCAAGTTTATTTAATTGTATTTATTTGTAGGAATTGTATTTAATGAATTTATTGATAGTGTAACGTTAGGTTAATTGTAGGTAATTGTAGGTAGTTTATTTAATTAATTTATTGATAGTGTAGTGTTAGGTTTAATTGTAACTTAGGTTAGGATTTATTCTACAGGTAATTTTGGAATTATTTTAACTATTTTAGCTATTAAATAGTTCTTAACTATTTAATAGCTATTGTACCTGGTTAAAATAAATACAAAGTTACCTGTAAAATAAATATTAATCCTAAAATAGCTATAATATAATTATAATTTATATTGTAGCTATATTAGGATTTATTTTACAGGTAAGTATTTAGCTTTAAATAGGAATAATTTATTTAATAAGAGTTAATTAATTTCGTTAGATTTAAATTATATTTAACTTAGGGGGGTGTTAGTGTTAGGGTTAGATTTAGCTTTAGGGGTTAATACATTTATTAGAATAGCAGTGAGCTCCAGTCGGCAGATTAGGGGTTAATGTTTGAAGTTTGGTGTCGGCGATGTTAGGGAGGGCAGATTAGGGGTTAATACTATTTATTATAGGGTTAGTGAGGCGGATTAGGGGTTAATAACTTTATAATAATAGCAGTGCGGTCCGGTCGGCAGATTAGGGGTTAATAAGTGTAGGCAGGTGGAGGCGACGTTGTGGGGGGCAGATTAGGGGTTAATAAATATAATATAGGGGTCGTCGATGTTAGGGCAGCAGATTAGGTGTACATAGGGATAATGTATGTAGCGGCGGTTTACGGAGCGGCAGATTAGGGGTTAATAATAATATGCAGGGGTCAGCGATAGCGGGGGCGGCAGATTAGGGGTTAATAAGTGAAAAGCTAGGGGTATTTAGACTTGGGGTACATGTTAGAGTGTTAGGTGCAGACGTAGGAAGTGTTTCCGCATAGCAAACAATGGAGCTGCGTTAGGAGCTGAACGCGGCTTTTTTGCAGGTGTTAGGTTTTTTTTCAGCTCAAACAGCTCCATTGTTTCCTATGGGGGAATCGTGCACGAGCACGTTTTTTAGGCTGGCCGCTTGCGTAAGCAACTCTGGTATCGAGAGTTGAAGCTGCGTTAAATATGCTCTACGCTCCTTTTTTGGAGCCTAACGCAGCCTTTATGTGGACTCTCAATACCAGAGTTATTTTTATGGTGCGGCCAGAAAAAAGCCGGCGTTAGCTACGCGGGTCGTTACCGACAAAACTCCAAATCTAGGCCTATGAAAATAAAAAGCCCCTCACAACAAAAACACCCCTAATCTAAACTACCAGAAGCCCTAAGGGCCTTTTGTAGAGCATTGCCATAAATTAAACAGCTCTTTTACATTAAAGGGATAGTAAACACCAAAAATGTTATTATTTAAAAAGATAGATAATCTCTGTATTTACCACTCCCCAGTTTTGCATAACCAACACTGTTATAGAAATATACTTTTTACCTCTGTAATTACCTTGTATCTAAGCTTCTGCTGACTGCCTCCTTATTTAAGATCTTTTGACAGACTTACATTTCAGGCAATTAGTGCTGACTCTTAAATAACTTTACGTGCATGAGCACAGTGTTATCTATATGAAACACATGAACTAACGCCCTCTAGCCGTAAAAAAATGTCAAATGCAGAGGATGTCTTCAGGGGCTTAGACATTAGCATATGAACCTACCTAGGTTTAGCTTTCAACTAAGAACAACAAGAGAACAAAGCAAATTTGATGATAAAAGTAAATTGTTTAAAATGACATGCCCTATCTGTATCATGAAAGTTTAATTTGGACTTTACTATCCCTTTAAATAAATACTAAGTCCCCCCTAACAGTAAAACCCCCCACCCACCAAACCCCCACAAAATAAAAAAACCTGACACTAAAAAACCCTAAGATACCCATTGCCCTAAAGGGGCATTTGTATTGGCATTGCCCTTAAAGGGGCATCCAGCTATTTTACAAGCCCATTAAAGCCCTAATCTTAAAAACAAAAAATAAAAAAAATCCCAAGTCTAACCCCCAAATAAGTACTCACCGTTCCTCAAGTCCGGCGGAGAAGGTCTTCTTCAAGGCGGTGAAGTCTTCTTGGAGGCGGCAATATCTTCTTCCATCACAGCGAGCTCTTCTATCTTCATCCAAGCCTGCGTGGAGTGGAGGTGACTGCGGAATAGAAGACCGGCAACACCGGCGACGCGTCATATGTAATCGGGCTCCTGGTATCTAGAAGCTAGCTGGTGATTGGTGGCTACTCACATATGTCTCTGGCTGGTCAGATGTGTTCACAAGCTGCCAGTAGTGCATTGCTGCTATGGAAATGACATTTTATGTTTGGAATTTACTGTTAATTTATTATGTGATCATTAGTAAAGTGTGTTACAGATTTGTATTAGCAACTTAATTTCCCTCAGGTAATAGATTTCTATTAGGCTCCGCACTAAACCATTGCTGTCAGATAATGTGCAGAGCTTCTCTAGTTAAATTAATGATACACATTACCTTAACATAAATCCACATTGAAAATATACACATCCATACATGCACACATATATAAACATACATACATAAATACATATATATGCATACACATATACATTATACATGCATACATACATACATACATACATACATACATACATACATATATAAACATACATACATAAATACATATATATGCATACACATATACATTATACATGCATACATACATACATACATACATACATACATACATACATAAATACACATATATGCATACACATATACATTATACATGCATACATACATACATACATACATACATACATACATATATAAACATACATACATAAATACACATATATGCATAGACATATACATTAAACATGCATACATGCATACATACATACATACATACATATATAAACATACATACATAAATACACATATATCGTTACACATATACATTATACATGCATACATACATACATACAGGGAGTGCAGAATTATTAGTCAAGTTGTATTTTTGAGGATGAATTTTATTATTGAACAACAACCATGTTCTCAATGAACCCAAAAAACTCATTAATATCAAAGCTGAATAGTTTTGGAAGTAGTTTTTAGTTTGTTTTTAGTTATAGCTATTTTAGGGGGATATCTGTGTGTGCAGGTGACTATTACTGTGCATAATTATTAGGCAACTTAACAAAAAACAAATATATACCCATTTCAATTATTTATTTTTAACAGTGAAACCAATATAACATCTCAACATTCACAAATATACATTTCTGACATTCAAAAACAAAACAAAAACAAATCAGTGACCAATATAGCCACCTTTCTTTGCAAGGACACTCAAAAGCCTGCCATCCATGGATTCTGTCAGTGTTTTGATCTGTTCACCATCAACATTGCGTGCAGCAGCAACCACAGCCTCCCAGACACTGTTCAGAGAGGTGTACTGTTTTCCCTCCTTGTAAATCTCACATTTGATGATGGACCACAGGTTCTCAATTTGGTTCAGATCAGGTGAACAAGGAGGCCATGTCATTAGATTTTCTTCTTTTATACCCTTTCTTGCCAGCCACGCTGTGGAGTACTTGGACGCGTGTGATGGAGCATTGTCCTGCATGAAAATCATGTTTTTCTTGAAGGATGCAGACTTCTTCCTGTACCACTGCTTGAAGAAGGTGTCTTCCAGAAACTGGCAGTAGGACTGGGAGTTGAGCTTGACTCCATCCTCAACCCGAAAAGGCCTCACAAGCTCATCTTTGATGATACCAGCCCAAACCAGTACTCCACCTCCACCTTGCTGGCGTCTGAGTCGGACTGGAGCTCTCTGCCCTTTACCAATCCAGCCACGGGCCCATCCATCTGGCCCATCAAGACTCACTCTCATTTCATCAGTCCATAAAACCTTAGAAAAATCAGTCTTGAGATATTTCTTGGCCCAGTCTTGACGTTTCAGCTTGTGTGTCTTGTTCAGTGGTGGTCGTCTTTCAGCCTTTCTTACCTTGGCCATGTCTCTGAGTATTGCACACCTTGTGCTTTTGGGCACTCCAGTGATGTTGCAGCTCTGAAATATGGCCAAACTGGTGGCAAGTGGCATCTTGGCAGCTGCACGCTTGACTTTTCTCAGTTCATGGGCAGTTATTTTGCACCTTGGTTTTACCACACGCTTCTTGCGACCCTGTTGACTATTTTGAATGAAACGCTTGATTGTTCGATGATCACGCTTCAGAAGCTTTGCGATTTTAAGAGTGCTGCATCCCTCTGCAAGATATCTCACTATTTTTGACTTTTCTGAACCTGTCAAGTCCTTCTTTTGACCCATTTTACCAAAGGAAAGGAAGTTGCCTAATAATTATGCACACCTGATATAGGGTGTTGATGTCATTAGACCACACCCCTTCTCATTACAGAGATGCACATCACCTAATATGCTTAATTGGTAGAAGGCTTTCGAGCCTATACAGCTTGGAGTAAGACAACATGCATAAAGAGGATGATGTGGTCAAAATACTCATTTGCCTAATAATTCTGCACTCACTGTATATAAACATACATACATAAATACACATATATATATACACATACATACACATACATACTATACATGCATACATATACACCCCTCACATTTTTGTAAATATTTTATTATATCTTTTCATGTGACAACACTGAAGAAATGTCACTTTGCTACAATGTAAAGTAGTGAGTGTACAGCCTGTATAACAGTGTAAATTTGCTGTCCCCTCAAAATAACTCAACACACAGCCATTAATGTCTAAACCGTTGGTAAGAAAAGTGAGTACATCCCTAAGTGGAAATGTCCAAATTGGGCCCAATTAGCCATTTTCTCTCCCAGGTGTCATGTGACTCGTTAGTGTTACAAGGTCTCAGGTGTGAATGGGGAGAAGGTGTGTTAAGTTTGGTGTTATCGCTCTCACACTCTCTCATATTGGTCACTGGAAGATCAGCATGGCACCTCATGGCAAAGAACTCTCTGAGTATCTGAAAAAAGAATTGTTGCTCTACATAAACATGGCCTAGGCTATAAGAAGATTGCCAAAACCCTGAAACTGAGCTGCAGCACGGTGGGCAAGACCATACAGTGGTTTCACAGGACAGGTTCCACTCAGAACAGGCCTCGCCATGGTCGAGCAAAGAAGTTGAGTGCACGTGCTCAGCATCATATCCAGAGGTTGTCTTTGGGAAATATACGTATGAATGCTGCCAGCATTGCTGCAAAGGTTGAAGGGGTGGATGGTCTGCCTGTCAGTGCTCAGACCATACTCCGCACACTGCATCAAATTGGTCTGCATGGCTGTCATCCCAGAAGGAAGCCTCTTCTAAAGATGATGCACAAGAAAGCCTGCAAACAGTTTGCCGAAGACAAGCGGACTAAGGACATGGATTACTGGAACCATGTCCTGTGGTCCAATGAGACCAAGATAAACTTATTTGGTTCAGATAGTGTCAAGAGTGTGTGGCGGCAACCAGGTGAGGAGTACAAGGACAAGTAGGTCTTGCCTACAGTCAAGCATGGTGGTGGGAGAGTCATGATCTGGGCCTTGCTAAAGAAGCTGAGGGTAAAGGTGATGGACTGGCCAAGCATGTCTACAGACCTAAACCCTATTGAGCATCTGTCGGGCATCCTCAAACAGAAGGTAGGGGAGTGCAAGGTCTCTAACATCCACTAGCTCTGTGATGTCGTCATGTCATCATGGAATTGTTACACTGTTATACAGGTTGTTCACTCACTTATTTAAATTGCAGCAAAGTGTCATTTCTTCAGTGTTGTCACATGAAAAGATATAATAAAATATTTACAAAAATGTGAGGGGTGTACTCACTTTTGTAAAATACTGTACATGCATATATACACATACATACACATATATATTATACATACATACACATATATATTATACATACATTCATACACATACATACATGCATATATACACATACATAGACATACATATTATACATGCATACATACACATACATACATGCATATATACACATACATACACACACACACACATATATATATATATATATATATATATTATACATGCATTCATACACATATATACATGCATATATACACATACATACACATACACATGTATATTATACATGCATACATACACATATCAACATGCATATATACACATACATACACACACACATATATATATATATATATATATATATATATATATATATATATATATATATATATTATACATGCATTCATACACATATATACATGCATATATACACATACATACACATATATATTATACATACATTCATACACATATAAACATGCATATATACACATACATACACATATATATTATACATACATTCATACACATATAAACATGCATATATACACATACATACACATATATATTATACATGCATACATACACATATAAACATGCATATATACACATACATACACATATATATTATACATGCATACATACACATATATACATGCATATAAACACATACATACACATATATATTATACATGCATACATACACATATATACATGCATATAAACACATACATACACATATATATTATACATACATACATACACATATATACATGCATATAAACACATACATACACATATATATTATACATACATACATACACATATATACATGCATATATACACATACATACACATATATATTATACATGCATTCATACACATATATACATGCATATATACACATACATACACATATATATTATACATGCATACATACACATGCATATATACCCACACATACACATATATATTATACATGCATACATACACATATATACATGCATATATACACATACATACACATATATATTATACATGCATACATACACATATATACATGCATATATACACATACATACATATATATATTATACATGCATACATACACATATATACATGCATATATACACATACATACACATATATATTATACATGCATTCATACACATATATACATGCATATATACACATACATACACATATATATTATACATGCATACATACACATATATATTATACATGCATACATACACATATATACATGCATATATACACATACATACACATATATATTATACATGCATACATACACATATATACATGCATATATACACATACATACATATATATATTATACATGCATACATACACATATATACATGCATATATACACATACATACATATATATATTATACATACATACACATATATACATGCATATATACACATACATACACATATATATTATACATGCATACATACACATATATACATGCATATATACACATACATACACATATATATTATACATGCATACATACACATATATACATGCATATATACACATACATACACATATATATTATACATGCATACATACACATATATACATGCATATATACACATACATACACATATATATTATACATACATTCATACACATATATACATGCATATATACACATGCATACATATATATATTATACATGCATTCATACACATATATACATGCATATATACACATACATACACATATATATTATACATGCATACATACACATATATACATGCATATATACACATGCATACATATATATATTATACATGCATTCATACACATATATACATGCATATATACACATACATACACATATATATTATACATGCATACATACACATATATACATGCATATATACACATGCATACATATATATATTATACATGCATTCATACACATATATACACATACATACACATATATATTATACATGCATACATACACATGCATATATACCCACACATACACATATATATATTATACATGCATACATACACATACATACATGCATATATACACATACATACATATATATATATATATATATATATATATATATATTATACATGCATTCATACACATATATACATGCATATATACACATACATACACATGTATATTATACATGCATACATACACATATATACATACATATATACACATAAATAGACATACATATTACATGCATATATACCCACACATACACATATATATTATACATGCATACATACACATATATACATGCATATATACACATACATACATATATATATTATACATGCATACATACACATATATACATGCATATATACACATACATACACATATATATTATACATGCATTCATACACATATATACATGCATATATACACATACATACACATATATATTATACATGCATACATACACATATATACATGCATATATACACATACATACACATATATATTATACATGCATACATACACATATATACATGCATATATACACATACATACACATATATATTATACATGCATACATACACATATATACATGCATATATACACATACATACATATATATATTATACATGCATACATACACATATATACATGCATATATACACATACATACATATATATATTATACATACATACACATATATACATGCATATATACACATACATACACATATATATTATACATGCATACATACACATATATACATGCATATATACACATACATACACATATATATTATACATGCATACATACACATATATACATGCATATATACACATACATACACATATATATTATACATGCATACATACACATATATACATGCATATATACACATACATACACATATATATTATACATACATTCATACACATATATACATGCATATATACACATGCATACATATATATATTATACATGCATTCATACACATATATACATGCATATATACACATACATACACATATATATTATACATGCATACATACACATATATACATGCATATATACACATGCATACATATATATATTATACATGCATTCATACACATATATACATGCATATATACACATACATACACATATATATTATACATGCATACATACACATATATACATGCATATATACACATGCATACATATATATATTATACATGCATTCATACACATATATACACATACATACACATATATATTATACATGCATACATACACATGCATATATACCCACACATACACATATATATATTATACATGCATACATACACATACATACATGCATATATACACATACATACATATATATATATATATATATATATATATATATATATATATATATATATATATATATATATTATACATGCATTCATACACATATATACATGCATATATACACATACATACACATGTATATTATACATGCATACATACACATATATACATACATATATACACATAAATAGACATACATATTACATGCATATATACCCACACATACACATATATATTATACATGCATACATACACATATATACATGCATATATACACATACATACATATATATATTATACATGCATACATACACATATATACATGCATATATACACATACATACACATATATATTATACATGCATTCATACACATATATACATGCATATATACACATACATACACATATATATTATACATGCATACATACACATATATACATGCATATATACACATACATACACATATATATTATACATGCATACATACACATATATACATGCATATATACACATACATACACATATATATTATACATGCATACATACACATATATACATGCATATATACACATACATACATATATATATTATACATGCATACATACACATATATACATGCATATATACACATACATACATATATATATTATACATACATACACATATATACATGCATATATACACATACATACACATATATATTATACATGCATACATACACATATATACATGCATATATACACATACATACACATATATATTATACATGCATACATACACATATATACATGCATATATACACATACATACACATATATATTATACATGCATACATACACATATATACATGCATATATACACATACATACACATATATATTATACATACATTCATACACATATATACATGCATATATACACATGCATACATATATATATTATACATGCATTCATACACATATATACATGCATATATACACATACATACACATATATATTATACATGCATACATACACATATATACATGCATATATACACATGCATACATATATATATTATACATGCATTCATACACATATATACACATACATACACATATATATTATACATGCATACATACACATGCATATATACCCACACATACACATATATATATTATACATGCATACATACACATACATACATGCATATATACACATACATACATATATATATATATATATATATATATATATATATATATATATATATATATATATATATATATATTATACATGCATTCATACACATATATACATGCATATATACACATACATACACATGTATATTATACATGCATACATACACATATATACATACATATATACACATAAATAGACATACATATTACAGGGAGTGCAGAATTATTAGGCAAATGAGTATTTTGACTACATCATCCTCTTTATGCATGTTGTCTTACTCCAAGCTGTATAGGCTCGAAAGCCTACTAACAATTAAGCATATTAGGTGATGTGCATCTCTGTAATGAGAAGGGGTGTGGTCTAATGACATCAACACCCTATATCAGGTGTGCATAATTATTAGGCAACTTCCTTTCCTTTGGCAAAATGGGTCAAAAGAAGGACTTGACAGGCTCAGAAAAGTCAAAAATAGTGAGATATCTTGCAGAGGGATGAAGCACTCTTAAAATTGCAAAGCTTCTGAAGCGTGATCATCGAACAATCAAGCGTTTCATTCAAAATAGTCAACAGGGTGGCAAGAAGCGTGTGGAAAAACTAAGGCGCAAAATAACTGCCCATGAACTGAGAAAAGTCAAGCGTGCAGCTGCCAAGATGCCACTTGCCACCAGTTTGGCTATATTTCAGAGCTGCAACATCACTGGAGTGCCCAAAAGCACAAGGTGTGCAATACTCAGAGACATGGCCAAGGTAAGAAAGGCTGAAAGACGACCACCACTGAACAAGACACACAAGCTGAAACGTCAAGACTGGGCCAAGAAATATCTCAAGACTGATTTTTCTAAGGTTTTATGGACTGATGAAATGAGAGTGAGTCTTGATGGGCCAGATGGATGGGCCTGTGGCTGGATTGGTAAAGGGCAGAGAGCTCCAGTCCGACTCAGACGCCAGCAAGGTGGAGGTGGAGTACTGGTTTGGGCTGGTATCATCAAAGATGAGCTTGTGGGGCCTTTTTGGGTTGAGGATGGAGTCAAGCTCAACTCCAAGTCCTACTGCCAGTTTCTGGAAGACACCTTCTTCAAGCAGTGGTACAGGAAGAAGTCTGCATCCTTCAAGAAAAACATGATTTTCATGCAGGACAATGCTCCATCACACGCGTCCAAGTACTCCACAGCGTGGCTGGCAAGAAAGGGTATAAAAGAAGAAAATCTAATGACATGGCCTCCTTGTTCACCTGATCTGAACCCCATTGAGAACCTGTGGTTCATCATCAAATGTGAGATTTACAAGGAGGGAAAACAGTACACCTCTCTGAACAGTGTCTGGGAGGCTGTGGTTGCTGCTGCACGCAATGTTGATGGTGAACAGATCAAAACACTGACAGAATCCATGGATGGCAGGCTTTTGAGTGTCCTTGCAAAGAAAGGTGGCTATATTGGTCACTGATTTGTTTTTGTTTTGTTTTTGAATGTCAGAAATGTATATTTGTGAATGTTGAGATGTTATATTGGTTTCACTGGTAAAAATAAATAATTGAAATGGGTATATATTTGTTTTTTGTTAAGTTGCCTAATAATTATGCACAGTAATAGTCACCTGCACACACAGATATCCCCCTAAAATAGCTATAATCTAAAAACAAACTAAAAACTACTTCCAAAACTATTCAGCTTTGATATTAATGAGTTTTTTGGGTTCATTGAGAACATGGTTGTTGTTCAATAATAAAATTAATCCTCAAAAATACAACTTGCCTAATAATTCTGCACTCCCTGTATACATGCATACATACACATACATTCATGCATATATACACATACATATACATATATATTATACATGCATTCATACACATATATACATGCATATATACACATGCATACATATATATATATTATACATGCATTCATACACATATATACATGCATATATACACATACATACACATATATAATATACATGCATTCATACAAATATAAACATGCATATATACACATACATACACATATATTTTATACATGCATACATGCACATATAAACATGCATATATACACATACATTCACATATATATTATACATGCATACATATACATATATACATTTTTCAATGAATGAAGTATTGTCATTATAACAAATGAAGGTTCCTTTTAATTACGTCATTCAAGATGGCGATTCCGATTGGCTGATAGGATTCTATCAGCCAATCGGAATTAAGGTAGGAAAAATCCTATTGGCTGATCGAATCAGCCAATAGAATTGAAGATCAATCCTATTGGTTGATCCAATCAGCCAATAGGATTGAGCTCGCATTCTATTGGCTGTTCCAATCAGCCAATAGAATGCAAGCTCAATTCTATTGGCTGATTGGATCAGCCAGTAGGATTTTTCCTACCTTAATTCCAATTGGCTGATAGAATAAATTTAATATAGTGGCGGCGACGTCATTTAAAGGAACCTTCATTCGTCGGGAGTCGTCAGAAGAAGAGGATGCTCCGCGTCGGCTGGCTTGAAGATGGACCCGCTCCGCTCCGGATGGATAAAGATAGAAGATGCTTGCACAGAGGTGTGTGCATTGATTACAGGGCTGTGTACTTTTTAACAATAGCATATGTTCACATTTTCAAAGTGAACTTTTTTTAAGTGAGGCATTAATTTTTAAAAATTATACAAGAATTACACTCAATACTCTCCACACTGCTGGTTACTAACTATAAAAAACTGCCTACTGACATCTGCTAAGGATTGCTGAGTTAACCTACTGTCTCTTCTGCTTTCAGGTACGTGAACTAAGGCCCTGCACTGAAATCTTGCTATTCCCTGCTTTTCTGTCATTTTACACCAAATCCCTCTTTTTGGTATGTAAACTAAGGCCCTGCACTAAAATCTTGCTATTCCCTGCTTTTCTGTCATTTTACACCAAATCCCTCTTTTTGGTACGTGAACTAAGGCCCTGCACTGAAATCTTGCTATTCCCTGCTTTTCTGTCATTTTACACCAAATCTCTCTGTGTGTGTATATATATATATATATTGATCAATTGAATTTAGTCTGTTAAAATTAAGGCCTGCATTTTTTGTAATGATTTTTCCCAATGTCTCAATTCTAATGTCTAGTTAATTGCCATGTGATGCTCACTCCTTATCAATACTTGCTATAACTCTAAAATTTATAGTTTTCTTATGTCACAGTTTTAACCCCCTCCAAATTTTATTGTCTGTTTACTCATCTCACCCTGACCAGATTCTAACATTCCAATTGGCCTTACCAACTGTCTTTGATTGGCAATTAAGTCAATTTAGTGGACTCAGCTGACTGCCCTACCTGTATATATTTCAGACTAGCTTGGGGAAGTGCATTGCACAGGGGTGTGTGCACTGGTTACAGGGCTGTGTACTTTTTAACAATAGCATATCTTCACATTTTCCAAGTGAACATTTTATAAGTGAGGCATTAATTTTTAAGAATTATACAAGGATTGAACAAGGATTGGGCAAGGGGCAAGACACAAGGTAAGTACTCTTGTAATACTATGTTTTATGTATCTCATTGTATCCTTTTGCAAGTGCTGCTGTAACACTGTGTCTTATGTGTTTACTTGGTTCCCACTTTCATAATAATGCTCAATATCTTCATATTCCTTTTTGCTACCTCTTGTCTCTATAACAAACTACATTACTCAATTACTCCTTCTCCCTCTCCACCTGCACTGTTCATTAGCCCATCTCTCTTATACTCACCTTACTTTTGTACTCATGAACTCTACCTATTCCTAAATACTCTCTCCCCCCCTGCACTTCAGCCAAACAACAGACTCATTACTGCAAATCTGCTTCTCATCTCATGTCACTCTCACTCTTGCTCATACTAGCTGCTGGCGACATCTCCCCTAATCCTGGTCCCTCACAACCTCCTAACCTTTCACATCCTTGTGTGCCTTTCAATAGACTTCATAAACTAAACTCTGGTAACCTTAATCGCATTCCTCTTACATCTAAAAAGCCCTCCCCCTTCACTTGTGCACTCTGGAACTCTCGCTCTGTTTGCAACAAGCTCACTTCTATCCATGATCTCTTTATCTCCCACTCTCTTAACCTTCTGGCTCTTACAGAAACCTGTCTCTCTGCTTCAGACACAGCATCCACTGCTGCACTGTCACATGGGGGTCTCCATTTCAGCCACACTCCTAGGTCTGGCAATAGACAAGGAGGTGGTGTCGGTATTTTACTTTCCTCTTGTTGCACCTGCATCAGCTCGCTAGCTCCCTCAAACCTCTCCTCTCATCCATCACCTCCTTTTCCTGCCCTGACCAATCTATCTGTCAGTATAATTCGACCCTTACATCGGTCATTGACACTCTGGCCCCTCCAACCTTAGCTCAGAAACCACACTCTCATCCTCAGCCCTGGCATACTCCTCTGACACGATACCTACGCAGATGCTCCCGTACTGCTGAGCGACATTAGAGGAAATCATCCTGAACTCCTACTATTCTGCCCTTAATCTTTATAAGCAACACTATTTTTCTAATCTCATCTCTACTCTTTCCTCTAACCCTAAACGTCTGTTCAACACGTTCAACACTCTTCTCCGCCCCCACCCACCTCCTAACACAACCTCTCTCTCAGCTCAAGATTTTGCAAGCCACTTCAACAACAAAATTGACTCCATCAGAAGTGAAATCAGCTCTCAACATACTTCCAATCTCCCACCCCCTCAAAAGCTCACGATCACCCAAAGCCCAAATATCCAAAAATGCAGCTCTTTTGCCCTTGTTAATGAGAATGAAGTTGCTGCCCTTATACTGTCCTCCCACCTCACTACCTGTCCCCTCGACCACATCCCTTCACAGCTACTCCCCTCCCTCTCTTCTACCCTCACCCCCATACTCACACCCATTTTCAACCTCTCCCTCAGCACTGGTATATTTCCCTCATCTCTAAAACATGCACTGGTCACACCTATCCTCAAAAAACCTTCCCTTGATCCAACCTCCCCTTCAAATTACCGCCCTATTTCCCTACTCCCTCTTGCCTCAAAGCTCCTCGAAAAGCTAGTTTACGCACATCTATCCCATTTCCTTACACTAAACTCTCTTCTTGACCCACTGCAATCTGGATTTCGTTCCCATCACTCTACAGAGACAGCAATTGTCAAGGTTACCAATGACCTACTTGCAGCAAAATCCAAAGGCCACTTCTCTCTACTTATCCTCCTTGACCTGTCTGCAGCCTTTGACACTGTTGACCACCCTCTTCTGCTCCAAACCCTCCAATCCTTCGGCATCTGTGACACAGCTCTCTCGTGGTTCTCTTCCTATCTGACTAACCGTACATTTAGTGTAGCCTTCTCCGGAGCATCCTCTGCCCCGTTACCACTTTCTGTTGGGGTACCTCAAGGCTCTGTCCTTGGTCCCCTTCTCTTCTCAATCTACACATCGTCACTAGGTTCCTTAATAAAGTCCCATGGGTTTCAATACCATTTGTATGCCGATGACACCCAAATCTACCTCTCTGCACCAGACCTACCTCCTTCCTTACTAACCCGTGTCACTAACTGTCTTTCTCACATCTCATCTTGGATGTCCTCTCACTACCTTAAGCTAAATCTCTCCAAAACTGAACTCCTTATTTTTCCCCCTTCTTCCAATGTCTCCACCCCCAAAATTTCTATAACTGTTGATAATTCCATCATTACCCCTACCCCGCTCGCCCGATGTCTTGGGGTCACACTTGACTCAGATCTTTCCTTCATTCCTCACATCCAGTCCTTGGCTAAAGCCTGCCGCTTCTACCTTAAAAACAAAAATTGCTAAAATTAGACATTTCCTTACACAATATACAACCAAGATTTTAATCCACTCTCTCATCCTTTCCCCCTTGACTACTGCAATTCCATCCTCTCTGGTCTACCTAGCTGCCGCACAGCACCTTTACAATCCATTATGAATGCCTCTGCCAGACTCATCTTCCTTACTCGTCGCTCTTCATCTGCTGCACCTCTCTGCCATTCCCTTCACTGGCTTCCTCTTGACTCTAGGATTAAACATAAAATCCTCACCCTGACATATAAAGCTCTCAACTGCACTGCTCCCCCCTACATCTCAGAACTTGTCTCTAGATACTCTCCCTCCCGTCCCCTTCGATCAACTCAGAATCTCCTCCTCTCTTGTTACTTCCTCACATTCACGTTTACAGGACTTCTCCAGACTGGCCCCCATCTTGTGGAATTCCCTGCCTCGCTCCATAAGACTCTCCCCTAGTTTTAACAGCTTCAAGCATTCCCTAAAAACTTTACTATTCAGGGATGCATACAACCAACACTAACCTTTCCTAACGCCATTGCTTTCCCCTTGAATCCCTTAGATTGTAAGCCTATGGGCCCAGCTGTTTACAGGTCGCTTTATAAGAGCCGACTACAACAGTGAAACTCTCGGCAGGGCCCTCTACCCACTTGACCCCTACAAAAGCTATCCTGTACA
Organism: Bombina bombina; assembly: GCF_027579735.1. NCBI lineage: Eukaryota > Metazoa > Chordata > Amphibia > Anura > Bombinatoridae > Bombina > Bombina bombina. The sequence continues at coordinate 1,580,075,209 of NC_069499.1, forward strand.
CCGACTATGTTTACAGCGCTGCGGAATCTGTTGGCGCTCTACAAATACCTGATAATAATAATAATAATAATAATAATACAGATGCCGCCTGGATGAAGACTTCTGCCCGTCTGGAGGTTCTGATGAAGACTTCTGCCTCTCTGGAGGATCACTTGTGCCCGGCTGGGTGAAGACGTCTCAAGGTAGGGTGATTTTCAAGGGGTTAGTGTTAGGTTTTATTAAGGGGGGATTGGGTGGGTTTTAGTGTAGGGTTGGGTGTGTGGGTGGTGGGTTTTAATGTTGGGGGGTATTGTATTTTTATTTACAGGTAAAAGAGCTGATTACTTTGGGGCAATGCCCAGCAAAAGGCCCTTTTAAGGGCTATTTGTAATTTAGTATAGGGTAGGGATTTTTATTATTTTGGGGGGCTTTTTATTTTATTAGAGGGATTAGATTAGGTGTAATTAGTTTAAAATTCTTGTAATTATTTTATTATTTTCTGTAATTTAGTTGTTTTTTTTCGTACTTTAGTTTATTTAATTTAATTGTAGTTAATTGTAGTTAATTTAGGAAATTATTTTAATTTAGGTTAGGTTTTATTTTACAGGTAAATTTGTTTTTATTTTAACTAAGAAGTTATTAAATAGTTAATAACTATTTAATCACTATTGTACCTAGTTAATATAAATACAAAGCTGCCTGTAAAATAAAAATAAATCCTAAGCTAGATACCATGTAACTATTAGTTATATTGTAGCTATCTTATGGTTTATTTTATAGGTAAGTATTTAGTTATAAATATTAATACTTAATTTAATTGTAGTAATTTTACTCCGTTTTATTTAAATTATATTTAAGTTAGGGGGGTGTTAGGGTTAGGGTTAGACTTAGGTTTAGGGGTTAATACATTTAATATAGTTGCGGCGACGTTGTGGGCGGCAGATTAGGGGTTAATAAATGTAGGTAGGTGTCGCAATGTTAGGGACGGCAGATTAGGGGTTAATAAAATTTTACTAGTGTTTGCGATGCGGGAGTGCGGCGGTTTAGGGGTTAATATATTTTTTTGAAGTGACGGCGATGTCCAGTCGGCAGATTAGGGTTTAAAACCGGTTAATAGGTAGTTAATGGGTGTTAGTGTACTTTTTAGCACTTTAGTTAAGAGTTTTATGTCACAGCGTTAGCCCATAAAACTCTTAACTACTGACTTTTAAACAGGGCAAGATAGGCCTACCAGGAGATTTCCCGGTGGGCTGCAGCAGCTGGGGTTGGAAAGCTACAATTTAAAGGGGTGATTAATGGATACATTTGGGTTGTAGGGCTGCTATATAACATCAATCTGATATTTGTATTTAATACAAATTAATATTATGTAATTCTGAAACAATATTGGGGAAGGAGTGTCCCAGTAATCCCCTATGAAAAAAATGGGGCATGTGCATTCTATCGACTCAACAGAAAATAGGGCTGGTCTTCATATTTTTCCAGGGCTGCTTTTTATTCCCAGTCCAGCCCTGCTTTTAAATGCGGTAGGAGTCTTGACAGGAGAGGGTGTACCGCTCACTTTCTCCAAGATTCGTAATACCGGCGTTAGGAAAGTCCCATTAAAAAGATAGGATACGCAATTGACGTAAGGAGATTTGCGGTATGCTCGAGTCGTGGAAAAAAGTGAGCGGTACACCTGTACCTGCCAGACTCGTAATACCAGCGGGCGTTAAAAAGCAGCATTGGGACCTCTCAATGCTGCTTTTTAAGGCTAACGCAAGACTCGTAATCTAGGCGTTTGTAATCCTCCTAAACATTCTACACAGAGATTGTTTGACCTATGAAGCAATATATGAAAATCAGTAATAATCCCTCAAATGCAATATTATGCACATTTTCTAAAAGCTGTTTTAAAAGCATTTCAAATAATTTAATTTGCAATAATTTAATTTAATCAGCATTGGGACCTCTCAATGCTGCTTTTTAAGGCTAACGCAAGACTCGTAATCTAGGCGTTTGTAATCCTCCTAAACATTCTACACAGAGATTGTTTGACCTATGAAGCAATATATGAAAATCAGTAATAATCCCTCAAATGCAATATTATGCACATTTTCTAAAAGCTGTTTTAAAAGCATTTCAAATAATTTAATTTGCAAAATCAATTTTTAATTACTTATCTATAATAAACATCATTAAAAAAAAATCTATAAAATATTAGTTTTATTTGTAATATTCTAACACATATGGAAACTGAAGAACAGAATATATGAGAAAGGTTTTCCTTTTATTTTTAAGCAGTTTGCTTAAAAGAATACAGAGGGTCTATCATGTCTGAAAGACATCGCTGAATGCCGAAGCATACGCTGTCGTCATTTAACATTGCACAAGCAGTTCTGGTGAACTGCTTGTGCAATGCCACCCCCTGCAGATTCACAGCCAACCGGCCGCTAGCAGGGGGTGTCGTATAAGATTGGGCGGATTGATGTCCGCAGCCTCAGAGGCAGCGGACAACTTAAGGAGCAGTGGTCTTAAGACCGCTGCTTCATAACTGCTATTTCCGGCAAGCCTGAAGACTCGCGCGGAAACAGGGGCATCAGGGGCCATTTGGCCCTTGATAAATCGGCCCCACTGTATTAGGCTGGGCATTATACAGGGAGTGCAGAATTATTAGGCAAATTAGTATTTTGACCACATCATCCTCTTTATGCATGTTGTCTTACTCCAAGCTGTATAGGCTCGAAAGCCTACTACCAATTAAGCATATTAGGTGATGTGCATCTCTGTAATGAGAAGGGGTGTGGTCTAATGACATCAACACCCTATATCAGGTGTGCATAATTAGTAGGCAACTTCCTTTCCTTTGGCAAAATAGGTCAAAAGAAGGACTTGACAGGCTCAGAAAAGTCAAAAATAGTGAGATATCTTGCAGAGGGATGCAGCACTCTTAAAATTGCAAAGCTTCTGAAGCGTGATCATCGAACAATCAAGCGTTTCATTCAAAATAGTCAACAGGGTCGCAAGAAGCGTGTGGAAAAACCAAGGCGCAAAATAACTGTCCATGAACTGAGAAAAGTCAAGCGTGCAGCTGCCAAGATGCCACTTGCCACCAGTTTGGCCATATTTCAGAGCTGCAACATCACTGGAGTGCCCAAAAGCACAAGGTGTGCAATATTCAGAGACATGGCCAAGGTAAGAAAGGCTGAAAGACGACCACCACTGAACAAGACACACAAGCTGAAACGTCAAGACTGGGCCAAGAAATATCTCAAGATTTTATGGACTGATGAAATGAGAGTGAGTCTTGATGGGCCAGATGGATGGGCCTGTGGCTGGATTGGTAAAGGGCAGAGAGCTCCAGTTCGATTCAGACGCCAGCAAGGTGGAGGTGGAGTACTGGTTTGGGCTGGTATCATCAAAGATGAGCTTGTGGGGCCTTTTCGGGTTGAGGATGTAGTCAAGCTCAACTCCCAGTCCTACTGCCAGTTTCTGGAAGACACCTTCTTCAAGCAGTGGTACAGGAAGAAGTCTGCATCCTTCAAGAAAAACATGATTTTCATGCAGGACAATGCTCCATCACACGCGTCCAAGTACTCCACAGCGTGGCTGGCAAGAAAGGGTATAAAAGAAGAAAATCTAATGACATGGCCTCCTTGTTCACCTGATCTGAACCTCATTGAGAACCTGTGGTCCATCATCAAATGTGAGATTTACAAGGAGGGAAAACAGTACACCTCTCTGAACTGTGTCTGGGAGGCGGTGGTTGCTGCTGCACGCAATGTTGATGGTGAACAGATCAAAACACTGACAGAATCCATGGATGGCAGGCTTTTGAGTGTCCTTGCAAAGAAAGGTGGCTATATTGGTCACTGATTTATTTTTGTTTTGTTTTTGAATTTCAGAAATGTATATATGTGAATGTTGAGATGTTATATTGGTTTCCCTGGTAAAAATAAATAATTGAAATGGGTATATATTTGTTTTTTGTTAAGTTGCCTAATAATTATGCACAGTAATAGTCACCTGCACACACAGATATCCCCCTAAAATAGCTATAACTAAAAACAAACTAAAAACTACTTCCAAAACTATTCAGCTTTGATATTAATGAGTTTTTTGGGTTCATTGAGAACATGGTTGTTGTTCAATAATAAAATTAATCCTCAAAAATACAACTTGCCTAATAATTCTGCACTCCCTGTATATGTTATGTGCCCCTATACAAATAAAGAGCAAAGAGTTAAAAACAAGTGTTATTGTATATACAAGAAACGAGTTGTGATGCTAAAATGGTAGTGACACTTACAGACCCTCCCTAGTGAGAGGCATCTGGTATGTGCCAAAGTCATTTATGTAACCGCTTTGTGACGAAAAACAGTGCAACAATATTACTGATTAATATCATTTCATGCTTATTTTAATAAGCAGCGACATAAATGGAGTTCTAACCAGGGGAATTGTTTTTACTATGCTGAAATACAAAGAGAGTATTTTAAAAATTATAAACGTTAATTTTGTTCTTAGTTTTTTTTTTAGTTTTTGAACAATGCGTTACATGTATTAAAGTGTGTTCGGACAAGGTTCTCAACTTGAGTGCTTGTCTGCACGGTTTTGCAGCATGCGTGAGGCGGACACTGTTTGTACGTACCATTACATGCTTAAGTAATGCCGCCCTCTTCCCTTGTGCGATTGGTCTGTCAATCACCCTGCTTAGAGTGTCGGATCCAAGAGCCTGCGCTAAAAATCCTTCTCTTTTAACACAGGCTCTGAGATCCGCTGCACTAAGCCTCTTATTAGAGTGGCCCGAGCTCTGTAAAGAAGGGTTGGAAATAACGCAGCTCTCTAGCGCGCTTGAGGTAAGTGTTTAACCCTTCAAAGCTAATTTAAAGGATTCATTAAATCAGTGTTTGCTTCTTTTCTTTAAATTAGTTAGTGCATTTGTTTCATTTCGTGAAGATGAAACTAATATCTGTGTTTTCATTACAAATTCATATTTGTAACTAAACAAATGCACAAGTCTACTGAACACCTAATAAAATCTACTCTTCATGACGCTCCGTCACAAACATATCAAACGCTTCCGGCATTACTACCTTATTTTATTTTGTCCTGTCTAGAGAACCTTATTTCTCCAGCCTTTCCATCAGCAGCACGTCGCTCTTGTTAGAAAGGTCTTGCATGGTTTGGTGTCATTAAGGTGACGATACTGAAATATATTTATTTTATATTTGTTGTAAAGCTTTTCTAATCTTATTTGCAAAAACTTATTTCATTGTCGATTTTGTAGAAAAAAAATGATACCCAATTGTGGCCAGTTTACAAGTGGTGCGCTAAATATCGCTTTCATGAAATCTATTTTAGTGCTCCACTTAGTAATATCAGTGCACGCTAATGTGCGCTGGTATTAAAAGTTGAAAGCAATGAGAACGCAAGCTCATGTTCAAATTTCTGGGAGGCATTGCGCTCATGAGTGCGCGCTTCCATAGGCTCAAAAGGTAGCCTCGTTCTCATGCCATGGCACACGGTATAAGAACTCGCGCAGCGCAGGGGGTAAGTATAGCAGGGATGAGCAGCAATTTGTAAATATATATGGATATGACTATATATATTTATGTGTTAATGTGTGTATATACACATATTAACACACAAATATATATGTATATAAACATATACATACAGTATATATTTACTGGGAACACACAATTCCCATAGACCGCAATGAAAAGGCCCTTTTTCGTGCCTTTTTTTCTAACACCCCAGACCCTCTCACTTTAAAGCCCTAAAACTGCCTAGCGCCGTTGTTTTTTTATTAAAAAAAAAAAAAAGCAATTCTTTTTAAAATAAAAAACTATAATGCCCTCTATTTTGAGGTTCATTTGAGACAGTTTTAGAAAAATTACCAGAGATCTAACCTCTGGTTAATTTTCGGAGCGCTAATTGCTAACGAGAGCTTGTAATGGCTGGTTAATTATCACACACCCGCAAACAGCAAATTTGCCCATTTGCGGGTGTGCAATAATTTAAAGCTCCACTTGTAATTTAGCCCTATATATGAGCTGATATTCCTGCAGAGCAAATATATATATATTCCTGCAGAGTACAAAATATATACCTGACAATTCCCACATACTTTTTTAGGTATTTATTCATGTGATGTCCTCTGGGTTTTTTTTTTCTTTGTCTCAGCAAAGTCAAGTGAAAAATGTTGCACGTTCTAGACAGATGCTATGTGAAATCACCAAGTACGGCATCAGCTCATTAACACATTAGTGGTGTGTATGTGCAAAGTGATGATGCTCTGTTCAGAATTAGTTTCTCTAATTAAAAATAATCATTTTGAGCCAAAAATACATCCAAATTGTATTAAATAATGTAAAATATTATACAGCCTTTATACCCCCTGCACATCTTGCCATACTACCCTATGCTGGCCCTAGGCTCTGCAGTATTACCTAGTAATACCCCACACAGCACACCCTACTATGTCACTATGACACCTTCATGATGAAGTGCTGTCAGAAGTGAACAGGCTTTGCCTTTGTCGCACTGCATGTTGGGTAGCTGATTTTAAAATATTTCCGGGCCGTTGAATAGTGCTTTTTGGCTAGATTTTATTGTGCCGATTGCAAGACGCTAGCAGTCACCCAGTCACCCAGTGACTTGCCCCGGGCAGTACTGGACCATGAGATAGCTGAGCAGTATAAGCAGCGAGCAAAGGATCCCTTGTGTGCATTTATTGCACACGTGCAACATACTTGTGCTTGTGTTGTTGACCATCTAAGCAGCCTCCATATAAGCCCAAATAGTTATAGACTATGTTCTATCCCTGCATCTCTGCTTCTGCTCTTATGCAACCCCTAAGTATGAAACAGAGATTTAGTACCTTACACGCAGTGCTTTGTTTGTGACATAAAGCAATAACTCAGTACTTTTTGTATTGCTGTATATACTTTCTGCACAGTGCTTTATAAAATGTGTTTGTTTTAAGCGACAGTAAAATCAAAATTAAACTTTCATGATGCAGATAGAGCTGGAAATTTTAAACAACTTTTCAATAGACTAGTTTTCTCTATGTTGCTTGTTTCCTTTGTTATCTTTTGTTGAAAAGCATATCTAGGTAGGTTCAGGAGCAGCAACATACTACTAGGAGCTGTTGATCAGGGGCTGCACATATTATATGTCTGTCATTTCGCACCCAATATGCTCAGCTAGCTCCCAGTAGTTCATTGTTGCTGCTTCTACAAAGGATAGCAAGCTAATTTATTTATTAATGCACTATGTTCCTTCTCATAGTTGTACCCACGAATACGAGTGAAGCGCAAATTCGCTCTCCTACCCACAAATACGAGTGAAGCGCAAATTAGCTCTCCTACCCACAAATACGAGTGAAGCGCAAATTAGCTCTCCTACCCACAAATACGAGTGAAGCGCAAATTAGCTCTCCTACCCACAAATATGAGTGAAGCGCAAATTAGCTCTCCTACCCACGAATATGAGTGAAGCGCAAATTAGCTCTCCTACCCACAAATACGAGTGAAGCGCAAATTAGCTCTACTACCCACGAATAAGAGTGAAGCGCAAATTAGCTCTCTTACCCACAAATACGAGTGAAGCGCAAATTAGCTCTCCTACCCACAAATATGAGTGAAGCGCAAATTAGCTCTCCTACCCACAAATACGAGTGAAGCGCAAATTAGCTCTCCTACCCACAAATATGAGTGAAGCGCAAATTAGCTCTCCTACCCACGAATATGAGTGAAGCGCAAATTAGCTCTACTACCCACGAATAAGAGTGAAGCGCAAATTAGCTCTCTTACCCACAAATACGAGTGAAGCGCAAATTAGCTCTCCTACCCACAAATACGAGTGAAGCGCAAATAAGCTCTCCTACCCACAAATACGAGTGAAGCGCAAATTAGCTCTCCTACCCACAAATACGAGTGAAGCGCAAATTAGCTCTACTACCCACGAATAAGAGTGAAGCGCAAATTAGCTCTCTTACCCACAAATACGAGTGAAGCGCAAATTAGCTCTCCTACCCACAAATACGAGTGAAGCGCAAATTAGCTCTCCTACCCACAAATACGAGTGAAGCGCAAATTAGCTCTCCTACCCACAAATACGAGTGAAGCGCAAATTAGCTCTCCTACCCACAAATACGAGTGAAGCGCAAATTACCTCTCCTACCCACAAATACGAGTGAAGCGCAAGTTAGCTCTCCTACCCACAAATACGAGTGAAGCGCAAATTAGCTCTCCTACCCACAAATACAAGTGAAGCGCAAATTAGCTCTCCTACCCACAAATACGAGTGAAGCGCAAATTAGCTCTCCTACCCACAAATACGAGTGAAGCGCAAATTAGCTCTCCTACCCACAAATATGAGTGAAGCGTAAATTAGCTCTCCTACCCACAAATAATAGTGAAGCGCAAATTAGCTCTCCTACCCACAAATAATAGTGAAGCGCAAATTAGCTCTCCTACCCACGAATACGAGTGAAGCGCAAATTAGATCTCCTACCCACGAATACGAGTGAAGCGCAAATTAGCTCTCCTACCCACGAATACGAGTGAAGCGCAAATTAGCTCTCCTACCCACGAATACGAGTGAAGCACAAATTAGCTCTACTACCCACAAATACAAGTGAAGCGCAAATTAGCTCTCCTACCCACGAATACGAGTGAAGCGCAAATTAGCTCTGCTACCCACGAATACGAGTGAAGCGCAAATTAGCTCTCCTACCCACAAATACGAGTGAAGCGCAAATTAGCTCTCCTACCCGCGAATACGAGTGAATCGCAAATTAGCTCTCCTACCCACAAATACGAGTGAAGCGCAAATTAGCTCTCCTACCCACGAATACGAGTGAAGCGCAAATTAGCTCTACTACCCACAAATACGAGTGAAGCGCAAATTAGCTCTCCTACCCACGAATACGAGTGAAGCGCAAATTAGCTCTCCTACCCACGAATACGAGTGAAGCGCAAATTAGCTCTCCTACCCACGAATACGAGTGAAGCGCAAATTAGCTCTCCTACACACAAATACGAGTGAAGCGCAAATTAGCGCTTTTGCTCACGCGTTAACTTTGCTGGAAGTAAAGTTTTTGGGTGCATCTGGAAGCACGAGTACTACAAGTTGAAAGTAAAAAGTTTGCGCACCCATTGTGTGCAAAAAGCCGAACTTCGAATATCGCATAGACTTCAATAGAGCATGAAAAGTGGAAAAAACACCCATACTCACGTGCAAAACCAATCGCGTTTTAACCAAGTGCGCTAACCGACATGAACTCAATATGAATTATGAATATTTCATATTCCAATGTCCTGTGCGAAGCAGATTATGTTCTATTTATTCTTAAATCTCTCTCCCGACACAGGTTTGTCACAAACATTCAATTTGTAAAAGAGCAATATCTGTGAAGCACAATAAGCGCAATAAAATGAGGTTTTGCTGTATATGATTTTTTTTTGTAAAATACATATCTATACCTATATATAGATGATTATATAGGTATAGATATAAATATATACAGACATACATAAATACATATCTATACCTATATATAGATGATTATTAGAGATGTCCCGAATAGTTCGCCGGCGAACATAGCTTGTTCGCGTTCGCTGCAGTGGGCGAACATATGCAATGTTCGGTCCGCCCCCTATTCGTCATCATTGAGTAAACTTTGACCCTGTACCTCACAGTCAGCAGACACATTCCAGCCAATCAGCAGCAGACCCTCCCTCCCAGACCCTCCCACCTCCTGCACAGCATCCATTTTAGATTCATTCGGAAGCTGCATTCTTAGTGAGAGGAGGGACAGTGTAGCTGCTGCTGATTTAATAGGGAAATCGATAGCTAGGCTAGTGTATTCAGTGTCCACTACAGTCCTGAAGGAGTCATCTGATCTCTACTGTAAGGACAGCACCCCAAAAAGCCTTTTTTAGGGCTAGAACATCAGTCTGCTTTTTTTTTTTTCCTGTGTAATCTAATTGCAGTTGCCTGCCTGCCAGCGTCAGCGTGTGTGTCAGGCTCACAGCGTATACTGTGCCCACTTGCCCAGTGCCACCACTGATATCTGGTGTAACAGTAGTGTACATTTAAAAAAAAACCCACTTTTTTGACTGTGAAATAATAGCAGTCAGTTTCCTTCCCACGTATGCGTTTCAGTGCCTGCCTGCCAGGGCACAGTGTCACACCAGTGCAACTCATATCTGGTGTAACAGTAGTGTAGATTAACCCCTTAATGACCACAGCACTTTTCCATTTTCTGTCCGTTTGGGACGTTTGTGTTTAGCTGTAATTTTCCTCTTACTCGTTTACTGTACCCACACATATTATATACCATTTTTCTCGCCATTAAATGGACTTTCTAAAGATACCATTATTTTCATCATATCCTATAATTTACTATAAAAAAAAATATAAAATATGAGGAAAAAATGGAAAAAAACAATACTTTTTCTAACTTTGACCCCCAAAACCTGTTACTCATCTACAACCACCAAAAAACACTCATGCTAAATAGTTTCTACATTTTGTCCTGAGTTTAGAAATACCCAATGTTTACATGTTCTTTGCTTTTTTTGCAAGTTATAGGGCCATAAATACAAGCAGCACTTTGCTATTTCCAAACCATTTTTTTTCCAAAATTAGCGCTAGTTACATTGGAACACTGATATATTTTAGGAATCTCTGAATATCCCTTGACATGTATATATTTTTTTTTAGAAGACATCCCAAAGTATTGATCTAGGCCCATTTTCATATATTTCATGCCACCATTTCACCACCAAATGCGATCAAATAAAAAAAAATTGTTCACTTTTTCACAAATGTTTTCACAAACTTTAGGTTTCTCACTGAAATTATTTACAAACAGCTTGTGCAATTATGGCATAAATGGTTGTACATTTTTCTCTGGGATCCCCTTTGTTCAGAAATAGCAGACATATATGGCTTTGGCGTTGCTTTTTGATAATTAGAAGGCCGCTAAATGCCACTGCGCACCACACGTGTATTATGTCCAGCAGTGAAGGAGTTAATTAGGGAGCATGTAGGGAGCTTTTTGGGGTAATTTTAGCTTTAGTGTAGTGTAGTAGACAACCCAAAGTATTGATCTAGGCACATCTTGGTATATTTTATGCCACCATTTCACTGCCAAATGTGATCAAATAAAAAAAAACGTTACATTTTTCCAAATTTTAAGTTTCTCACTGAAATCATTTACAAACGTTTTGTGCAATTATGGCACAAATGGTTGTAAATGCTTCTCTGGGATCCCCTTTTTTTAGAAATAGCAGACTTATATGGCTTTGGCATTGCTTTTTGGTCATTAGAAGGCCGCTAAATGCCGCTGCGCACCACACGTGTATTATGCTCAGCAGTGCAGGGGTTAATTAGGGAGCTTGTAGGGAGCTTGTAGGGTTAATTTTAGCTTTAGTGTAGTGTAGTAGACAACCCCAAGTATTGATCTAGGCCCATTTTGGTATATTTCATGCCACCATTTCACCACCAAATGCGATCAAATTAAAAAAAAATAGTCAACTTTTTCACAAACTTTAGGTTTCTCACTGAAATTATTTACAAACAACTTGTGCAATTATGGCACAAATGGTTGTAAATGCTTCTCTGGGATCCCCTTTGTTCAGAAATAGCAGACATATATGGCTTTGGCATTGCTTTTTGGTAGTTAGAAGGCCACTAAATGCAACTGCGCACAACACATGAATTATTCCCAGCAGTGAAGGAGTTAATTAGGTAGCTTGTAGGGAGCTTGCAGGGTTAATTTTAGCTTTAGTGTAGAAATCAGCTTCCCACCTGACACATCAGACCCCCTTATCCCTCCCAAAGAGCTCTCTTCCCTCCCCCACCCCACAATTGTCCCCGACATCTTACGTACTGGCAGAAAGTCTGCAAGTACTAAAATAAAAGCTATCTTTTTTTTTAATATATATATATTTTTTAGCATATTTACATATGCTGTTGTGTAGGATCCCAACCTCCCTGATCCCTCCCAAAACAGCTTCCTAACTCTCCCCCTCTGCCTTATTGGGGGCCATATTGGGTACTGGCAGCTGTCTGCCAGTACCCAGTTTGCAAATAAAATGTTTTTTTGTTTTTTTTTATTTCATTTTTCTGTAGTGTAGCTTCCCCCCCCCCCCAAGACCAATCCCCCACCCGCTCCCAGATCACTTAGATTTCCAAGTACTAAATATTTTGCACCCCTTTCTCCCACTTATAAAAACATTTTTTTCTGTAGTGTAGCGGTTCCCACCCGCTCCCTCCCCGTGCACACGCCCGCCCGCCTCCTCCCGTGCACGCGCGCGCCCCCCCGGGGCACACCAGTGCAACTCATATCTGGTGTAACAGTAGTGTACATTAAAAAAAAAAAAACTACCACAATTATTCGGATAGAATTCCAGAGTTCAGGAAACTGTTAGACACATGGGAATTCCGTGAAATTTCATGGATTGGCCGCATTGCGGCGATAAAAATGTCGTTTCTTCCCAAAATATCTTACCTCTTCAGATCCATACCGTACAACGTCCCTAGACCTATTCTAAACAAATTACAGAGCATAATGACGTCTTATATCTGGAAAGGTAACAGACCCAGAACCTCTAGGCGAACCTTAGAGAAACCAATTGAACGCGGAGGCCTCGCCCTCCCCAACCTTATAAATTACTATTATGCGGCCAGGCTTTCACATCTTTTAGCCTGGAACAACATGGAACGCCATTCGAAATGGCGAATCCTTGAATCAGAAATAATCCCAAATTCACTTAGCCTAACGGATCTCCTCTGGATACCGTCATATCACAGACAACAACTGAATAGCACCCTTCCGGTATTAAAACACGCGTATCAGATTTGGGACCAAGTCCGACATAATCCAGCCATATCACCTTAACCTTCACCCATGCTCACGGTTCGAGGCGCGTTGTTTTGCCTACCAGATTCCCACCCAGAAGCTTGGCGACACATACAGATTCAGACCGTGATAGATTTTTATAATGGGGACAGGTGGCTCTCGCACCCTAATTTTTGCTCTTTACACCAAATCCCTCCTAATCTTAGCTTTGAGGCATACCGACTGAGCACACGCCTACGCATATGGGGGTACCCAAATACAAAACTTAGACAACCCACGATTTGGGGGTCAATGTGGCAACAAGCCTCTAACATCACGCACCCCTTAGCTGCACACTACAACCTACTCAACAACGCAAACACTCCACTTAAAATCCCGCAACATTTGGCATGGGAAAGAGAACTGGGTTTCTCCGCAGACTTTGAGACATGGCAAGTTAGAATACTGATAACCAAAAAATTGATACACTCTGCTACTCTATGGGAGCTACATTATAAAATTTTAGTCCGCTGGCACTTAGTCCCAACCGCAATACACAGAATCCATAATACTTGCCCCCCTACATGTTGGCGGCGGTGTCAACATCTAGGCACTTCACAACATATCTGGTGGTCCTGCCCAGCCATCCTACCGCTATGGGAAAAAGTCTATAGCCTCCTCCGTGACTTGGGAATCACAATACAGTACACGCCTGTAACAGCCTTACTCCATCTACAGATGCCAAACCTCTCTACCCCACAAGAAGCCCTTGCAATTTATATTCTCATGGCCACGAAATTAACGATAGCCAGAGCATGGAGAAATGAAAACCCCCCATCCTTTCCCCAGACACTTAATGTAATTCACTACATTGGTCAGATGGAGCAATACTCCTACAGGACCTTAGATAAAACTGACTCTTTCATCGAGATTTGGTCTCCATGGCTCACGAAATTCCCTAACTGGGGTACACATCACACAACCACTCCCCAAACTTAAAATATGTTTTAATCTCTTTCCCCCCCCCCCCCCCTTCTGCCTTTCTCACCTCCCCTCCCGGGCAGGGAATCTCTCAGTTCTTCTTATCCACTACCCAGCATCCACACTCCGTACTCTCCAGTACTGCTACTTATATATCTTTAAAATAACTACTCTTATTTCCTTTACATATGCTAACCCCACTCCCCCTTAAAATAAAAACGAATTGAGTCCATTCTTACCATAACAGGGGTTATACTTTATTTACAACTGTATATTATACTGTTACATGGAAATGACATATTTTACTTCCCATTGATTTCTTCTTAAACATTCAATAACTACCACAATGTTGTTAATACTTCAAATGTTCATTCAATGTACATCTCACCCTACTGTTATTCTGTTAACTTTGCATTGATCTCAATAAAAATTTTCTGATGAAAAAAAAAAGAAAAAAAAAAGAAAAAAATAGAAATTTGACTGTGAAATAATAGCAGTCAGTTTCCTTCACGCGTGTGCGTTTCAGGGTCTGCCAGGGCACAGTGTCACACCAGTGCAACTCATATCTGGTGTAACAGTAGTGTACATTAAAAAAAAAAATAGAAATTTGACTGTGAAATAATAGCAGTCAGTTTCCTTCACACGTGTGTGTTTCAGGGCCTGCCAGGGCACAGTGTCACACCAGTGCAACTCATATCTGGGGGTCGATCCGATATAAATCGTCGCCCGCAAAAGCCGGCGACGCCAATATTTACGCTGATTTGGTATCCTATATACGGCGTAACCTAGAAGTTACGCGCGTATATTTCTGCCGTCGCCCGTAGTTTTTTGGGCCATAGGCAGGTATACCAAACCAGCGCAGTTTGGTATCCAATATGCAGCGTAAGGACTTACGTGGCGAAAATGGAGAAAACTTACTCCATTTTCACCTCGCCACAAAAAGCAGCCGTAAGAAGCCTTACGCTGACTATTGGAGCCCCGTAACTCCCTAAACTGGCTGCTAAAATAAACCTAACACCTAACGCATGCGCAATGTCTATCTCCCTGTCAACCGCGATCTGCTAAAATAAACCTAACACCTAACGCATGCGCAATGTCTATCTCCCTGTCAACCGCGATCCCCCCCCCCCCCCGAAATCCCTAATAAAGTTATTACCCCCTAAACCGCCGCTCCCAGACCCCGCCGCCATCTACATAAACTAACCCCCTACTGTGAGCCTCTAAAACCGCCGCCATCTACCTTATCTATCCCCTAATCTGACCCCTTACACCGCCGCCACCTATATAAAAATTATTAACCCCTAATCTAATCCCCCTATACCGCCGCCAGCTATATTAATATTATTAACCCCTAATGTAAGCCACTTACACCGCCGCCATCTCTATTAAAATGATTAACCCCTAATTTAATCTACCTACCCCGCCGCCAGCTATATTATCTATATTAACCCTAAGTATATTATAGTTAATATAGTTATTACATTATATATATTAACTATATTAACCCTAATTATATTAGGGTTAATATAGTTAATATAGTTACTATAGTATTTATATTAACTATATTAACTCTATCTAACCCTAACACCCCTAACTAAATTTATATTAAATTAATCTAATTCATTTATAAACTAAAATATTCCTATTTAAATCTAAATACTTACCTATAAAACAAACCCTAAGATAGCTACAATATAATTAATAATTACATTGTAGCTATGTTAGGGTTAATATTTATTTTACAGGTAAATTGTTAATTATTTTAACTAGGTATAATAGATATTAAATAGTTATTAACTATTTAATATCTACCTAGTTAAAATAATTACCCAATTACCTGTAAAATAAATCCTAACCTAAGTTACAAATACACCTACACTATCAACAAATTTAATAAACTACAAACATCTATCTAAAAATACAATTAAATTAACTAAACTAAATTACAAAAAAAACAAACACTAAATTACAAAAAATAAAAAAAAGATTACAAGATTTTTAAGCTAATTACACCTATTCTAAGCCCCCTAATAAAATAATAAACCCCCAAAATAAAAAAAATTCCCTGCCCTATTCTAAATTAAACAAATTTCAAAGCTCTTTACCTTACCAGCCCTTAAAAGGGCCTTTTGTGGGGCATGCCCCAAAGAATTCAGCTCTTTTGCATACAACAAATACAATCCCCCCCCCCATTACAACCCACCACCCACATACCCCTATTCTAAAACCACCCAAACCCCCCTTAAAAAAGCCTAACACTACCCCCCTGAAGATCTCCCTACCTTGTCTTCACCACACCGGGCCGAACTCCTGATCCGATCCGGGCGATGTCTTCCTCCAAGCGGCAAAGAAGAATTCTTCCTCCGGCGACGTCTTCCTCCAAGCGGCAGCAAAGTCTTCATTCTTCGCTCCGCCGCCGCGGAGCATCCATCCCGGCCGACTGCTGTACTACGAATGATGTACCTTTAAATGACGTCATCCAAGATGGCGTCCGCCGAATTCCGATTGGCTGATAGGATTCTATCAGCCAATCGGAATTAAGTTAGAAAAATCTGATTGGCTGATTGAATCAGCCAATCAGATTCAAGTTCAATCCGATTGGCTGATCCGAACAGCCAATCAGATTGAGCTCACATTCTATTGGCTGTTCCGATCAGCCAATAGAATGCGAGCTCAATCTGATTGGCTGTTTGGATCAGCCAATCGGATTGAACTTGAATCTGATTGGCTGATTCAATCAGCCAATCAGATTTTTCTAACTTAATTCCGATTGGCTGATAGAATCCTATCAGCCAATCGGAATTCGGCGGACGCCATCTTGGATGACGTCATTTAAAGGTACATCATTCGTAGTACAGCAGTCGGCCGGGATGGATGCTCCGCGGCGGCGGAGCGAAGAAAGAAGATTGAAGATGCCGCCGGAAGAATGAAGACTTTGCTGCCGCTTGGAGGAAGACGTTGCCGGAGGAAGAATTCTTCTTTGCCGCTTGGAGGAAGACATCGCCGGAGGAAGAATTCTTCTTTGCCGCTTGGAGGAAGACATCGCCCGGATCGGATCAGGAGTTCGGCCCGGTGTGGTGAAGACAAGGTAGGGAGATCTTCAGGGGGGTAGTGTTAGGCTTTTTTAAGGGGGGTTTGGGTGGTTTTAGAATAGGGGTATGTGGGTGGTGGGTTGTAATGGGGGGGGGGATTGTATTTGTTGTATGCAAAAGAGCTGAATTCTTTGGGGCATGCCCCACAAAAGGCCCTTTTAAGGGCTGGTAAGGTAAAGAGCTTTGAAATTTGTTTAATTTAGAATAGGGCAGGGAATTTTTTTTATTTTGGGGGTTTATTATTTTATTAGGGGGCTTAGAATAGGTGTAATTAGCTTAAAAATCTTGTAATCTTTTTTTTATTTTTTGTAATTTAGTGTTTGTTTTTTTTTGTAATTTAGTTTAGTTAATTTAATTGTATTTTTAGATAGATGTTTGTAGTTTATTAAATTTATTGATAGTGTAGGTGTATTTATAACTTAGGTTAGGATTTATTTTACAGGTAATTGGGTAATTATTTTAACTAGGTAGATATTAAATAGTTAATAACTATTTAATATCTATTATACCTAGTTAAAATAATTAACAATTTACCTGTAAAATAAATATTAACCCTAACATAGCTACAATGTAATTATTAATTATATTGTAGCTATCTTAGGGTTTATTTTATAGGTAAGTATTTAGATTTAAATAGGAATATTTTAGTTTATAAATGAATTAGATTAATTTAATCTAAATTTAGTTAGGGGTGTTAGGGTTAGATAGAGTTAATATAGTTAATATAAATACTATAGTAACTATATTAACTATATTAACCCTAATATAATTAGGGTTAATATAGTTAATATATATAATGTAATACCTATATTAACTATAATATACTTAGGGTTAATATAGATAATATAGCTGGCGGCGGGGTAGGTAGATTAAA
Source organism: Bombina bombina (assembly GCF_027579735.1). Taxonomy (NCBI): domain Eukaryota; kingdom Metazoa; phylum Chordata; class Amphibia; order Anura; family Bombinatoridae; genus Bombina; species Bombina bombina. The sequence goes on from NC_069499.1 coordinate 1,580,092,973, forward strand.
TTAGGGGTTAATCATTTTAATAGAGATGGCGGCGGTGTAAGGGGCTTACATTAGGGGTTAATAATTTTAATATAGATGGCGGCGGTGTTAGGGGCTCACTTTAGGGGGTTATAGATATAATATAGCTGGCGGCGGGGTACGGGAGCGGCGGTTAAGGGGTTAATAACTTTATTAGGTTGTGGCGGGGTACGGGAGCGGCGGTTTAGGGGTTAATAGCTTTTTTATTGTTAGGCTAGTGAGGGGGGATAGCGGATAGAGGGTTAGACAGTGCGGGCTATGTTAGGGAGGCGTGTTAGACAGTGCGGGCTATGTTAGGGAGGCGTGTTAGACAGTGCGGGTGTTTTAGACTTTAGTCAGGTTTTATAGGCGCCGGCAGATTCTAACGTGGCGCAAGTCACTGGCGACGCCAGAAATTTGTACTTGCGCAGATTTCTGGACATCGCTGGTTTGTCAGACTTACGGCACGTTAGCATCTGACGGCGACCTATATGGGATAGCTCGAGTTGCGAGCTGAAACTGCGGGCGACGCCGGTTCCCTCGCTTGCGCCGCAAACTGCGATCTATATCGGATCGCGCCCCTGGTGTAACAGTAGTGTACATTAAAAAAAAAAAAACTAGAAATTTGACTGTGAAATAATAGCAGCCAGTTTCCTTCACACGTGTGCATTTCAGGGCCTGCCAGGGCACAGTGTCACACCAGTGCAACTCATATCTGGTGTAACAGTAGTGTACATTTAAAAAAAATATATAATTTTGACTGTAATAGATTGATTAGTAGTTAGTTGTCTGCAAGCATGTGTGTCAGGCCTACTCTGCTAACTTCTGCCAGTGCACAGTGCCACTCATATCTGTTGTCACAGTAGCTTGCACGCATAGTACCACTAATCGGAAAAAAAATGACAGGCAGAGGCAGTCCACCCCGCAGGGGCCGTCGTGGTCGTGGTGCTGTGATTTCCTTTGGCCCTAGAATAATGCCCAGTGTTCAGAGGCCATGTACCCTGAACTCGAAAAGTTCTGAGGACATAGTTGACTGGCTAACACAGGACACCCAATCTTCTACAGCTTCCGCTCGGAACCTTGATGCACCATCCTCCTCCAGCTTAGCTTCGGGCACCTCTCAAGTTACCACTCGCCCGCCTGCCGCCACCACCAACACTAGCACCACAGCCGCTTCACTTGATCTGTCAGAGGAGTTATTTACACATCAGTTGGAAGAAATGAGTGATGCGCAACCATTATTGCCAGAGGATGTAGATAACAGGGATATGTCTCAGTCAGGCAGCATTACACACATGGACGTATGGTGTGGTGATGATGATGTTGTACCCGCTGCTGCTTCCTTTGCTAAGTTGTCTGATACAAGTGAAGCGGTTGATGATGACAATGCGTCCGTGGATGTCACGTGGGTGCCCGCTAGAAGAGAAGAAGAACAGGGGGAAAGTTCAGATGGGGAGACAGAGGAGGAGGAGGAGACGAGTTGGAAGCAGGGGGAGGTCGTCGCAAGGAGCTAGTGGCACAGTCATACAGCATGCATCGGCACCCGGGGTCAGCCAGACAGCACGCCAATCAACGTGGTTAATAACTTTAATTAGTGTCAGCGATGTGAGGTGGGTGGATTAGGGGTTATTAACTTTTATTAGTGTCAGCGATGTCGTGGGCGGCGGATTAGGGGTTTTTAGACTAGGGGCTCCATGTACTAAGCAGTCAGCGAGCTACCTGCAAAAAATCTTGCTTCAAAACTCGCAAACTGATATGTACAAAGTCGTCAACTATGTTCAAACCCGCATATTTAAAATTGCGAGCATACTTATCCGCCAAACCTCGCTACCTCTCCATTTTTCACTGTAAATAGACACATTTGACCACCAACTCGCCATAAATTAATGTACTAAAAAATCTATTTGTCCGCTCACTACAATTTACGCTCCCACCTCGTTATTTTTGCCTCGCCACCTTTTAGGTGGCGGCAAGGTACAAAACAATAGGAAAGTCAATGTAGACGCCAGTCTAGACATATATAAAAGGCAGTAATATCAGCATTGTACTTACATTTTGGATTTCAGCAGCTATGGAGACACTTCTGTATTTGTTTATTCTCTGTGTGATGCAAATCCGGTCTAGAAGACAGAATACTGGAAATGTCGCTAATTGATTGGTTGGAACAAGGAGAGTTTGTGTCCCCCGTGTATTCCTTCCACGGGTTGGTTTACACGGCCTTTCTGACCGAGAGATCATACAAAGATTCCGGCTTGATCGTGAATCCATATCACACCTGTATCGAGAGATTGAAGATTATTTGGAGCAGATGACGGCTCGTTCACGTGCTATTCTGGGACTATTGAAACTATTAGCTGCATTGCATTTTATGGCAACAGGATCCTTTCAGGCAGTTTCTAGCTTCATTATTGGAATGAGTCAATCAGCTTTTTCACGCCACTTATCAAAAGTCATAGGGGCTATGATGATTATTTTTCCTCCATTTGTTTGTTTGCCATCTTCCCCAGAAGAATGGCATTCTATAAAGTCAAATTTCTATAGGATGGCTGGGATGCCCAATGTCCTAGGGACCATAGACTGTACCCATGTTGCTGTAAGACCACTTCAAGCTCGTGAGGAGATCTATAGGAATAAAAAGCATTTCCATTCCTTGAATTTTCAGATGGTCTGTGACCCCAACCTAAGGATAATCAGTGTCCGTTCAAACTACCCAGGCTCATGTTATGGTTCTTACATCTTAAGGCAGACTGGCTTATACCAGAAGTTCGAGGACGGAGATCGTTTCTAGGTAAGCATAACTGGCGTCTAATTTGTCGTTTTTAATTTCCATGTACATAAATTGCGCCAAATTTGTCGACTGTAATTAAAGTGTAATGTCTTGTATATTTTTATTTTGTATCGTATTAGTTCTCAATCTTTATAATTATTTTTATATTAATATTTTTTTTTTATGTCCTATTAGGGGATGGAGGCTACTCATGTACAGAATGGCTGTTGACTCCCTATAACAACCCACAGACCAGAAATCAAGTACGTTTCAATGAAGTACATCGATCTACCAGGGGGATAATTGAGAGGACTTTTGGACTTTTGAAAATGCGGTTTCGATGTCTTGATCGTTCTGGCGGCGCTATGCTGTATGCACCTGAGAAAGTCGCAAAAATTATATTGGTTTGCTGCATACTGCACAATATAGCAATTAAAAGAGGCTGCCCATTAGAGGAAGAAAATACCAAAGATGCTGACGATTTTGCCGAAGAAATATGTATAGAACAACCTAATAGTTGTGGTATGGCAACAAGGGACATGGTTTCAGAACAATATTTTGATGATTACATTTTATGTCTTAAGTTGATAAATAAATAAATCATTTCCTTTATTAAATTGTCATCAACTCTTTTTTTTAAAAAAATATAATATGATGATATTTCTTTTAAAAAGACAATATAAGTTAAAAAATATTTGTATTACAATTAAAATAAAATAAATATAAATTTTATTTATACTTAAGGGTATTAAAAATCACTGTGGATAAACATATAATTACATCAAGTTTTTGCTGTTCAATAATCAATGATTTTAAATATTAATTATAAATCAAGTTTATGATACGCTTATCACTTATTATGTTTATTAACTTTGCTTTCACTTCAATAGTTTTTTAAGTTATTGTGGCTCATATAGATTAAACATTGTCAGTGTACATATATAATTATTAATCCAATTAGAATTTTGTAGGAAGAAAATAGTGACAATAGTTGGGCAACAAATTGAAAATAAAGAAAGCCCCAAAAAATTTCAACAAATAATGCAAACTAAATAGTTTTTTTACAAACTGACAAACAATACTAAAAAATTATATATTACATTTTTAAAAAACTAATGTAAACAAAAATAAATTCAAATATATATATATATATATATATATATATATATTTATATATATAAAAAAATGACTTTATTAAACCTTTCAACTTAAACGTAATAATATTTTATTATTGAACATTCTATTAATATTCTTTGTTTACTAACATTAACTAAATACATAAATCTACATATAGATTATATTTGTAAAAAAAAAATTTGCTACATATTGAGATCAATGCGCTAATGATTGACTTAACGATTAATGACATCATCGTCAAGCATGTCGCGTCCCAAACCTTTTGGTGCTGGCAAATTAGTAATATTAGTTTATGCCATGGATAAATACTTTCCTAAACGTATTGGGGGTGTAAGGGCAGTGAGACAGGAATGCCGTGACAAAATTATATACGAGATGCTGAGAAGAATGCATCGGATTTCAAAAATTAAAAGAACAAGACGACAATGTCTTCAAAAATATAGTGACTTGAAGAGAAGAGAACCTAAGTACTATAAATCTATTAGAAGATTGATAAGGACATGTACGTTTAATATTGGTATATTTTAAATTGTGTTATTGTAATAGAAACAGACAATGTAATTTGAACTGCATCATCATTGACTAATAATCTACAATCTTATTTTTATTTTGAATTTAGAAGTATGTGATATTAAGGATTATTAAAATCATTAGAGTATCAAATTGTTTAGATGGTTATAGTTGGATGCTTTATCATAATCCATACATAATAAAATTGTGTTTAGTGTCCCTTTCATCTATGTTTATATTCAACATAATAATAAAAAAATTGTCAGAGAACACTAAACCAAAATGTATCGATTATATATAAGTATCAACTAATGTAAGCATGCTGAACATTGTTAGTAGATGATGCCAATTTTAGTTATTATGAAAAAAGGAACATGCTTAAAGGGACACAAAACAATTTTTTAAATTCCTGATTCAGAACCAACAATCAATTTTAAGACACTTTCTAATGTACTACTTTAAAAAAAAATATATTCGTTCTATAGCTATCTTGATTCAAAATATAAGATTGTGATGCATAGGAACAGCCCATTTTTTGTTTGAGAACCTTTCTTTCTTATTGGTTGGGAAATGGAAGCCTCCAATAAGCAAGCACTATCCATGTGGCTGAGCAAAACATGGGCTGACTCTTAAGATTTACATTCCTGCTCGTAAAAAAATATATCAAGTTAAACTATAGAAAATATTGATAATTGTTGTAAATTAGAAAGTTTATTAGAATGACATGCTCTATCGGAATCAGGAAAGAAAACAATTTGGTTGAGTGGCACTTTAACAATGTTAGTATTTACAACTCTAAAAAGTTAGAAAAGTAAGCATGCAGAACGGTGTTAGTAGAGTAAAATATAAATGTAAGTAGTCTTTAAAAATGAACTTCATGAACAATGTTAGTAGATTTTAAATTTAGTTGTAAGAAAAGTAAGCATGATTAACTGTGTTAGTAGAATGAAATTTAAATTCTTGACTAAAAAAAAATACTATTAATAACATTTTAGTAGCATGCATAATTTCCAATTTGTTAAAAATTTCTTATAAATTTTTATATTTTAATTTTTAGTTCCAATTTTTTTTATATTAATATGTTTATAGATATGCGAAGTAAGAAAATAAAGTGTAAACAGCCACCACGCTACCTTCGGTCAATGTTGATGGAAACACCCAGAAGTGAAGCTTTATCTTTACCTATGCCACTAAAACTATTGGATATTGAATTATCTCCCAATCCATATGAAGTTTTTCAAAAAAACACACAGACAGGTAATGAATGGTTAGTTAACATATAATTAATATTTTTAAAATAGTTTTTGGCTTCAATAGTTTTTTTATCTTTATCTTTGTTATTACTTTAACATAGATATTACCATGGAAGACCTAGAAAATATGGATGAAATCGATGATTTTCCAAATCCTGATAGTGTGCCATTAGGTGAAGGTTTGAGTTCAGATGATAGTCAGCCAAAAATAGAAGTTTTAAGAACAATGATGGTAGATAAAGGTATTTTTCATACTCATTATTCTTAAAACAAAGAAAAAAATGTTTTAACTAATACCTATTGCATATTTTTAGGAGTAGGGTCTGATGAAAGCTTTAAAGGAGTGGACATAAGTGTAGAAGCCAATATAGTCGATAATATCGATAATACAACAGCAAGAGGTAATAATGTATATGATACATTGAATATGTATATGTAAATTTATATACTAACGCCTAGATTATGAGTTTTGCGGTAACAGGGGTGCGTTGCTAACGAGCCTTTTTTTCTAACACTCCCTTAAGACAACGCTGGTATTACAGGTTCTTTTAAACCTGGCGTTAGCCGCAAAAAGGTGAGCGTAGAGCAAAATTTAGCTCCACATCTCACCTCAATACCAGTGCTGCTTACGGTAGCGGTGAGCTGGCTAAACGTGCTCGTGCACGATTGCCCCATAGGAAACAATGGAGCTGAGCTGGCGGAAAAAAAAACCTAATACCTGCAAAAAAGCAGCGTTCAGCTCCTAACGCAGCCCCATTGTTTCCTATGGGGAAATTAATTTTATGTCTGCACCTAACACCCTAACATGAACCCCAAGTCTAAACACAGCTAATCTTACACTTATTAACCCCTAATCTGCCGCCCCAGCAATCGCTGACACCTACATTATATTATTAAACCCTAATCTGCCGCTCTGGACACCACCGCCACCTACATTATACTTATGAACCCCTAATCTGCTGCCCCCAACATCGTCGATGCCTACATTATAGTTATTAACCCCTAATCTGCCCCCCCCCCAACGTCGCCGCAACTATATTAAATTTATTAACCCCTAATCTGTCGCTGCCACTATAATAAATTTATTAACCCCTAAACCTAAGTCTAACCCTAACACCCCCTAACTTAAATATAATTTAAATATATCTAAATAAATTTACTACAATTAAATAAATTATTCCTATTTAAAACTAAATACTTACCTATAAAATAAACCCTAAGCTAGCTACAATATAACTAATAGTTACATTTGTATCTAGCTTAGAATTTATTTTTATTTTACAAGCACCTTTGTATTTATTTTAACTAGGTACAATAGTTATTAAATAGTTATTAACTATTTAATAACTACCTAGTTAAAATAAATACAAAAGTACCTGTAAAATAAACCCTAACCTAAGTTACAATTACACCTAACACTACACTATAATTAAACTAATTACCTAAACTACATACAATTAATTAAATTAAATAAACTAAATTTCGAAAAAAAACAAAGCACTAAATTACAGAAAAAAAAAGAATTACAAGAATTTTAAACTAATTACACCTAATCTAATTCCCCTAATAAAATAAAAAAGCCCCCCAAAATAAAAAAAAATCCCTGCCCTATACTAAATTACAAATAGCCCTTAAAAGGGCCTTTTGCGGGGCATTGCCCCAAAGTAATCAACTCTTTTACTTGTAAAAAAAAAAGACAATACCCCCTCCAACATTAAAACCCACCACCCACACACCCAACCCTACTCTAAAACCCACCCATTCCACCCTTAAAAAAAACCTAACACTACCCCCTTGAAGATCACCCTACCTTGAGCCATCTTCACCCAGCCGGGCGCAAGTGGTCCTCCAGAGGGTCCTGAAGTCTTCATCCTATCCGGCCAGAAGAGGACCTCCAATCGGAATTCAAGGGACGCCATCTTGGATGACGTCACTTTAAGGACCAGTCATTCAGTCGTCGGATCAAGAGGATGCTCCGCATCGGATGTCTTGAAGATGGACCTGCTCCGCTCCGGAAGGATGAAGATAGAAGATGCTGTCTGGATGAAGCCTTCTGCCGGTCTGGAGGTCCTCTTCTGGCCGGATAGGATGAAGACTTCGGACCCTCTGGAAGACCACTTGTGCCCGGCTGGGAGAAGACGTCTAAAGGTAGGGTGATTTTACAGGTGAAAGAGCTGATTACTTTGGGGCAATGCCCTGCAAAAGGCCCTTTTAAGGGCTATTTGTAATTTAGTATAGGGCAGGGATTTTTATTATTTTGGGGGGCTTTTTTATTTTATTAGGGGGATTAGATTAGGTGTAATTAGTTTAAAATTCTTGTAATTCTTTTTTTTTTCTGTAATTTAGTGGGTTTTTTCCGTAATTTAGTTTTTTTAATTTACTTGTAATTACTTGTAGGTAGTTTAGGTAATTAGTTTAATGATAGTGTAGTGTTAGGTGTAATTGTAACTTAGGCTAGGGTTTATTTTACAGGTACTTTTATACTTATTTTAGCTAGGTAGTTATTAAATAGTTAATAACTATTTAATAACTATTCTACCTAGTTAAAATAAATACAAAGTTGCCTGTAAAATAAATATAAATCCTAAGCTAGCTACAATGTAACTATTAGTTTTATTGTAGCTAGCTTAGGGTTTATTTTACAGGTAAGTATTTAGTTTTAAATAGGATTAATTGATTTAATTATGGTAACTTTATTTAGTTTAATTTAAATTATATTTAAGTTAGGGGGGTTAGACTTTGATTTAGACTTAGGTTAAGGGGTTAATAAATTTAATATAGTAGCAGCGACGTTGGGGTCGGAAGATTAGGGGTTAATAAATGTAGGTAGGTGTCGGCGATGTTAGGGATGGCAGATTAGGGGTTAAAAAAAAAATTAACTTTTGTTTGCGAGGCGGGAGTGCGGCGGTTTAGGGGTTAATACATTTATTAAAGTTGAGGCGCTGTCCGGTCGGCAGATTACGGGTTAAACATTTTATTTAAGTGTTTGCGATGTGGAGGGGGGGCTCATTTTAGGGGTTAATAGGTAGTTTATGGGTGTTAGTGTACTTTTAGCACTTTAGATAAGAGCTTTATGTTCCGGCGTTAGCCCATAAAACTCTTAACTACTGACTTTTAAATGCGGTAGGAGTCTTGCCAGGAGAGGGTCTACTGCTCACTTTTTTAGGCGATCATAATACCGGTGTTAGGCAAATCCCATTAAAAAGATGGGATACGCAATTGACGTAAGGGGATTTGCGGTAAGCTAAAATCGCGGAAAAAAAGTGAGCGGTAGACCCTTTCCTGTCTGACTCGTAATACCAGCGGGTGTTAAAAAGCAGCTTTGGGACCCCTCAACACTGCTTTTTAAGGCTAACGCAAGACTCGTAATATAGCCGTAATTGTTTTGCTTTTGTTATTCTACAGATGTATCTTCAACATCAACTACTGAAACTGAAGACAAAAGTACTCAGTTGTCTTGAAGATAATGTAAAACTCAAAATCGCAAAAATTAGGGCAACTTTGGGATTGTTATTGGAGCAAGTAGATTTTCTATACCGAAAATATGTTATTTGATTTTATTCTGTTATTTGTTTTTTTTATATTTGGAATATAATTTTCAGAACAATGCCAACGAAAAAATGACAAATACTTTTTTTTTTTTAACAATAAACAGTAGATCAGAATTTAGAGTTTCTGTAAATAAAGGATATTTTTTAAAAAAAAAACAATTTTGCATTTATTAAAAAATAACATTTTAAACAAAAAAAACAAAACAAACAAAAAATATATAACAAATATATGTCTGCAAACAATTAACAGAAAATACAACTTTGTGGATTTTGGTGGCATAAATAAGAAATAAAATGTTCATTGTAGCCTTGGTCTTTTGGGGTCTGTTGTACCCTCCCTTTCACTTAAAATAAACAGTGATTGTAGTGTCCTTTCAGTGAGGCTTAAGGCTCTATTTATTTGCTGGGTTTTGTCTTCGTCCATCTGCCTCTGCCACTAAAACATTTCTCTTTGGAGATTTAATTTTTGCTTTTCAATTTCATTTTTTTCTTTTTCAATTTCAATATTTTTTTCAGAAATGGCTGCCCAACGTTCAATATTATTGTTAATAACATTCTGCATGTCCCTGTGGTCCTCTCTATATTGTCTGGCAAGGGACAACATTTCCGTTAAGCCAACATCGGCCAATAGTCCTTCAGCTGGTGGATTTTTAATATTTACATACCCTGTTTCTTGTGGTAGTGGTGGTGGTGGTGCCTGTGTTTCCACTTGTTCCTCCGGATTTTCAGGGGTATGTATTTCCAATTGTTGGGCATCTCCAAATTCATCAAGAAAATCTGGAGTCTCACTTCCATCATGACGTCCTATTCTTTCCTCTAAATTAGGATTTTCCTCTCTTATTGGTATGAGATTTATAGTGATCTCCCTTGATGAGTTTTCTTCTTCTAGATCAAACCATAAACAATTGTTAGAAAATAACCATAAAATATTTTACAGATGGTTTCATAGATGGAATAGAAGGAGAGAGCAGATAAAACAGTCATACACAAAAATTTTAATTATATTTATATATATATATATATATATATATATATATATATATATATATATATATATATATATATATATATATATATATATATATATATATCAGTGATACATACCATCAAATAATGGAGATGAATGTCCAGTCAAACTATGGAACAGACGTCCCAAATCAGCTATAAACAAAAAAAAAGACAAGAAAATTTTGAATAAATTGGAATTATTGACATATATTCGAATGCAATTAAATTCCCTTTAAATGTATTTCTAAAAATACATTTAATATCAATTAAGTTTGATAAGCTCAGATCATTGGTATATGTCATTCAACTGCCATTCCATCTCTAAACGATCTTGAACTAGATTCTGTGAAAACTAACATTGTACATTTGTTATTCTTTAATAAAAAAATTGAGAATTAAATTTTTGGATTTGATAGATGAAAGACATAACACACGCCATTTTTATTTTTCATTGAGAACATTGATTTTTATTTAAAAAAAAATAAATGAAAGTGCTAATTTGTAATTTGGTTCTAAAAAATCATTTACTTACCAGTTCCTCTTCCAACACCTGTTTTCAGAGTGCTGGTCCTTACATCAAGGAGTGTATCCACAGATGAAGAACTGTGTGTGACAGTAGATGTGGACCGTATAAATTGACCATGAGCTGCACTGGTAGATGGTCTTGAAACAGCTGCAGAAGATCTGGAAGAAGTGGGCGCTTGATTGGTAGTCCTCCCAGGCTGTGCTTGTGGTGTCGGTGTAGCTTTAAAATAAATTTAAAATATATATATTTTTATTATTACATTTTTCAATTTGTTTTTATTTGTAGTTTAAACTGAACGCTAATACTGGTAATAATACTATGATCACAGCAGTGACTGCTGGCACAATCATTAAAGGGACATGAAAACAAACATTTTACTATCATGATTTCAAAAGAACATGCTTTTTTAAAAATAATAAAAAAAAAATTTAATTGTATTATCTTTTTGGCTTCATTCCATTGATATACTTAGATGAAAAGCATATCTACATAGGCTCAGTAAATGATCATTGGTTGATGCACATAGATGGCTCGTGTGACTGCGTCAACCATGTGCATCATTATGTCTCAAACAAAGGATATTAGATATTATAACTCATTTTGAACGCTGTTAAAACTTGTATTCTATACTCGAATACTGCAACATGGAAGTCAATAGATAATAAATTTACAAAGTCATGTGATCAGGGGGCAGTCAGAATATGCTGAGATAAAAGTTAAAGTGATATGAAACACAAAAGTTTTCTTTCATGATTAATGTAGAACATACCATGTTACACAACATGAATCATTTATTTATAGTGTCAAGTTTGCTTATTTCTATTGTCATTATCTCTTGAAGGAGTTTCAATACAATACTGGTTTCTAAATGAACATATGAGTGAGCCAATGACAATCGGTAGATATATGTAGCCAACAATCAGTATCTAGAACCTAGGTTCTTTTATGCTCCTGAGATACCTAGATAAACCCTTCAGCAAAGGATAAGAAGATACCAAACCAAAATAAATATTAAAAGTAAATTTGAAAGTTGTTTACAATTGCTTGCTCTTTATAAATCATTTAAGAAAAAATGTTTGATTCCTGTACCTTTAACATCATATTATTTACTTGTATCGAACTATATTATAAAGCAAACCTGTTCACATGGCATTTAATTACATTAATATTAAAATTAATTGCTCATAAATTTAATACAAATATTTTTAATACAAAGGCACCGCATGAGCACAATGTTATCTTTAGGGATCACATTAATAGTTGTCCACTATATTTATAATCAACTCCTAAAAAAAATGTTTATAGGTGTCATAAAAATGTTGTTTTATTACCGAGTAAATCTTTACCTTTTCAATAGCCTATTGTATGCATGAACAATACAATAGATGTATATCAACATTTTTCTTATATTCCCGTTATAGCTTCAAAAAAAAGATAATTATAGAAACCCTATTATTGTACAAACTCATTTATACTTTATTTGATTATCCTGTAATATAAAAGGGGGGGAGAGAGCGTAAAAGAGGGGGGGGGGAGAGAGAGCAACAGAGGAAAGAGAGAGTGCAAAAGAGAGGGGAGAGAGAGAGCGCAACAGAGAGGGGGAGAGAGAGAGTGCAAAAGAGAATGGAGAGAGAGAGGGGGGAGAGAGAGAGAGGGGGAGAGAGAGGGGAGAGAGAGCGCAAAAGAGATGGGGGAGAGAGAGCGCAAAAGAGATGGAGGAGAGAGAGAGAGCGCAAAAGAGAGGAGGAGAGAGAGAGTACAAAAGAGAGGGGGAGAGAGAGAGAGCGCAAAAGAGAGGGGGGAGAGAGAGAGCGCTCAAAAGAGAGGGGGAGAGAGAGAGCAAAATAGAGGGGGGAGAGAGAGAGAGCGCAAAAGAGAGGGGGAGGCAGAGAGCAAGGGGTGGGACCACTGTACTGCAAAAAATGGCCCGTGTGAACGGGCTTTAGGACTAGTATATATATATATATATATATATATATATACATATATAAATATATATATATCTATATATATATATATCTATATATATATATATATATATATATATATATTCTAAAAATACATTATTATTTTTTTTAAATGCACCATAATTGATAAGACTCAAAAATATTTGGGGCCTATGTGCGGATTCACGTACGGAAGCAGATAATTTATTTAGTAAGAAGACAGGTAAGGTTATTTTTCATCCATGATATTGGAGACACTGTACTATCGTTAGTTAACAAACATTTTGCGCCAATTATTACGTTATACATTTACCTCTCAAATCACTGTCACAATCATCCGTTATGCCGGTGATGATCTCAGGTCCTAGATGCTGAACAAGCTTCTGCTCATAATCATTTAAGTCGGCCACATATGCTGGTCCACCCCCGGTAGCATGTGCAGAAATTTTTTATCTGCCCAATTTAGCTTTGGCGAAACGTTTGATGTCGTTATAACGTTTCTTCAGCTGTTCGACATCCTTTTTTCCAGGACCCTGGGCACTAACGGCATCGCTTATCCTTTGCCAGATCATCTTTCTCCTTGAAAACTTAGTTTGACACGACATCCAAATAAATAATCACAAGAGTCAATAATCATATCAATCAAAACTACGTTTTGCTGATGCAAAAAGTGAGGATTTTTGGATTTTGAAGTGGTATCAGATCCAGATGAAACCATATCCAATTTGTAAATAAATATTACAAAAATATCAAAGTTCCGATGTAAACAAATAAGTAAAAATTTAAATCACGCGATCGCATGAACCTTCATTGATTTCAATGAAGTTATTGAGTCAGGGGGGAGTGCCTATGGTGCTAGGCATGCCCTCCAGCCCACGATCCCATTTAGGCAGCTTCTATTGCTTCAGGGCAGCCAAATGGCTATGACGTTCCGTGGCGTCCCATTGGCGCTAAAGGCCAGGTGTCAATAAACATGAACTACCAAATGTTTAATTAAATGTCTGGAATTATTATGACTGATCTGATGTTGGTATGTTGTTTAAAGAGAGGCCTCAGGGCCAGGGGCCTTATCTGATGTTGCTATATGTCTGACAGAGGGGCTGCAGGGCCAGGGGTATGATCTGATGTTGGTATATGTCTGACAGTGGGGCTGCAGGGCCAGGGGTCTGATCTGATGTTGGTATATGTCTGACAGAGGGGCTGCAGGGCCAGGGGTCTGATCTGATGTTGGTATATGGCTGACAGAGGGGCTGCAGGGTCAGGGGTCTGATCTGATGTTGGTATATGGCTGACAGAGGGGCTGCAGGGCCAGGAGTCTGATCTGATGTTGGTATATGTCTGACAGAGGGGCTGCAGGGCCAGGGGTCTGATCTGATATTGGTATATCAAACAAGTCAAAAGGGTGTGTGAGCTGTTCCTAAGCTGGCCAGAATTGCCTATCTCCTAATTGCACTTCTCACAATTTGTGCAATCAAATCAAAGGGAATTGAAACAAGGGTTTGGAGATGGCGCCAAAGGCTATCTGGTATGAAAAATTGGAATGTGGGAATCACCAAAAATAAATTAATTTAAAAAATTTAAAAAAATATAAGGAATTTAAAAATATATAAGATCATATACATATAAAGTTGTGACTCTGATGCGTTATTAACACTGTTGGTAATGAGGCAATGAACTGTTGGAAATAAATAAATTCAATTTATTAGAACAATCTATCATAAAACAGTTAATATACTTAATAGTATTATAAAACAATAAGTTGCAATAGAATCATAAAACCAAAATGGCACTTATATCTAAATAAAAAATGCACTAATAATGAAATGGCTATTCAGTGAAGGTGAAATGACACAAGATGGATTATATGCACTCTGTGCTACTTAGGAACCGGGTTATATAAACCTGACTGGACGACTGTATAAGTTAATTTTGAACAATAAATTGCGATAGGCACAGTCTCTAAAACACAATATACATGATTCCAAAAAATAGATGAATAGTCTTTGGATATGGGTTGGCGAATTGCACAATAAAATCCTTAAGTTGCTGGTATAACTAAAAGTTTGAAGTCTTCACCCCCACTCCTGAGGGTCTTTCAAATCACACAGTCAGTAGCAGGCACTTACCCGGTGCTCCGATGTTATGGGCGGGTGTCTTTACTCCGCTCACCTTTAACGCACCTGTACCAATCGATAATGCCTTTAGTTGAATCTTCAAACAAAGTTTTGCTTCAAAGTGTGCACACTTCAGGTCCTCTTTGAAATATTGCTCCTACCGTCTTCGCTCAGTACTTAGGTCAATCAACTTAGTTCTGGCGTTGCGGTCCTGGGAGCTTGTCGTGTCTGTGTCTTTTCAAAAGTAAGCCGGATACTGGTATGGTCTACGCGTTTCAGCTCACCAGGGCTTACTTTTGAAAAGACACAGACACGACAAGCTCCCAGGACCGCAACGCCAGAACTAAGTTGATTGACCTAAGTACTGAGCGAAGACGGTAGGAGCAATATTTCAAAGAGGACCTGAAGTGTGCACACTTTGAAACAAAACTTTGTTTGAAGATTCAACTAAAGGCATTATCGATTGGTACAGGTGCGTTAAAGGTGAGCGGAGTAAAGACACCCGCCCATAACATCGGAGCACCGGGTAAGTGTCTGCTACTGACTGTGTGATTTGAAAGACCCTCAGGAGTGGGGGTGAAGACTTCAAACTTTTAGTTATACCAGCAACTTAAGGATTTTATTGTGCAATTCGCCAACCCATATCCAAAGACTATTCATCTATTTTTTGGAATCATGTATATTGTGTTTTAGAGACTGTGCCTATCGCAATTTATTGTTCAAAATTAACTTATACAGTCGTCCAGTCAGGTTTATATAACCCGGTTCCTAAGTAGCACAGAGTGCATATAATCCATCTTGTGTCATTTCACCTTCACTGAATAGCCATTTCATTATTAGTGCATTTTTTATTTAGATATAAGTGCCATTTTGGTTTTATGATTCTATTGCAACTTATTGTTTTATAATACTATTAAGTATATTAACTGTTTTATGATAGATTGTTCTAATAAATTGAATTTATTTATTTCCAACAGTTCATTGCCTCATTACCAACAGTGTTAATAACGCATCAGAGTCACAACTTTATATGTATATGATCTTATATATTTTTAAATTCCTTATATTTTTTTAAATTTTTTAAATTAATTTATTTTTGGTGATTCCCACATTCCAATTTTTCATACCAGATAGCCTGATGTTGGTATATGTCTGACAGAGGGGCTGCAGGGCCAGGGGTCTGATCTGATGTTGGTATATGTCTGACAGAGGGGCTGCAGGGCCAGGGGTCTGATCTGATGTTGGTATACGGCTAACAGAGGGACTGCAGGGCCAGGAGTCTGATCTGATGTTGGTATATGTCTGACAGAAGGGCTGCAGGGCCAGGGGTATGATCTGATGTTGGTATATGTCTGACAGAGGGGCTGCAGGGCCAGGGGTCTGATCTGATGTTGCTATATGTCTGACAGAGGGGCTGCAGGGCCAGGGGTCTGATCTGATGTTGGTATATGGCTGACAGAGGGGCTGCAGGGCCAGGGGTCTGATCTGATGTTGGTTTATGGCTGACAGAGGGGCTGCAGGGCCAAGAGTCTGATCTGATGTTGGTATATGTCTGACAGAGGGGCTGCAGGGCCAGGGGTCTGATCTGATGTTGGTATATGTCTGACAGAGGGGCTGCAGGGCCAGGGGTCTGATCTGATGTTGAAAATTGGTTAAAATCTGACAGCGCTCAACCTTGTGTCTGTAGCTCCTAGTATTGTGGGTACCAGCGCCCCCAAAAAGGTGAATGTAGTGCTAAAAATAAATACACAGAGCGCCTCCTAAAAGGCTAAGACACTAGTAGTGACAAGATTATTTAAATAAAAAATATATTGAAATTCTATAGGGGTATATAAAATATTTTATAAGCTACTTATAGCTAAAATATACAAACAAGATACAAAAGTGGATCCACTTAAAATTAACAATAAAATATGCATATATCTATATAAAAAACAATACAATTGATGTTAAAAACCACAACAATATACAATCTTAATCACAAAATAAATTACAATAAAACAGCTGTTGATGGTTGGATAAAAAATCTAAATATATAAAAACATCAATTTACTGAGTAGGTGTCCATAAATATGTAGGTCCCAAACTTTAAATTCTTTCCAGAGAGTGAATGTCCAATATGAAGATTCTATTTTAAACAGTTATCCTTATATATCCCTCGATAAACGGTGAAATGATGAAGTGTGTAAAAAAGAAAAACGTAGTGGTTTTCAAATCAAATTTCAAAAATTATTGTGAATATCCAAAAAAATCCTGAAAAGATGATGTGATGAAGTGGGCGTGAATAATCAAAAATGTGTGTACACAAAAATGAAAAAAGAAAAAGGAAAAAATGTGAAAAAATAATCCAAATGAATATTTAGGATGTGTTAAAGTGAATAACACACTTATAAAGTGACCCTTATGTGAATACAAGATGTGAAGAGATGCTCCTAAAAAGTTATTCCTGTGTGTAAACGATGAAAAAATACAGAAATGGATCCTATGTCTCAGGGATCAATTCATTCAAAGATATACCTGTAATAAAACAAATATAACATAGTGCAAAACTGCTATTCAAACTTAGTCAGTAATTGAAAAGAAGCTTACCATATATGTCAACGCGTTTCGGCCCTAAGAACTGGGCCTTTATCAAGACTAGACTTTTTTTATATAGATATATGCATATTTTATTGTTAATTTTAAGTGGATCCACTTTTGTATCTTGTTTGTATATTTTAGTTATAAGTAGCTTATAAAATATTTTATATACCCCTATAGAATTTCAATATACTTTTTATTTAAATAATCTTGTCACTACTAGTGTCTTAGCCTTTTAGGAGGCACTCTGTGTATTTATTTTTAGCACTCTGATCTGATGTTGGTATATGTCTGACAAAGGGGCTGCAGGGCCAGGGGTCTGATCTGATGTTGGTATACGGCTAACAGAGGGACTGCAGGGCCAGGAGTCTGATCTGATGTTGGTATATGTCTGACAGAAGGGCTGCAGGGCCAGGGGTCTCATCTGATGTTGGTATATGTCTGTCAGAGGGGCTGCAGGGCCAGGGGTCTGATCTGATGTTGGTATATGGCTGACAGAGGGGCTGCAAGGCCAGGAGTCTGATTTGATGTTGGTATATGTCTGAAAGAGAGGCTGCAGGGTCAGGGGTCTGATCTGATGTTGGTATATGGCTGACAGAGGGGCTACAGGGCCAGGGGTCTTATCTGATGTTAGTATATAGCTGACAAAGGGGCTCCAGGGCCAGGAGTCTTATTTGATGTTGGTATATGGCTGACAGAGGGGCTGCAGGGCCAGGGGTCTTATTTGATGTTGGTATATGGCTGACAGAAATGCTGCAGGGCAGGGGGTCTTATCGGATGTTGGTATATGACTGACAAAGGGAATGCAGGGCCAGGAGTCTTATTTGATGTTGGTATATGGCTGACAGAGGGGCTTCAGGGCCAGGGGTCTTATTTGATGTTGGTATATGGCTGACAGAAATGCTGCAGGGCAGGGGGTCTTATCTGATGTTGGTATATGACTGACAAAGGGAATGCAGGGCCAGGAGTCTTATTTGATGTTGGTATACGGCTCACAGAGGGGCTGCAGGGCCAGGGGTCTGATCTGATGTTGGTATATGGCTCACAGAAGGACTGCAGGGCAGGGGGTCTAATCTGATGTTGCTATATGGCTGACAGAGGGTCTGCTGGGCCAGGTATAGGATCTGGCTAAAATATAGAGGTAGAGTAAACTGTGTAAAGCACTTCCCTTAATAGAGATCGCTGCCAGCCCAGTTCCTCCTCAACCTTCCTTCTCCAACCAAATGAATCTTCATTAACCTCCAAAAGAATGTAGCACAAGATAGTGCAGAAGCCTCACACACATGGGATACACCAAATGGATGATACAAGATTATAAATGAAGGTCAGCTGTTAATTATTATTATGAAAGTGCAAGCGGTCATTATACGATGTAGCATATCATGTCCACCGCACATCAATAAATGCCGACAGCATACACTGTCTGCATTTATCATTGCACATCATGTTGTCCCCTGCAGATTTGTGGGCAATCGGCCGCTAGCAGGGGGTGTCAATTAGCCCGATCGTATAGGATCTGGTGGATTGATGTCCACAGCCTCAGAGCAGGCGGACAAGTTAGGAAGCAGCGGTCCTTAGATAACTACTGTTTCCGGCGAGTCATTCGGAACTTGATAATTCGGCCCCTTAGAATCATTAGCAGGACATCGATGGGATACAGCTTCATAAAAGTTTATTTAAAACAAGATTTTTAAAAAGCTCTACGCGGTTCAGCAAATAAAATTGCCTTTTTCAAGAGCAAATCCTTTGTATGCAAAAATAGCTATTTATATATACACCTATTCTGTACCTCTTATTTCGCTGTCTCTCTCTCCTCTGACCCTCTGTGTCTCTCAGCCTCTAGACTTTTCTGGCTGTTGTTCTTCTCTCTCTCTGTCTCTTTCTGTGTCTCTGTCTCTTCCTTTGCAGATTCTGTCTTTTTCTCTCACTCTCCTCCCCAAGGAACATTACTGTCTAAATATAAACAATGACCTTAGAAGTGTTTGCATTTCTTTTCTCAGAGTACTGGGCCTGTTATTGCTTTCAGATGATTGTTCCTTTTGTGGGAAGCTCAGAAAATACAGCTGTGCTACAAATACATACTTGTTTTACGTCTTTATGCTGATTTATACAGTTATGTAATATAAACAATATACAGGCTCGTTCATTCTTCATGAATAATATAACCAGAAGGTTCCTTTGTTATTTAATACATTTTCTTCTCAGAACCTTCTGCTCAGATTTCTGATTATTCTATAATACGGTGACATAAAACAATTTTAAAGGGACATTGAAGCCAAAATGAAAGTTTCATTATTGAGATAGAGCAAACAATTATAAAAGTCCTTTCCATGACAGGATTGTAAGGTAGCTTCAGGAATATGCACATGCGATAAGCACTATACACATTTATAAAATTGTTTGTAACAATGTCACGCAAGCTCTGCTGCAATATAGTGCACAATACACATGCTCCCTCCTGAGCCTACCTATATTTTCTATCATGATTTTCAAAAAGTTGTATAGTCTCAAGGGGTATAAAACCCAAATAAAAAAAATAAAAAAAAAAAAAACTCATATAATTTAAAAAAGTTTCCAATTTGCTTTGTTCCCATGGTATTATGAAGAGGTGTCTGGAGCAGAAATAGTGCTGCCATCTAGTGCTCTCTTGCAAAACTGCAGCATATAGGGGTCGATTTATCAAGCTGTGGCAGACAGGGGCGTACATACGAAACCCTGACAGCCGCAGCTCGCCTCTGGTGGGCTGACTTCCACTGCCCGAATTCAGTATTGCACAAGAACGCAATTTTGCCCCCTGCCTGCTCACAGCCAATCACGCGAGGACAGGAGCTGTCAATCTCCATGGTCAGACGAGGAGGCCTATTAGGTAGGGAGAGGTTAGGGAAGCAGCGGTCTGATGACCACTGCTAGTTAAATACGGACTGCAGGTTCTCTTGTGTCTGATGACCACTGCTAGTTAAATACGGACTACAGGTTCTCTTGTGTCTGATGACCACTGCTAGTTAAATACGGACTACAGGTTCTCTTGTGTCTGATGACCACTGCTAGTTAAATACGGACTACAGGTTCTCTTGTGTCTGATGACCACTGCTAGTTAAATACGGACTACAGGTTCTCTTGTGTCTGATGACCACTGCTAGTTAAATACGGACTACAGGTTCTCTTGTGTCTGATGACCACTGCTAGTTAAATACGGACTACAGGTTCTCTTGTGTCTGATGACCACTGCTTGTTAAAAACTGACTGCAGGTTCTCTTGTGTCTGATGACCACTGCTAGTTAAATATGGACTACAGGTTCTCTTGCGTCTGATGACCACTGCTAGTTAAATACGGACTACAGGTTCTCTTGGGTCTGATGACCACTGCTAGTTAAATACGGACTACAGGTTCTCTTGTGTCTGATGACCACTGCTAGTTAAATACGGACTACAGGTTCTCTTGAGTCTGATGACCGTTGCTTGTTAAATACGGACTACAGGTTCTCTTGTGTCTGATGACCACTGCTAGTTAAATACGGACTACAGGTTCTCTTGAGTCTGATGACCGTTGCTTGTTAAATACGGACTACAGGTTCTCTTGAGTCTGATGACCGCTGCTTGTTAAATACGGACTACAGGTTCTCTTATGTCTGATGACCACTGCTAGTTAAATACGGACTACAGGTTCTCTTGTGTCTGATGACCACTGCTAGTTAAATACGGACTACAGGTTCTCTTGTGTCTGATGACCGCTGCTTGTTAAATACGGACTACAGGTTCTCTTGTCTCTGATGACCACTGCTAGTTAAATACGGACTACAGGTTCTCTTGTGTCTGATGACCACTGCTAGTTAAATACGGACTACAGGTTCTCTTGTGTCTGATGACCGCTGCTTGTTAAATACGGACTACAGGTTCTCTTGTGTCTGATGACCGCTGCTTGTTAAATACGGACTACAGGTTCTCTTGTGTCTGATGACCGCTGCTTGTTAAATATGGACTACAGGTTCTCTTGTGTCTGATGACCGCTGCTTGTTAAATATGGACTTCAGGTTCTCTTGTGTCTGATGACCGCTGCTTGACAAATACTGACTGCAGGTTCTCTTGTGTCTGATCACCGTTGCTTGTTAAATACTGACTGCATGATCTCTTGTGTCTGATGACCGCTGCTTGACAAATACTGACTGCAGGTTCTCTTGTGTCTCATGACCGCTGCTTGTTAAATACTGACTGCAGGTTCTCTTGTGTCTGATGACCGCTGCTTGTTAAATACTGACTGTAGGTTCTCTTGTGTCTGATGACCGCTGCTTGAAAGAGACGGCAGGTTCTCTTTTGTATGATAACCGCTTCTTGTTAAATACAGACTGCAGGTTCTCTTGTGTTTGATGACTTCTGCTTGATAAGTAGTGACTGCAGGTTCTCTTGTGTTTGATGACCGCTGCTTGATACATACTGACTACAGGTTCTCTTGTGTCTGATAACCGCTGCTTGATAAATACTGACTGCAGGTTCTCTTGTATCTGATGACCGCTGCTTAATAAATACTGACTGCAGGTTCTCTTGTGTCTGATGACTGCTGCTTGTTAAATACTGACTGCAGGTTCTCTTGTGTCTGATGACCGCTGCTTGGTAAATACTGACTGCAGGTTCTCTTGTGTCTGATGACCACTGCTTGATAAATACTGACTGCAGGTTCTCTTGCGTTTGATGACCGCTGCTTGATAAATACTGACTGCAGGTTCTCTTTTGCCTGATGAACGCTGCTTGTTAAATACTGACTGCAGGTTCGCTTGTATCTGAAGACCGCTGCTTGTTAAACACGGACTGCAGGTTCTCTTGTGTCTAATGACTGCTGCTTGATAATTACTGACTGCAGGTTCTCTTGTATCTGAAGACCGCTGCTTGTTAAACACGGACTGCAGGTTCTCTTGTGTCTTATGTCCACTGCTTGTAAAAATACGGACTTCAGGTTCTCTTGGTTCTGATGACTGCTGCTTGTTAAATACTGACTGCAGGTTCTCTTTTGTCTGATGGCTGCTGCTTGTTAAATACGGACTTCAGGTTCTCTTGTGTCTGAAGACTGCTGCTTGATAATTACTGACTGCAGGTTCTCTTGTGTCTGATGAACGCTGCTTGATAAATATAGACAGCAGTTTTTCTTTTGCCTGATGACCGCTGCTTGATAAATACTGACTGCAGGTTCTCTTGGGTCTGATGACCGCTGCTTGATAAATACTGACTGCAGGTTCACTTGTGTCTGATAACCGCTGCTTGATTAATACTGACTGCAGGTTCTCTTGTGTCTGATGAACGCTGCTTGATAAATACTGACTGCAGGTTCTCTTGTGTCTGATGACCGCTGCTTGATAAATACTGACTGCAGGTTCTCTTTTGCCTATAACCGCTGCTTAATAAATACTGATTGCAGGTTCTCTTTTGTCTGATGGCCGGTGCTTGTTAAATACGGACTTCAGGTTCTATTGTGTCTGATGACTGCTGCTTGTTAAATACTGACTTCAGGTTCTCTTGTGTGTGATGACCGCTGCTTGATAAATACTGACTGCAAACTCCATTGTATCTGATCACCGTTGCTTGTTAAATATTGACTGTAGGTTCTCTTGTGTCTGATGACTTCTGCTTGATAAATACTGACTGCAGGTTCTCTTGTGTCTGATGACTTCTGCTTGATAAATACTGACTGCAGGTTCCTTGTGTCTGATGACTACTGCTTGATAAATACTGACTGCAGGTTCTCTTGTGTCTGATGACCGCTGCTTGATAAATACTGACTGCAAACTCTATTGTATCTGATCACCGTTGCTTGTTAAATACTGACTGCAGGTTCTCTTGTGTCTTATGACCGCTGCTTGTTAAATACTGACTGCAGGTTCTCTTGTGTCTGATGACTTCTGCTTGATAAATACTGACTGCAGGTTCTCTTGTGTCTGATGACCGCTGTTTGTTACACACTGACTGCAGGTTCTCTTGCGTCTGATGACCGCTGCTTGTTAAACACTGACTGCAGGTTCTCTTGTGTTTGATGACTGCTGCTTGTTAAATACTGACTGCAGGTTCTCTTGTGTCTGATGACCGCTGCTTGATAAATACTGACTGCAAACTCTATTGTGTCTGATCACCGTTGATTGTTAAATACTGACTGCAGGTTCTCTTGTGTCTAATGACAGCTGCTTGTTAAATACTGACTACAGGTTCTCTTGTGTCTAATGACAGCTGCTTGTTAAATACTGACTGCAGGTTCTCTTCTGTCTGATGACCGCTGCTTGATAAATACTGACTGCAAACTCTATTGTATCTGATCACCGTTGCTTGTTAAATATTGACTGCAGGTTCTCTTGTGTCTTATGACCGCTGCTTGTTAAATACTGACTGCAGGTTCTCTTGTGTCTGATGACTTCTGCTTGATAAATACTGACTGCAGGTTCTCTTGTGTCTGATGACCGCTGCTTGATAAATACTGACTGCAAACTCTATTGTATCTGATCACCGTTGCTTGTTATATAATGACTGCAGGTTTTCTTGTGTCTTATGACTGCTGCTTGTTAAATACTGACTGCAGGTTCTCTTGTGTCTGATGACTTCTGCTTGATAAATACTGACTGCAGGTTCTCTTGTGTCTGATGACCGCTGCTTGTTAAACACTGACTGCAGGTTCTCTTGTGTCTGATAACCGCTGCTTGTTAAATACTGACTGCAGGTTCTCTTGTGTCTGATGACCGCTGCTTGATAAATACTGACTGCAGGTTCTCTTGTGTCTGATGACCGCTGCTTGATAAATACTGACTGCAAACTCTATTGTGTCTGATCACTGTTGCTTGTTAAATACTGACTGCAGGTTCTCTTGTGCCTGATGACCGCTGCTTGATAAATACTGACTGCAGGTTCTCTTGTGTCTAATGACAGCTGCTTAATAAATACTGACTGCAGGTTCTTTTGTGTCTGATGACAGCTGCTTCATAAATACTGACTGCAGGTTCTCTTGTGTCTGATGACAGCTGCTTGATAAATACTGACGGCAGGTTCTCTTGTGTTTGATGACCGCTGCTTGTTAAATACTGACTGCAGGCACTCTTGTGTCTAATGACCGCTGCTTGATAAATACTGAATGCAGGTTCTCTTGTGTCTGATAACCGCTGCTTGTTAAATACTGACTGCTGGTTCTCTTTTTTCTGATGACTGCTGCTTGTTAAATACTGACTGCAGGTTATCTTGTGTCTGGTGACCGCTGCTTGATAAGTACTGACTGCAGGTTCTCTTGTGTCTGATGACTGCTGCTTGATAAGTACTGACTGCAGGTTCTCTTGTGTCTGATGACTGCTGCTTGATAAGTACTGACTGCAGGTTCTCTTGTGTCTGATGACAGCTGCTTGATAAATAGTGACTGCAGGTTCTCTTGTGTCTGAAGACCGCTGCTTGTTAAATACTGAAGGCAGGTTCTCTTTTGTCTAATGACCGCAGCTTTTTAAATATGGATTTCAGGTTCTCTTGTGTCTGATGACTGCTGCTTGATAAATACTGACTGCAGGTTCTCTTGTGTCTGATGACCGCTGCTTGATAAATACTGACTGCAGGTTCTCTTGTGTCTGATGACCGCTGCTTAATAAATACTGACTGCAGGTTCTCTTGTGTCTGACGATTGCTGCTTGATAAATACTGACTGCAGGTTCTCTTGTGTCTGATGAACGCTGCTTGATAAATACTGACTGCAGGTTTTCTTGTGTCTGATAACCGCTGCTTAATAAATACTGACTGCAGGTTCGCTTGTGTCTGATGACCGCTGCTTGATAAATACTGACTGCAGGTTCTCTTGTGTCTGATGAACGCTGCTTGATAAATACTGACTGCAGGTTTTCTTGTGTCTGATAACCGCTGCTTAATAAATACTGACTGCAGGTTCTCTTCTGTCTGATAACTGCTGCTTGATAAATACTGATTCAGGTTCTCTTGTGTCTGATCACAGCTGCTTGATAAATACTGACTGCAGGGTCTCTTGTGTCTGATGACCACTGCTTGATAATTACTGACTGCAGGTTCTCTTGTTTCTGATGACAGCTGCTTGATAAATACTGACTGCAGGTTCTCTTGTGTCTGATGACCGCTGCTGGATAAATACTGACTGCAGGTTCTCTTGTGTCTGATGACCGCTGTTTGATAAATACTGACTGCAGGTTCTCTTGTGTGTGATGACCGCTGCTTGATAAATACTGACTGCAGGTTCACTTGTGTTTGATGACTTCTGCTTGATAAATACAGACTGCAGGTTCTCTTGTGTTTGATAACTGCTGTTTGATAAATACTGACTGCAGGTGTCTCTTGTTTCTGATCACAGCTGTTTGATAAATACTGAATGCAGCTTCTCTTGTGTCTGATGACCGCTGCTTGATAAATACTGACTGCAGGTTCTCTTGTGTCTGATGAGCACTGCTTGTTAAATACTGACTGCAAGTTCTCTTGTGTCTGATGACTGCTGCTTGATAAATACTGACTGCAGGTTCTCTTGTGTCTGATGAACTGTGCTTGATAAAAACTTACTGCAGGTTCTCTTGTGTCTGATGAGCGCTGCTTCATAAATACTGACTGCAGGTTCTCTTGTGTCTGATGAACTGTGCTTGATAAATACTTACTGCAGGTTCACTTGTGTCTGATGAGCGCTGCTTGATAAATACTGACTGCCGGTTCTCTTGTGTCTGATGACCGCTGCTTCATAAATACTGACTGCAGGTTCTCTTGTGACTGATGACCGCTGCTTATTAAATACTGACTGCAGTTTCTCTTGTGTCTGATGACCGCTGCTTGTTAAATACTGACTGCAGGTTCTCTTGTGTCTGATGACCGCTGCTTGTTAAATACTGACTGCAGGTTCTCTTGTGTCTGATAACCGCTGCTTGTTAAATACTGAATGCAGTTTCTCTTGTGTCTTATAACCGCTGCTTGATAAATACTGACTGCAGGTTCTCTTGTGTCTGATGAGCACTGCTTGTTAAATACTGACTGCAAGTTCTCTTGTGTCTGATGACTGCTGCTTGATAAATACTGACTGCAGGTTCTCTTGTGTCTGATGAACTGTGCTTGATAAAAACTTACTGCAGGTTCTCTTGTGTCTGATGACTGCTGCTTGATAAATACTGACTGCAAACTCTCTTGTGTCTGATGACTGCTGCTTGATAAATACTGACTGCAGGTTCTCTTGTGTCTGATGACCGCTGGTTGATAAATACTGACTGCAGGTTCTCTTGTGTCTGATGACCGCTGCTGGATAAATACTGACTGCAGGTTCTCTTCTGTCTGATAACAGCTGCTTGATAAATACTGACTGCAGGTTCTCTTGTGTCTGATGACCACTGCTTGATAATTACTGACTGCAGGTTCTCTTGTTTCTGATGACAGTTGCTTGATAAATACTGACTGCAGGTTCTCTTGTGTCTGATGACCGCTGCTGGATAAATACTGACTGCAGGTTCTCTTGTGTCTGATGACCGCTGTTTGATAAATACTGACTGCAGGTTCTCTTGTGTGTGATGACCGCTGCTTGATAAATACTGACTGCAGGTTCTCTTGGGTCTGAAGACCGCTCCTTGATAAATACTGACTGCAGATTCTCTTGTGTCTGATGACCGCTGCTTAATAAATACTGACTGCAGGTTCTCTTGTGTGTGAGGACTGCTGCTTGATAAATACTAACTGCAGGTTCTCTTGGGTCTGATAACCGCTTCTTGATAAATACTGACTGCAGGTTCTCTTGTGTCTGATGACCGCTGCTTGATAAATACTGACTGCAGGTTCTCTTGTGTCTGGTGACCGCTGCTTATTAAATACTGACAGCAGGCTCTCTTGTGTCTGCTGACCGCTGCTTATTAAATACTGACTGCAGGTTCTCTTGTGTCTGATGACCGCTGCTTGATAAATACTGACTGCAGGTTCTCTTGTGTCTGATAACTGCTGCTTGATAAATACTGACTGCAGGTTCTCTTGTGTCTGATAACTGCTGCTTGATAAATACTGACTGCAGGTTATCTTGTGTCAGATGACCGCTGCTTGATAAATACTGACTGCAGGTTCTCTTGTGTCAGATGACCGCTGCTTGATAAATACTGACTGCAGGTTCTCTTGTGTCTGTCGACCGTTGCTTGATAAATACTGACTGCAGGTTCTCTTGTGTATGATAACTGCTGCTTGATAAATACTGACTGCAGGTTCTCTTGTGTCTGTTGACCGCTGCTTGATAAATACTGACTGCAGGTTCTCTTGTGTCTGATGACCTCTGCTTGATAAATACTGACTGCAGGTTCTCTTGTGACTGATGACCGCTGCTTATTAAATACTGACTGCAGTTTCTCTTGTGTCTGATGACCTCTGCTTGTTAAATACTGAATGCAGTTTCTCTTGTGCCTGATGACCGCTGCTTGTTAAATACTGATTGCAGGTTCTCTTGTGTCTGATAACCGCTGCTTGTTAAATACTTACTGCAGGTTCTCTTGTGTCTGATGACTGCTGCTTGTTAAATACTGACTGCAGGTTCTCTTGTGTCTGATGACCACTGCTTGATAATTACTGACTGCAGGTTCTCTTGTTTCTGATGACAGCTGCTTGATAAATACTGACTGCAGGTTCTCTTGTGTCTGATGACCGCTGCTGGATAAATACTGACTGCAGGTTCTCTTGTGTCTGATGACCGCTGTTTGATAAATACTGACTGCAGGTTCTCTTGTGTGTGATGACCGCTGCTTGATAAATACTGACTGCAGGTTCTCTTGGGTCTGAAGACCGCTCCTTGATAAATACTGACTGCAGATTCTCTTGTGTCTGATGACCGCTGCTTAATAAATACTGACTGCAGGTTCTCTTGTGTGTGAGGACTGCTGCTTGATAAATACTAACTGCAGGTTCTCTTGGGTCTGATAACCGCTTCTTGATAAATACTGACTGCAGGTTCTCTTGTGTCTGATGACCGCTGCTTGATAAATACTGACTGCAGGTTCTCTTGTGTCTGGTGACCGCTGCTTATTAAATACTGACAGCAGGCTCTCTTGTGTCTGGTGACCGCTGCTTATTAAATACTGACTGCAGGTTCTCTTGTGTCTGATGACCGCTGCTTGATAAATACTGACTGCAGGTTCTCTTGTGTCTGATAACTGCTGCTTGATAAATTCTGACTGCAGGTTCTCTTGTGTCTGATAACTGCTGCTTGATAAATACTGACTGCAGGTTCTCTTGTGTCAGATGACCGCTGCTTGATAAATACTGACTGCAGGTTCTCTTGTGTCAGATGACCGCTGCTTGATAAATACTGACTGCAGGTTCTCTTGTGTCTGTCGACCGTTGCTTGATAAATACTGACTGCAGGTTCTCTTGTGTATGATAACTGCTGCTTGATAAATACTGACTGCAGGTTCTCTTGTGTCTGTTGACCGCTGCTTAATAAATACTGACTGCAGGTTCTCTTGTGTCTGATGACCTCTGCTTGATAAATACTGACTGCAGGTTCTCTTGTGACTGATGACCGCTGCTTATTAAATACTGACTGCAGTTTCTCTTGTGTCTGATGACCTCTGCTTGTTAAATACTGAATGCAGTTTCTCTTGTGCCTGATGACCGCTGCTTGTTAAATACTGATTGCAGGTTCTCTTGTGTCTGATAACCGCTGCTTGTTAAATACTTACTGCAGGTTCTCTTGTGTCTGATGACTGCTGCTTGTTAAATACTGACTGCAGGTTCTCTTGTGTCTGATGACCGCTGCTTGATAAATACTGACTGCAGGTTCTCTTGTGTCTGATGACCGCTGCTTGTTAAATACTGACTGCTGGTTCTCTTGTGTCTGATGACTGCTGCTTGATAAATACTGACTGCAGGTTCTCTTGTGTCTGATGACCGCTGCTTGATAAATACTGACTGCAGGTTCTCTTGTATCTTTTAACCGCTGCTTGTTAAATACTGACTGCAGGTTCTCTTGTGTCTGATGACTGCTGCTTGATAAATACTGACTGCAAGTTCCTTGTGTCTGATGACAGCTGCTTGATAAATACTGACTGCAGGTTCTCTTGTGTCTGATGACCGCTGCTTGATAAATACTGACTGCAGGTTCTCTTGTGTCTGATGACCGCTGCTTGTTAAATACTGACTGCAGTTTCACTTGTGTCTGATGACCGCTGCTTGTTAAATACTGAATGCAGTTTCTCTTGTGTCTGATGACCGCTGCTTGTTAAATGCTGAATGCAGTTTCTCTTGTGTCTGATGAATGCTTCTTGTTAAATACGGACTGCAGGTTCTCTTGTGTCTGATGAATGCTTCTTGTTAAATACGGACTGCAAACTCTCTTGTGTCTGATCACAACTGCTTGTTAAATACTGACTGCAGGTTCTCTTGTTTCTGATGACAGCAGCTGGATAAATACTGACTGCAAACTCTCTTGAGTCTGATGAGAGCTGATTGATAAATACTGACTGCAGGTTCTCTTGTGTCTGATGACCGCTGCTTGATAAATACTTACTGCAGGTTCTCTTGTGTCTGATGAGCGCTGCTTGATAAATACTGACTGCAGGTTCTCTTGTGTCTGATGAGTGCTGCTTGATAAATACTGACTGCACATTCTCTTGTGTCTGATGAGCGCTTCTTGATAAATACTGACTGCAGGTTTTCTTGTGTCTGATGACCGCTGCTTGATAAATACTGACTGCCGGTTCTCATTGTCTGATGAGCGCTGCTTGATAAATACTAACTGCAGGTTATCTTGTATCTAATGACCGCTGCTTGATAAATACTGACTGCAGGTTCTCTTGTGTCTGATGACTGCTGCTTGTTAAATACTGACTGCAGGTTCTCTTGTTTCTGATTACCGCTGCTTGTTAAATACTGAATGCAGGTTCTCTTTGTCTGATGACCGCTGCTTCGCTTGTTAAATATGGAAATCAGGTTCTCTTGTGTCTGATGACTGCTGCTTGTTAAATACTGACTGCAGGTTCTCTTGTGTCTGATGACTGCTGCTGGATAAATACTGACAGCAGGTTCTCTTGTGTCTGATGACTGCTGCTGGATAAATACTGACTGCAGGTTCTCTTGTGTCTGATGACCGTTGCTTGTTAAACACGAACTGCAGGTTCTCTTGTGTCTGATGACCATGGCTTGTTAACACTGACTGCAGGATCTCTTGCATCTGTTTACCGCTGCTTGTTAAATACTGACTTCAGGATCTCTTGTGTCTGGTGACCGCTGCTTATTAAATACTGACTACAGGTTCTCTTGTGTTTGATGACCGCTGCTTGTTAAACACTGACTGCAGGTTCTCTTGTGTCTGATGACCCCTGTTTGTTAAATGCTGAAGGCAGGTTCTCTTGTGTCTAATGACCGCTGCTTGATAAATACTGAATGCAGATTCTCTTGTGTCTGATAACCGCTGCTTGTTAAATACTGACTGCTGGTTCTCTTTTTTCTGATGACTGCTGCTTGTTAAATACTGACTGCAGGTTCTCTTGTGTCTGATGACTGCTGCTTGATAAATACTGACTGCAGGTTCTCTTGTGTCTGATGAATTCTGCTTGACAAATAGTGACTGCAGGTTCTCTTGTTTCTGAAGACTGCTGCTTGATAAATACTGAAGGCAGGTTCTCTTTTGTCTAATGACCGCAGCTTTTTAAATATGGATTTCAGGTTCTCTTGTGTCTGATGACTGCTGCTTGATAAATACTGACTGCAGGTTCTCTTGTGTCTGATGACCACTGCTTGATAAATACTGACTGCAGGTTCTCTTGTGTCTGATGACCGCTGGTTGTTAAATACGGACTTCAGGTTCTCTTGTGTCTGATGACTGCTTCTTGATAATTACTGACTGCAGGTTCTCTTGTATCTGAAGACCGCTGCTTGTTAAACACGGACTGCAGGTTCTCTTGTGTCTTATGTCCACTGCTTGTTAAAATACAGACTTCAGGTTCTCTTGGTTCTGATGACTGCTGCTTGTTAAATACTGACTGCAGGTTCTCTTTTGTCTGATGGCCGCTGCTTGTTAAATACAGACTTCAGGTTCTCTTGTGTCTGATGACTGCTGCTTGATAATTACTGACTGCAGGTTCTCTTGTGTCTGATGAACGCTGCTTGATAAATATAGACGGCAGTTTTTCTTTTGCCTGATGACCGCTGCTTGATAAATACTGACTGCAGGTTCTCTTGGGTCTGATGACCGCTGCTGAATAAATACTGACTGCAGGTTCGCTTGTGTCTGTTAACCGCTGCTTGATTAATACTGACTGCAGGTTCTCTTGTGTCTGATGAACGCTGCTTGATAAATACTGACTGCAGGTTCTATTGTGTCTGATGACCGCTGCTTGATAAATACTGACTGCAGGTTCTCTTTTGCCTATAACCGCAGCTTAATAAATACTGATTGCAGGTTCTCTTTTGTCTGATGGCCGGTGCTTGTTAAATACGCACTTCAGGTTCTATTGTGTCTGATGACTGCTGCTTGATAAATACTGACTGCAGGTTCTCTTGTGTCTGATGACCGCTGCTTGATAAATACTGACTGCAAACTCTTTTGTATTTGATCACCGTTGCTTGTTAAATATTGACTGCAGGTTCTCTTGTGTCTGATGACTTCTGCTTGATAAATACTGACTGCAGGTTCTCTTGTGTCTGATGACCGCTGCTTGATAAATACTGACTTCAAACTCTCTTGTATCTGATCACTGTTGCTTGTTAAATACTGACTGCAGGTTCTCTTGTGTCTGATGACCGCTGCTTGTTAAATACTGACTGCAGGTTCTCTTGTGTCTGATCACAGCTGCTTGATAAATACTGACTGCAGGTTCTCTTGTGTCTGATGACCGCTGCTTGATAAATACTGACTGCAGGTTCTCTTGTGTCTGATGACTGCTGCTTGTTAAATACAGACTGCAGGTTCTCTTGTGTCTGATGACCGCTGCTTGTTAAATACTGACTGCAGGTTCTCTTGTGTCTGATGACTGCTGCTTGATAAATACTGACTGCATGATCTCTTGTGTCTAGTCACAGCTGCTTGATAAAAACTGACTGCAGGTTCTCTTGTGTCTGATCACCGTTGCTTGTTAAATACTGATTGCAGGTTCTCTTGTGTCTGATGACTGCTGCTTATAAAATACTGACAGCAGGCTCTCTTGTGTCTGGTGACCGCTGCTTATTAAATACTGACTGCAGGTTCTCTTGTGTCTGATGACCGCTGCTTGATAAATACTGACTGCAGGTTCTCTTGTGTCTGATGACTGCTGCTTGTTAAATACTGACTGCAGGTTCTCTTGTGTCTGGTGACCGCTGCTTGATAAATACTGACAGCAGGCTCTCTTGTGTCTGGTGACCGCTGCTTATTAAATACTGACTGCAGGTTCTCTTGTGTCTGATGACCGCTGCTTGATAAATACTGACTGCAGGTTCACTTGTGTTTGATGACTTCTGCTTGATAAATACAGACTGCAGGTTCTCTTGTGTTTGATAACTGCTGTTTGATAAATACTGACTGCAGGTTTCTCTTGTGTCTGATCACAGCTGTTTGATAAATACTGAATGCAGCTTCTCTTGTGTCTGATGACCGCTGCTTGATAAATACTGACTGCAGGTTCTCTTGTGTCTGATGAGCACTGCTTGTTAAATACTGACTGCAGGTTCTCTTGTGTCTGATGAACTGTGCTTGATAAATACTTACTGCAGGTTCTCTTGTGTCTGATGAGCGCTGCTTCATAAATACTGACTGCAGGTTCTCTTGTGTCTGATGAACTGTGCTTGATAAATACTGACTGCAGGTTCTCTTTTTTCTGATGACCGCTGCTTGATAAATACTGACTGCAGGTTCACTTGTGTCTGATGAGCGCTGCTTGATAAATACTGACTGCCGGTTCTCTTGTGTCTGATGACCGCTGCTTCATAAATACTGACTGCAGGTTCTCTTGTGACTGATGACCGCTGCTTATTAAATACTGACTGCAGTTTCTCTTGTGTCTGATGACTGCTGCTTGATAAATACTGACTGCAGGATCTCTTGTGTCTGATGACTGCTGCTTGATAAATACTGACTGCAAACTCTCTTGTGTCTGATGACTGCTGCTTGATAAATACTGACTGCAGGTTCTCTTGTGTCTGATGACCGCTGGTTGATAAATACTGACTGCAGGTTCTCTTGTGTCTGATGACCGCTGGTTGATAAATACTGACTGCAGGTTCTCTTGTGTCTGATGACCGCTGCTGGATAAATACTGACTGCAGGTTCTCTTCTGTCTGATAACAGCTGCTTGATAAATACTGACTGCAGGTTTTCTTGTGTCTGATGACCATTGCTTGATAATTACTGACTGCAGGTTCTCTTGTTTCTGATGACAGCTGCTTGATAAATACTGACTGCAGGTTCTCTTGTGTCTGATGACCGCTGCTGGATAAATACTGACTGCAGGTTCTCTTGTGTCTGATGACCGCTGTTTGATAAATACTGACTGCAGGTTCTCTTGTGTGTGATGACCGCTGCTTGATAAATACTGACTGCAGGTTCTCTTGGGTCTGAAGACCGCTCCTTGATAAATACTGACTGCAGATTCTCTTGTGTCTGATGACCGCTGCTTAATAAATACTGACTGCAGGTTCTCTTGTGTGTGAGGACTGCTGCTTGATAAATACTAACTGCAGGTTCTCTTGGGTCTGATAACCGCTTCTTGATAAATACTGACTGCAGGTTCTCTTGTGTCTGATGACTGCTGCTTGATAAATACTGACTGCAGGTTCTCTTGTGTCTGGTGACCGCTGCTTATAAAATACTGACAGCAGGCTCTCTTGTGTCTGGTGACCGCTGCTTATTAAATACTGACTGCAGGTTCTCTTGTGTCTGATGACCGCTGCTTGATAAATACTGACTGCAGGTTCTCTTGTGTCTGATGACTGCTGCTTGTTAAATACTGACTGCAGGTTCTCTTGTGTCTGGTGACCGCTGCTTATAAAATACTGACAGCAGGCTCTCTTGTGTCTGGTGACCGCTGCTTATTAAATACTGACTGCAGGTTCTCTTGTGTCTGATGACCGCTGCTTGATAAATACTGACTGCAGGTTCACTTGTGTTTGATGACTTCTGCTTGATAAATACTGACTGCAGGTTCTCTTGTGTTTGATAACTGCTGTTTGATAAATACTGACTGCAGGTTTCTCTTGTGTCTGATCACAGCTGTTTGATAAATACTGAATGCAGTTTCTCTTGTGTCTGATGACCGCTGCTTGATAAATACTGACTGCAGGTTCTCTTGTGTCTGATGAGCACTGCTTGTTAAATACTGACTGCAGGTTCTCTTGTGTCTGATGAACTGCTGCTTGATAAATACTGACTGCAGGTTCTCTTGTGTCTGATGACCGCTGCTTGATAAATACTGACTGCAGGTTCTCTTGTGTCTGATGAACTGTGCTTGATAAATACTGACTGCAGGTTCTCTTGTGTCTGATGACCGCTGCTTGATAAATACTGACTGCAGGTTCTCTTGTGTCTGATGACGCTGCTTGATAAATACTGACTGCAGGTTCTCTTGTGTCTGATGACCGCTGCTTGATAAATACTGACTGCAGGTTCTCTTGTGTCTGATGACCGCTGCTTGATAAATACTGACTGCAGGTTCTCTTGTGTCTGATGACCGCTGCTTGTTAAATACTGACTGCAGGTTCTCTTGTGTCTGATGACCGCTGCTTGTTAAATACTGACTGCAGGTTCTCTTGTGTCTGATGACTGCTGCTTGATAAATACTGACTGCAGGTTCTCTTGTGTCTGATGACCGCTGCTTGATAAATACTGACTGCAGGTTCTCTTGTGTCTGATGACCGCTGCTTGTTAAATACTGACTGCAGGTTCTCTTGTGTCTGATGACTGCTGCTTGATAAATACTGACTGCAGGTTCTCTTGTGTCTGATGACTGCTGCTTGATAAATACTGACTGCAGGTTCTCTTGTGTCTGATGACCGACTGCTTGATAAATACTGACTGCAGGTTCTCTTGTGTCTGATGACAGCTGCTTGTTAAATACTGACTGCAGGTTCTCTTGTGTCTGATGACTGCTGCTTGATAAATACTGACTGCAGGTTCTCTTGTGTCTGGTGACCGCTGCTTGTTAAATACTGACTGCAGGTTCTCTTGTGTCTGATGACCGCTGCTTGATAAATACTGACTGCAGGTTCTCTTGTGTCTGGTGACCGCTGCTTGATAAATACTGACTGCAGGTTCTCTTGTGTCTGATGACCGCTGCTTGTTAAATACTGACTGCAGGTTCTCTTGTGTCTGATGACCGCTGCTTGATAAATACTGACTGCAGGTTCTCTTGTGTCTGATGACCGCTGCTTGATAAATACTGACTGCAGGTTCTCTTGTGTCTGATGACCGCTGCTTGATAAATACTGACTGCAGGTTCTCTTGTGTCTGATGACCGCTGCTTGATAAATACTGACTGCAGGTTCTCTTGTGTCTGATGACCTGCTGCTTGATAAATACTGACTGCAGGTTCTCTTGTGTCTGATGACCGCTGCTTGATAAATACTGACTGCAGGTTCTCTTGTGTCTGATGACCGCTGCTTGTTAAATACTGACTGCAGGTTCTCTTGTGTCTGATGACTGCTGCTTGATAAATACTGACTGCAGGTTCTCTTGTGTCTGATGACCGCTGCTTGATAAATACTGACTGCAGGTTCTCTTGTGTCTGATGACCACAGCTTGATAAATACTGACTGCAGGTTCTCTTGTTCCTTATGACCACTGCTTGATAAATACTGACTGCAGGTTCTCTTGTGTCTGATGACTGCTGCTTGATAAATACTGACTGCAGGTTCTCTTGTGTCTTGTAACTACTGCTTGATAAATACTGACTGCAGTTTCTCTTGTGTCTGATGATCACTGCTTGTTAAATACTGACTGCAGGTTCTCTTTTGTCTGATTACTGCTGCTTGATAAGTACTGACTGCAGGTTCTCTTTTGTCTGGTGACCGCTGCTTGATAAATACTGACTGCAGGTTCTCTTGTGTCTGATGACCGCTGCTTGATAAATACTGACTGCAGGTTCTCTTGTGTCTGATGACTGCTGCTTGATAAATACTGACTGCAGGTTCTCTTGTGTCTGATGACCTCTGCTTGTTAAATACTGACTGCTGGTTCTCTTGTGTCTGATGACTGCTGCTTGATAAATACTGACTGCAGGTTCTCTTGAGTCTGATGACTGCTGCTTGATAAATACTGACTGCAGGTTCTCTTGTGTCTGATGACAGCTGCTTGATAAATACTGACTGCAGGTTCTCTTGTGTCTGATGACCGCTGCTTGTTAAATACTGACTGCAGGTTCTCTTGTGTCTGATGACTGCTGCTTGATAAATACTGACTGCAGGTTCTCTTGTGTCTGATGACCGCTGCTTGATAAATACTGACTGCAGGTTCTCTTGTGTCTGATGACCGCTGCTTGTTAAATACTGACTGCAGGTTCTCTTGTGTCTGATGACTGCTGCTTGATAAATACTGACTGCAGGTTCTCTTGTGTCTGATGACTGCTGCTTGATAAATACTGACTGCAGGTTCTCTTGTGTCTGATGACCGCTGCTTGATAAATACTGACTGCAGGTTCTCTTGTGTCTGATGACTGCTGCTTGATAAATACTGACTGCAGGTTCTCTTGTGTCTGATGACCGCTGCTTGATAAATACTGACTGCAGGTTCTCTTGTGTCTGATGAACTCTGCTTGATAAATACTGACTGCAGGTTCTCTTTTGTCTGATGACTGCTGCTTGTTAAATACTGACTGCAGGTTCTCTTTTGTCTGATGACTGCTGCTTGATAAATACTGACTGCAGGTTCTCTTGTGTCTGATGACCGCTGCTTGTTAAATACTGACTGCAGGTTCTCTTGTGTCTGATGACCGCTGCTTGATAAATACTGACTGCAGGTTCTCTTGTGTCTGATGACCGCTGCTTGATAAATACTGACTGCAGGTTCTCTTGTGTCTGATGACCGCTGCTTATTAAATACTGACTGCAGGTTCTCTTGTGTCTGATGACCGCTGCTTGTTAAATACTGACTGCAGGTTCTCTTGTGTCTGATGACCGCTGCTTGATAAATACTGACTGCAGGTTCTCTTGTGTCTGATGACCGCTGCTTGTTAAATACTGACTGCAGGTTCTCTTGTGTCTGATGACTGCTGCTTGATAAATACTGACTGCAGGTTCTCTTGTGTCTGATGACTGCTGCTTGATAAATACTGACTGCAGGTTCTCTTGTGTCTTGTTACTACTGCTTGATA
Source organism: Bombina bombina (assembly GCF_027579735.1). NCBI lineage: Eukaryota > Metazoa > Chordata > Amphibia > Anura > Bombinatoridae > Bombina > Bombina bombina. The sequence goes on from NC_069499.1 coordinate 1,580,130,617, forward strand.
AATACTGACTGCAGTTTCTCTTTTGTCTGATGATCACTGCTTGTTAAATACTGACTGCAGGTTCTCTTTTGTCTGATTACTGCTGCTTGATAAATACTGACTGCAGGTTATCTTGTGTCTGGTGACCGCTGCTTATTAAATACTGACTGCAGGTTCTCTTGTTTCTGATGACCGCTGCTTGATAAATACTGACTGAAGGTTCTCATGTGTCTGGTGACCGCTGCTTATTAAATACTGACAGCAGGTTCTCTTGTGTCTGATGACCGCTGCTTATTAAATACTGACTGCTGGTTCTCTTGTGTCTGATGACTGCTTCTTGATAAATACTGACTGCAGGTTCTTTTGTGTTTGATGACTACTGCTTGTTAAATACTGACTGCAGGTTCTCTTGTGTCTGATGACCGCTGCTTGATAAATACTGACTGCAGGTTCTCTTGTGTCTGATGACCGCTGCTTGATAAATACTGACTGCAGGTTCTCTTGTGTCTGATGACCGCTGCTTGTTAAATACTGACTGCAGGTTCTCTTGTGTCTGATGACTGCTGCTTGATAAATACTGACTGCAGGATCTCTTGTGTCTGATGACCGCTGCTTGTTAAATACTGACTGCAGGTTCTCTTGTGCCTGATGACTGCTGCTTGATAAATACTGACTGCAGGATCTCTTGTGTCTGATGACCGCTGCTTGTTAAATACTGACTGCAGGTTCTCTTGTTTCTGATGACAGCTGCTGGATAAATACTGACTGCAAACTCTCTTGTGTCTGATGAGAGCTGATTGATAAATACTGACTGCAGGTTCTCTTGTGTCTGATGACCGCTGCTTGTTAAATACTGATTGCAGTTTCTCTTTTGTCTGATGATTGCTGCTTGTTAAATACTGACTGCAGGATCTCTTTTGTCTGATGACCGCTGCTTGATAATTACTGACTGCAGGTTCTCTTGTGTCTGATGACCACAGCTTGATAAATACTGACTGCAGGTTCTCTTGTTCCTGATGACCACTGCTTGATAAATACTAACTGCAGGATCACTTGTGTTTGATGACTGCTGCTTGTTAAATACTGACTGCAGGTCCTCTTGTGTCTGATGACCGCTGCTTGTTAAATACTGACTGCAGGTTCTCTTGTGTCTGATGACTGCTGCTTGTTAAATACAGACTGCAGGTTCTCTTTTGTCTGATGACCGCTGCTTGATAATTACTGACTGCAGGTTCTCTTGTATCTGATGACCACAGCTTGATAAATACTGACTGCAGGTTCTCTTGTTCCTTATGACCACTGCTTGATAAATACTGACTGCAGGTTCTCTTGTGTCTTGTAACTACTGCTTGATAAATACTGACTGCAGGTTCTCTTTTGTCTGATGACCTCTGCTTTATGAATATTGACTGCAGGTTCTCTTGTGTCTGATAACTACTGTTTGATAAATACTGACTGCAGGTTCTCTTGTGTCTAATGACCACTGCTTGATAAATACTGACAGCAGGTTCTCTTGTGTCTGATGACCGCTGCTTGATAAATACTGACTACAGGTTCTCTTGTGTATAATGACCGCTGCTTGATAAATACTGACTGCAGGTTCTCTTGTGTCTGATAACCGCTGCTTGATAAATACTGACTGCAGGTTCTCTTGTGTCTTATGACCTCTACTTGATAAATACTGACTGCAGGTTCTCTTGTGTCTTGTAACTACTGCTTGATAAATACTGACTGCAGGTTCTCTTGTGTCTTATGACTGCTGTTTGATAAATACTGACTGCAGGTTCTCTTGTGTTTGATGACCGCTGCTTGATAAGTACTGACTGCAGGTTCTCTTTTGTCTGGTGACCGCTGCTTGATAAATACTGACTGCAGGTTCTCTTGTGTCTGATGACCGCTGCTTGTTAAATACTGACTGCTGGTTCTCTTGTGTCTGATGACTGCTGCTTGATAAATACTGACTGCAGGTTCTCTTGTGTCTGATGACTGCTGCTTGATAAATACTGACTGCAGGTTCTTTTGTGTTTGATGACTACTGCTTGTTAAATACTGACTGCAGTTTCTCTTTTGTCTGATGATCACTGCTTGTTAAATACTGACTGCAGGTTCTCTTTTGTCTGATTACTGCTGCTTGATAAATACTGACTGCAGGTTATCTTGTGTCTGGTGACCGCTGCTTATTAAATACTGACTGCAGGTTCTCTTGTTTCTGATGACCGCTGCTTGATAAATACTGACTGAAGGTTCTCATGTGTCTGGTGACCGCTGCTTATTAAATACTGACAGCAGGCTCTCTTTTGTCTGGTGACCGCTGTTTATTTAATACTGACTGCAGGTTCTCTTGTATCTGATGACCGCTGCTTGATAAATACTGACTGCAGGTTCTCTTGTATCTGATGACCGCTGCTTGATAAAAACTTACTGCAGGTTCTCTTGTATCTGATGACCGCTGCTTGATAAATACTGACTGCAGGTTCTCTTGTGTCTGATGACCGCTGCTTGATAAATACTGACTGCAGGTTCTCTTGTGTCTGATGACCGCTGCTTGATAAATACTGACTGCAGGTTCTCTTGTGTCTGATGACCGCTGCTTGATAAATACTGACTGCAGGTTCTCTTGTGTCTGATGACCGCTGCTTGTTAAATACTGACTGCAGGTTCTCTTGTGTCTGATGACCGCTGCTTGTTAAATACTGACTGCAGGTTCTCTTGTGTCTGATGACTGCTGCTTGATAAATACTGACTGCAGGTTCTCTTGTGTCTGATGACCGCTGCTTGATAAATACTGACTGCAGGTTCTCTTGTGTCTGATGAACTGTGCTTGATAAATACTGACTGCAGGTTCTCTTGTGTCTGATGACTGCTGCTTGATAAATACTGACTGCAGGTTCTCTTGTGTCTGATGACCGCTGCTTGATAAATACTGACTGCAGGTTCTCTTGTGTCTGATGACAGCTGCTTGATAAATACTGACTGCAGGTTCTCTTGTGTCTGATGACAGCTGCTTGATAAATACTGACTGCAGGTTCTCTTGTGTCTGATGACCACTGCTTGATAAATACTGACTGCAGGTTCTCTTGTGTCTGATGACCGCTGCTTGATAAATACTGACTGCAGGTTCTCTTGTGTCTGATGACCGCTGCTTGATAAATACTGACTGCAGGTTCTCTTGTGTCTGATGACCGCTGCTTGATAAATACTGACTGCAGGTTCTCTTGTGTCTGATGACTGCTGCTTGATAAATACTGACTGCAGGTTCTCTTGTGTATGATGACCGCTGCTTGTTAAATACTGACTGCAGGTTCTCTTGTGTCTGATGACTGCTGCTTGATAAATACTGACTGCAGGTTCTCTTGTGTCTGATGACTGCTGCTTGTTAAATACTGACTGCAGGTTCTCTTGTGTCTGATGACCGCTGCTTGTTAAATACTGACTGCAGGTTCTCTTGTGTGTGATGACTGCTGCTTGTTAAATACAGACTGCAGGTTCTCTTTTCAGGTTCAGTATTGCCTGTCCCAACCCCTCCCCCCAGACTCAGAATGTTTGAGATTATTGCAACCTCCTGCTGTTATGTGCCTTTCTGCTATTGTGTGAGTCATCCATTGTCCTTTTGTGATTAGATAATGGAATGCTGAGACCTCCTGCTGTTATGTCTTTCTGTTATTGTGTGAGTCATCCATTGTCCTTTTGTGATTAGATAATGGAATGCTGAGACCTCCTGCTGTTATGTCTTTCTGCTATTGTGTGAGTCATCCATTGTCCTTTTGTGTTTAGAATCTTGTTTAATGGGACACTCAGGTCAAATTAAATTTTCATATTCAGATACAGCATGTCATTTTAAACAACTTTCCAATTTACTTCCATTAAAAAAAATGTGCATAGTCTTTTATATTTACACTTTTTGAGTCACCAGCTCCGACTGCAGGTTTCTATTGTGTCTTATCACAGATGCTTGATAAATACCGAGTGCAGGTTCTCTTGTGTCTGATGACCTCTGCTTGATAAATACTGACTGCAGGTTCTCTTGTGTCTGATGACCGCTGCTTGATAAATACTGACTGCAGGTTCTCTTGTGTCTGATGACTGCTGATTGTTAAATACTGACTGCAGGTTCTCTTGTGTCTGATCACAGCTGCTTGTTAAATACTGACTGCAGGTTCTCTTGTGTCTGATGACCTCTGCCTGATAAATACTGACTGCAGGTTCTCTTGTGTCTGATGACTGCTGCTTGATAAATACGGACTGCAGGTTCTCTTGTGTCTGATGACCGCTGCTTGTTATACACTGACTGAAGGTTCTCTTGTGTCTGATGACCACTGCTTGATAAATACTGACTGCAGGTTCTCTTGGATCTGATAACCGCTTCTTGATAAATACTGACTGCAGGTTCTCTTGTGTCTGATGACCGCTGCTTGATAAATACTGACTGCAGGTTATCTTGTGTCTGGTGACCGCTGCTTATTAAATACTGACAGCAGGTTCTCTTGTGTCTGGTGACCGCTGCTTATTAAATACTGACTGCAGGTTCTCTTGTGTCTGATGACCGCTGCTTGATAAATACTGACTGCAGGTTCACTTGTGTTTGATGACTGCTGCTTGATAAATACTGACTGCAGGTTCTCTTGTGTCTGATAACTGCTGCTTGATAAATACTGTCTGCAGGTTCTCGTGTGTCTGATGACCGCTGCTTGATAAATACTGACTGCAGGTTCTCTTGTGTCTGTCAACCGCTGCTTGATAAATACTGACTGCAGGTTCTCTTGTGTCTGATAACTGCTGCTTGATAAATACTGACTGCAGGTTCTCTTGTGTCTGTTGACCGCTGCTTGATAAATACTGACTGCAGGTTCTCTTGTGTCTGATGACCTCTGATTGATAAATACTGACTGCAGGTTCTCTTTTGACTGATGACCGCTGCTTATTAAATACTGACTGCAGGTTCTCTTGTGACTGATGACCGCTGCTTATTAAATACTGACTGCAGGTTCTCTTGTGTCTGATGACTGCTGCTTGATAAATACTGACTGCAGTTTCTCTTGTGTCTGATGACCTCTGCTTGTTAAATACTGAATGCAGTTTCTCTTGTGTCTGATGACCGCTGCTTGTTAAATACTGACTGCAGGTTCTCTTGTGTCTTATAACCGCTGCTTGTTAAATACTGACTGCAGGTTCTCTTGTGTCTGATGACTGCTGCTTGATAAATACTGACTGTAGGTTCCTTGTGTCTGATGACAGCTGCTTGATAAATACTGACTGCAGGTTCTCTTGTGTCTGATGACCGCTGCTTGTTAAATACTGAATGCAGTTTCACTTGTGTCTGATGACCGCTGCTTATTAAATACTGAATGCAGTTTCTCTTGTGTCTGATGAATGCTTCTTGTTAAATACTGACTGCAGGTTCTCTTGTGTCTGATGAATGCTGCTTGTTAAATACTGACTGCAGGTTCTCTTGTGCCTGATGACTGCTGCTTGATAAATACTGACTGCAGGATCTCTTGTGTCTGATGACCGCTGCTTGTAAAATACTGACTGCAGGTTCTCTTGTGTCTGATGACAGCTGCTGGATAAATACTGACTGCAGGTTCTCTTGTGTCTGATGACCGCTGCTTGTTAAATACTGACTGCAGTTTCTCTTTTGTCTGATGATCGCTGCTTGTTAAATACTGACTGCAGGTTCTCTTGTGTCTGATGAGAGCTGATTGATAAATACTGACTGCAGGTTCTCTTGTGTCTGATGACCGCTGCTTGTTAAATACTGACTGCAGTTTCTCTTTTGTCTGATGATCGCTGCTTGTTAAATACTGACTGCAGGATCTCTTTTGTCTGATGACTGCTGCTTGATAAATACTGACTGCAGGTTCCTTGTGTCTGATGACAGCTGCTTGATAAATACTGACTGCAGGTTCTCTTGTGTCTGATGACCGCTGCTTGTTAAATACTGAATGCAGTTTCACTTGTGTCTGATGACCGCTGCTTATTAAATACTGAATGCAGTTTCTCTTGTGTCTGATGAATGCTTCTTGTTAAATACTGACTGCAGGTTCTCTTGTGCCTGATGACTGCTGCTTGATAAATACTGACTGCAGGATCTCTTGTGTCTGATGACCGCTGCTTGTTAAATACTGACTGCAGGTTCTCTTGTTTCTGATGACAGCTGCTGGATAAATACTGACTGCAAACTCTATTGTGTCTGATGAGAGCTGATTGATAAATACTGACTGCAGGTTCTCTTGTGTCTGATGACCGCTGCTTGTTAAATACTGACTGCAGTTTCTCTTTTGTCTGATGATCGCTGCTTGTTAAATACTGACTGCAGGATCTCTTTTGTCTGATGACCGCTGCTTGATAATTACTGACTGCAGGTTCTCTTGTGTCTGATGACCACAGCTTGATAAATACTGACTGCAGGTTCTCTTGTTCCTGATGACCACTGCTTGATAAATACTAACTGCAGGATCACTTGTGTTTGATGACTGCTGCTTGCTAAATACTGACTGCAGGTCCTCTTGTGTCTGATGACCGCTGCTTGTTAAATACTGACTGCATGTTCTCTTGTGTCTGATGACTGCTGCTTGTTAAATACTGACTGCAGGCTCTCTTTTGTCTGATGACCGCTGCTTGATAATTACTGACTGCAGGTTCTCTTGTGTCTGTCAACCGCTGCTTGATAAATACTGACTGCAGGTCCTCTTGTGTCTGATAACTGCTGCTTGATAAATACTGACTGCAGGTTCTCTTGTGTCTGATGACCGCTGCTTGATAAATACTGACTGCAGGTTCTCTTGTGTCTGTCGACCGCTGCTTGATAAATACTGACTGCAGGTTCTCTTGTGTCTGATAACTGCTGCTTGATAAATACTGACTGCAGGTTCTCTTGTGTCTGTTGACCGCTGCTTGATAAATACTGACTGCAGGTTCTCTTGTGTCTGATGACCTCTGCTTGATAAATACTGACTGCAGGTTCTCTTGTGACTGATGACCGCTGCTTATTAAATACTGACTGCAGGTTCTCTTGTGACTGATGACCGCTGCTTATTAAATACTGACTGCAGGTTCTCTTTTGTCTGATGACTGCTGCTTGATAAATACTGACTGCAGCTTCTTTTATGTCTGATGACCTCTGCTTGTTAAATACTGAATGCAGTTTCTCTTGTGTCTGATGACCGCTGCTTGTTAAATACTGATTGCAGGTTCTCTTGTGTCTTATAACCGCTGCTTGTTAAATACTGACTGCAGGTTCTCTTGTGTCTGATGACTGCTGCTTGATAAATACTGACTGCAGGTTCCTTGTGTCTGATGACAGCTGCTTGATAAAAACTGACTGCAGGTTCTCTTGTGTCTGATAACCGCTGCTTGATAAATACTGACTGCAGGTTCTCTTGTGTCTGATGACCGCTGCTTGGTAAATACTGAATGCAGTTTCACTTGTGTCTGATGACCGCTGCTTGTTAAATACTGAATGCAGTTTCTCTTGTGTCTGATGAATGCTTCTTGTTAAATACTGACTGCAGGTTCTCTTTTGTCTGATGAATGCTGCTTGTTAAATACTGACTGCAGGTTCTCTTGTGTCTGATGACCACTGCTTGATAAATACTGACTGCAGGTTCTCTTGGATCTGATAACCGCTTCTTGATAAATACTGACTGCAGGTTCTCTTGTGTCTGATGACCGCTGCTTGATAAATACTGACTGCAGGTTCTCTTGTGTCTGGTGACCGCTGCTTATTAAATACTGACAGCAGGCTCTCTTGTGTCTGGTGACCGCTGCTTATTAAATACTGACTGCAGGTTCTCTTGTGTCTGATGACCGCTACTTGATAAATACTGACTGCAGGTTCACTTGTGTTTGATGACTGCTGCTTGATAAATACTGACTGCAGGTTCTCTTGTGTCTGATAACTGCTGCTTGATAAATACTGTCTGCAGGTTCTCTTGTGTCTGATGACCGCTGCTTGATAAATACTGACTGCAGGTTCTCTTGTGTCTGTCGACCGCTGCTTGATAAATACTGACTGCAGGTTCTCTTGTGTCTGATAACTGCTGCTTGATAAATACTGACTGCAGGTTCTCTTGTGTCTGTTGACCGCTGCTTGATAAATACTGACTGCAGGTTCTCTTGTGTCTGATTACAGCTGCTTGATAAATACTGACTGCAGGTTCTCTTGTGTCTGATGACCGCTGCTTATTAAATACTGACTGCAGGTTCTCTTGTGTCTGATGACCGCTGCTTATTAAATACTGACTGCAGGTTCTCTTGTGTCTGATGACAGCTGCTTGATAAATACTGACTGCAGGTTCTCTTGTGTCTGATGACTGCTGCTTGATAAATACTGACTGCAGTTTCTCTTGTGTCTGATGACCTCTGCTTGTTAAATACTGAATGCAGTTTCTCTTGTTCCTGATGACCACTGCTTGATAAATACTAACTGCAGGATCACTTGTGTTTGATGACTGCTGCTTGCTAAATACTGACTGCAGGTCCTCTTGTGTCTGATGACCGCTGCTTGTTAAATACTGACTGCATGTTCTCTTGTGTCTGATGACTGCTGCTTGTTAAATACTGACTGCAGGCTCTCTTTTGTCTGATGACCGCTGCTTGATAATTACTGACTGCAGGTTCTCTTGTATCTGATGACCACAGCTTGATAAATACTGACTGCAGGTTCTCTTGTTCCTTATGACCACTGCTTGATAAATACTAACTGCAGGATTTCTTGTGTCTGATGACCACTGCTTGATAAATTCTAACTGCAGGCTCTCTTGTGTCTGGTAACCGCTGCTTGATAAATACTGACTGCAGGTTCTCTTGTGTCTTATCACCTCTGCTTGATAAATACTGACTGCAGGTTCTCTTGTGTCTTGTAACTACTGCTTGATAAATACTGACTGCAGGTTCTCTTGGTTCTGATAACTGCTGCTTGATAAATACTGACTGCAGGTTCTCTTGTGTCTGATGACCACTGCTTGATAAATACTGACTGCAGGTTCTCTTGTGTCTGATAACTACTGTTTGATAAATACTGACTGCAGGTTCTCTTGTGTCTAATGACCACTGCTTGATAAATACTGACAGCAGGTTCTCTTGTGTCTGATGACCGCTGCTTGATAAATACTGACTGCAGGTTCTCTTGTGTATAATGACCGCTGCTTGATAAATACTGACTGCAGGTTCTCTTGTGTCTGATAACCGCTGCTTGATAAATACTGACTGCAGGTTCTCTTGTGTCTTATGACCTCTACTTGATAAATACTGACTGCAGGTTCTCTTGTGTCTAATGACCGCTGCTTGATAAATACTGACTGCAGGTTCTCTTGTGTCTTATGACCTCTACTTGATAAATACTGACTGCAGGTTCTCTTGTGTCTTATGACCTCTACTTGATATATACTGACTGCAGGTTCTCTTGTTCCTGATGACCACTGCTTGATAAATACTAACTGCAGGATCACTTGTGTTTGATGACTGCTGCTTGTTAAATACTGACTGCAGGTCCTCTTGTGTATGATGACCGCTGCTTGTTAAATACTGACTGCAGGTTCTCTTGTGTGTGATGACTGCTGCTTGTTAAATACAGACTGCAGGTTCTCTTGTGTCTGATGACTGCTGCTTGTTAAATACAGACTGCAGGTCCTCTTGTGTATGATGACCGCTGCTTGTTAAATACTGACTGCAGGTTCTCTTGTGTGTGATGACTGCTGCTTGTTAAATACAGACTGCAGGTTCTCTTTTCAGGTTCAGTATTGCCTGTCCCAACCCCTCCCCCCAGACTCAGAATGTTTGAGATTATTGCAACCTCCTGCTGTTATGTGCCTTTCTGCTATTGTGTGAGTCATCCATTGTCCTTTTGTGATTAGATAATGGAATGCTGAGACCTCCTGCTGTTATGTCTTTCTGCTATTGTGTGAGTCATCCATTGTCCTTTTGTGTTTAGAATCTTGTTTAATGGGACACTCAGGTCAAATTAAATTTTCATATTCAGATACAGCATGTCATTTTAAACAACTTTCCAATTTACTTCCATTAAAAAAAATGTGCATAGTCTTTTATATTTACACTTTTTGAGTCACCAGCTCCGACTGCAGGTTTCTATTGTGTCTTATCACAGATGCTTGATAAATACCGAGTGCAGGTTCTCTTGTGTCTGATGACCTCTGCTTGATAAATACTGACTGCAGGTTCTCTTGTGTCTGATGACCGCTGCTTGATAAATACTGACTGCAGGTTCTCTTGTGTCTGATGACTGCTGATTGTTAAATACTGACTGCAGGTTCTCTTGTGTCTGATCACAGCTGCTTGTTAAATACTGACTGCAGGTTCTCTTGTGTCTGATGACCTCTGCCTGATAAATACTGACTGCAGGTTCTCTTGTGTCTGATGACTGCTGCTTGATAAATACGGACTGCAGGTTCTCTTGTGTCTGATGACCGCTGCTTGTTATACACTGACTGAAGGTTCTCTTGTGTCTGATGACCACTGCTTGATAAATACTGACTGCAGGTTCTCTTGGATCTGATAACCGCTTCTTGATAAATACTGACTGCAGGTTCTCTTGTGTCTGATGACCGCTGCTTGATAAATACTGACTGCAGGTTATCTTGTGTCTGGTGACCGCTGCTTATTAAATACTGACAGCAGGTTCTCTTGTGTCTGGTGACCGCTGCTTATTAAATACTGACTGCAGGTTCTCTTGTGTCTGATGACCGCTGCTTGATAAATACTGACTGCAGGTTCACTTGTGTTTGATGACTGCTGCTTGATAAATACTGACTGCAGGTTCTCTTGTGTCTGATAACTGCTGCTTGATAAATACTGTCTGCAGGTTCTCGTGTGTCTGATGACCGCTGCTTGATAAATACTGACTGCAGGTTCTCTTGTGTCTGTCAACCGCTGCTTGATAAATACTGACTGCAGGTTCTCTTGTGTCTGATAACTGCTGCTTGATAAATACTGACTGCAGGTTCTCTTGTGTCTGTTGACCGCTGCTTGATAAATACTGACTGCAGGTTCTCTTGTGTCTGATGACCTCTGATTGATAAATACTGACTGCAGGTTCTCTTTTGACTGATGACCGCTGCTTATTAAATACTGACTGCAGGTTCTCTTGTGACTGATGACCGCTGCTTATTAAATACTGACTGCAGGTTCTCTTGTGTCTGATGACTGCTGCTTGATAAATACTGACTGCAGTTTCTCTTGTGTCTGATGACCTCTGCTTGTTAAATACTGAATGCAGTTTCTCTTGTGTCTGATGACCGCTGCTTGTTAAATACTGACTGCAGGTTCTCTTGTGTCTTATAACCGCTGCTTGTTAAATACTGACTGCAGGTTCTCTTGTGTCTGATGACTGCTGCTTGATAAATACTGACTGCAGGTTCCTTGTGTCTGATGACAGCTGCTTGATAAATACTGACTGCAGGTTCTCTTGTGTCTGATGACCGCTGCTTGTTAAATACTGAATGCAGTTTCACTTGTGTCTGATGACCGCTGCTTATTAAATACTGAATGCAGTTTCTCTTGTGTCTGATGAATGCTTCTTGTTAAATACTGACTGCAGGTTCTCTTGTGTCTGATGAATGCTGCTTGTTAAATACTGACTGCAGGTTCTCTTGTGCCTGATGACTGCTGCTTGATAAATACTGACTGCAGGATCTCTTGTGTCTGATGACCGCTGCTTGTAAAATACTGACTGCAGGTTCTCTTGTGTCTGATGACAGCTGCTGGATAAATACTGACTGCAAACTCTCTTGTGTCTGATGAGAGCTGATTGATAAATACTGACTGCAGGTTCTCTTGTGTCTGATGACCGCTGCTTGTTAAATACTGACTGCAGTTTCTCTTTTGTCTGATGATCGCTGCTTGTTAAATACTGACTGCAGGTTCTCTTTTGTCTGATGACTGCTGCTTGATAAATACTGACTGCAGGTTCCTTGTGTCTGATGACAGCTGCTTGATAAATACTGACTGCAGGTTCTCTTGTGTCTGATGACCGCTGCTTGTTAAATACTGAATGCAGTTTCACTTGTGTCTGATGACCGCTGCTTATTAAATACTGAATGCAGTTTATCTTGTGTCTGATTAATGCTTCTTGTTAAATACTGACTGCAGGTTCTCTTGTGTCTGATGAATGCTGCTTGTTAAATACTGACTGCAGGTTCTCTTGTGCCTGATGACTGCTGCTTGATAAATACTGACTGCAGGATCTCTTGTGTCTGATGACCGCTGCTTGTTAAATACTGACTGCAGGTTCTCTTGTTTCTGATGACAGCTGCTGGATAAATACTGACTGCAAACTCTATTGTGTCTGATGAGAGCTGATTGATAAATACTGACTGCAGGTTCTCTTGTGTCTGATGACCGCTGCTTGTTAAATACTGACTGCAGTTTCTCTTTTGTCTGATGATCGCTGCTTGTTAAATACTGACTGCAGGATCTCTTTTGTCTGATGAACGCTGCTTGATAATTACTGACTGCAGGTTCTCTTGTGTCTGATGACCACAGCTTGATAAATACTGACTGCAGGTTCTCTTGTTCCTGATGACCACTGCTTGATAAATACTAACTGCAGGATCACTTGTGTTTAATGACTGCTGCTTGCTAAATACTGACTGCAGGTCCTCTTGTGTCTGATGACCGCTGCTTGTTAAATACTGACTGCATGTTCTCTTGTGTCTGATGACTGCTGCTTGTTAAATACTGACTGCAGGCTCTCTTTTGTCTGATGACCGCTGCTTGATAATTACTGACTGCAGGTTCTCTTGTGTCTGTCGACCGCTGCTTGATAAATACTGACTGCAGGTCCTCTTGTGTCTGATAACTGCTGCTTGATAAATACTGACTGCAGGTTCTCTTGTGTCTGATGACCGCTGCTTGATAAATACTGACTGCAGGTTCTCTTGTGTCTGTCGACCGCTGCTTGATAAATACTGACTGCAGGTTCTCTTGTGTCTGATAACTGCTGCTTGATAAATACTGACTGCAGGTTCTCTTGTGTCTGTTGACCGCTGCTTGATAAATACTGACTGCAGGTTCTCTTGTGTCTGATGACCTCTGCTTGATAAATACTGACTGCAGGTTCTCTTGTGACTGATGACCGCTGCTTATTAAATACTGACTGCAGGTTCTCTTGTGACTGATGACCGCTGCTTATTAAATACTGACTGCAGGTTCTCTTTTGTCTGATGACTGCTGCTTGATAAATACTGACTGCAGTTTCTTTTATGTCTGATGACCTCTGCTTGTTAAATACTGAATGCAGTTTCTCTTGTGTCTGATGACCGCTGCTTGTTAAATACTGATTGCAGGTTCTCTTGTGTCTTATAACCGCTGCTTGTTAAATACTGACTGCAGGTTCTCTTGTGTCTGATGACTGCTGCTTGATAAATACTGACTGTAGGTTCCTTGTGTCTGATGACAGCTGCTTGATAAAAACTGACTGCAGGTTCTCTTGTGTCTGATAACCGCTGCTTGATAAATACTGACTGCAGGTTCTCTTGTGTCTGATGACCGCTGCTTGGTAAATACTGAATGCAGTTTCACTTGTGTCTGATGACCGCTGCTTGTTAAATACTGAATGCAGTTTCTCTTGTGTCTGATGAATGCTTCTTGTTAAATACTGACTGCAGGTTCTCTTTTGTCTGATGAATGCTGCTTGTTAAATACTGACTGCAGGTTCTCTTGTGTCTGATGACCACTGCTTGATAAATACTGACTGCAGGTTCTCTTGGATCTGATAACCGCTTCTTGATAAATACTGACTGCAGGTTCTCTTGTGTCTGATGACCGCTGCTTGATAAATACTGACTGCAGGTTCTCTTGTGTCTGGTGACCGCTGCTTATTAAATACTGACAGCAGGCTCTCTTGTGTCTGGTGACCGCTGCTTATTAAATACTGACTGCAGGTTCTCTTGTGTCTGATGACCGCTACTTGATAAATACTGACTGCAGGTTCACTTGTGTTTGATGACTGCTGCTTGATAAATACTGACTGCAGGTTCTCTTGTGTCTGATAACTGCTGCTTGATAAATACTGTCTGCAGGTTCTCTTGTGTCTGATGACCGCTGCTTGATAAATACTGACTGCAGGTTCTCTTGTGTCTGTCGACCGCTGCTTGATAAATACTGACTGCAGGTTCTCTTGTGTCTGATAACTGCTGCTTGATAAATACTGACTGCAGGTTCTCTTGTGTCTGTTGACCGCTGCTTGATAAATACTGACTGCAGGTTCTCTTGTGTCTGATGACCTCTGCTTGATAAATACTGACTGCAGGTTCTCTTGTGACTGATGACCGCTGCTTATTAAATACTGACTGCAGGTTCTCTTGTGTCTGATGACCGCTGCTTATTAAATACTGACTGCAGGTTCTCTTGTGTCTGATGACAGCTGCTTGATAAATACTGACTGCAGGTTCTCTTGTGTCTGATGACTGCTGCTTGATAAATACTGACTGCAGTTTCTCTTGTGTCTGATGACCTCTGCTTGTTAAATACTGAATGCAGTTTCTCTTGTTCCTGATGACCACTGCTTGATAAATACTAACTGCAGGATCACTTGTGTTTGATGACTGCTGCTTGCTAAATACTGACTGCAGGTCCTCTTGTGTCTGATGACCGCTGCTTGTTAAATACTGACTGCATGTTCTCTTGTGTCTGATGACTGCTGCTTGTTAAATACTGACTGCAGGCTCTCTTTTGTCTGATGACCGCTGCTTGATAATTACTGACTGCAGGTTCTCTTGTATCTGATGACCACAGCTTGATAAATACTGACTGCAGGTTCTCTTGTTCCTTATGACCACTGCTTGATAAATACTAACTGCAGGATTTCTTGTGTCTGATGACCACTGCTTGATAAATTCTAACTGCAGGCTCTCTTGTGTCTGGTAACCGCTGCTTGATAAATACTGACTGCAGGTTCTCTTGTGTCTTATCACCTCTGCTTGATAAATACTGACTGCAGGTTCTCTTGTGTCTTGTAACTACTGCTTGATAAATACTGACTGCAGGTTCTCTTGGTTCTGATAACTGCTGCTTGATAAATACTGACTGCAGGTTCTCTTGTATCTGATGACCACTGCTTGATAAATACTGACTGCAGGTTCTCTTGTGTCTGATAACTACTGTTTGATAAATACTGACTGCAGGTTCTCTTGTGTCTAATGACCACTGCTTGATAAATACTGACAGCAGGTTCTCTTGTGTCTGATGACCGCTGCTTGATAAATACTGACTGCAGGTTCTCTTGTGTATAATGACCGCTGCTTGATAAATACTGACTGCAGGTTCTCTTGTGTCTGATAACCGCTGCTTGATAAATACTGACTGCAGGTTCTCTTGTGTCTTATGACCTCTACTTGATAAATACTGACTGCAGGTTCTCTTGTGTCTAATGACCGCTGCTTGATAAATACTGACTGCAGGTTCTCTTGTGTCTTATGACCTCTACTTGATAAATACTGACTGCAGGTTCTCTTGTGTCTTATGACCTCTACTTGATAAATACTGACTGCAGGTTCTCTTGTGTCTTGTAACTACTGCTTGATAAATACTGACTGCAGGTTCTCTTGTGTCTAATGACCGCTGCTTGATAAATACTGACTGCAGGTTCTCTTTTGTCTGATGACCACTGCTTGTTAAATACGGACTTCAGGTTCTCTTGTGACTGATGACTGCTGCTTGTTAAATATTGACTTCAGGTTCTCTTGTGTCTGATGACTACTGCTTGATAAATACTGACTGCAGGTTCTCTTGTGTCTGATGACTGCTGTTTGATAAATACTGACTGCAGGTTCTCTTGTGTCTAATGACCGCTGCTTGATAAATACTGACTGCAAGTTCTCTTTTGTCTGATGACCACTGCTTGTTAAATACGGACTTCAGCTTCTCTTGTGACTGATGACTGCTGCTTGTTAAATATTGACTTCAGGATCTCTTGTGTCTGATGACTGCTGTTTGATAAATACTGACTGCAGGTTCTCTTGTGTTTGATGACCGCTGCTTGATAAGTACTGACTGCCGGTTCTCTTTTGTCTGGTGACCGCTGCTTGATAAATACTGACTGCAGGTTCTCTTGTGTCTGATGACCGCTGCTTGTTAAATACTGACTGCTGGTTCTCTTGTGTCTGATGACTGCTTCTTGATAAATACTGACTGCAGGTTCTTTTGTGTTTGATGACTACTGCTTGTTAAATACTGACTGCAGTTTCTCTTTTGTCTGATGATCACTGCTTGTTAAATACTGACTGCAGGTTCTCTTTTGTCTGATGATCACTGCGTGTTAAATACTGACTGCTAGTTCTCTTGTGTCTGATGACTGCTTCTTGATAAATACTGACTGCAGGTTCTTTTGTGTTTGATGACTACTGCTTGTTAAATACTGACTGCAGTTTCTCTTTTGTCTGATGACTGCTTCTTGATAAATACTGACTGCAGGTTCTTTTGTGTTTGATGACTACTGCTTTTTAAACACTGACTGCAGGATCTCTTGTGTCTGATGACCGCTGCTTGTTAAATACTGACTGCAGGTTCACTTGTTTCTGATGACAGCTGCTGGATAAATACTGACTGCAAACTCTCTTGTGTCTGATGAGAGCTGATTGATAAATACTGACTGCAGGTTCTCTTGTGTCTGATGACCGCTGCTTGTTAAATACTGACTGCAGTTTCTCTTTTGTCTGATGATCGCTGCTTGTTAAATACTGACTGCAGGATCTCTTTTGTATGATGACCGCTGCTTGATATTTACTGACTGCAGGTTCTCTTGTGTCTGATGACCACAGCTTGATAAATACTGACTGCAGGTTCTCTTGTTCCTGATGACCACTGCTTGATAAATACTAACTGCAGGATCACTTGTGTTTGATGACTGCTGCTTGTTAAATACTGACTGCAGGTCCTCTTGTGTCTGATGACCGCTGCTTGTTAAATACTGACTGCAGGTTCTCTTGTGTCTGATGACTGCTGCTTGTTAAATACAGACTGCAGGTTCTCTTTTGTCTGATGACCGCTGCTTGATAATTACTGACTGCAGGTTCTCTTGTATCTGATGACCACAGCTTGATAAATACTGACTGCAGGTTCTCTTGTGTCTGATGACCGCTGCTTGTTAAATACTGACTGCAGGTTCTCTTGTGTCTGATGACCGCTGCTTGATAAATACTGACTGCAGGTTCTCTTTTGTCTGATGACAGCTGCTTGATAAATACTGACTGCAGGTTCTCTTGTTCCTTATGACCACTGCTTGATAAATACTAACTGCAGGATCTCTTGTGTCTGATGACCACTGCTTGATAAATTCTAACTGCAGGCTCTCTTGTGTCTTATGACCTCTGCTTGATAAATACTGACTGCAGGTTCTCTTGTGTCTGATGACCTCTGCTTTATGAATATTGACTGCAGGTTCTCTTGTGTCTAATGACCACTGCTTGATAAATACTGACTGCAGGTTCTCTTGTGTCTAATGACCACTGCTTGATAAATACTGACAGCAGGTTCTCTTGTGTCTGATGACCGCTGCTTGATAAATACTGACTGCAGGTTCTCTTGTGTATAATGACCGCTGCTTGATAAATACTGACTGCAGGTTCTCTTGTGTCTGATAACCGCTGCTTGATAAATACTGACTGCAGGTTCTCTTGTGTCTGATGACCTCTGCTTTATGAATATTGACTGCAGGTTCTCTTGTGTCTGATAACTACTGTTTGATAAATACTGACTGCAGGTTCTCTTGTGTCTAATGACCACTGCTTGATAAATACTGACAGCAGGTTCTCTTGTGTCTGATGACCGCTGCTTGATAAATACTGACTGCAAGTTCTCTTGTGTATAATGACCGCTGCTTGATAAATACTGACTGCAGGTTCTCTTGTGTCTGATAACCGCTGCTTGATAAATACTGACTGCAGGTTCTCTTGTGTCTTATGACCTCTACTTGATAAATACTGACTGCAGGTTCTCTTGTGTCTTATGACCTCTACTTGATAAATACTGACTGCAGGTTCTCTTGTGTCTTGTAACTACTGCTTGATAAATACTGACTGCAGGTTCTCTTGTGTCTGATGACCACTGCTTGTTAAATACTGACTGCAGGTTCTCTTGTGTCTGATGACAGCTGCTTGATAAATACTGACTGCAGGTTCTCTTCTGTCTGATGACCGCTGCTTGATAAATACTGACTGCAGGTTCTCTTGTGTCTGATGACTTCTGCTTGATAAATACTGACTGCAGGTTCTCTTATGTCTGATGACCGCTGCTTGATAAATACTGACTGCAGGTTCTCTTGTGTCTGATGAACTCCGCTTGATAAATACTGACTGCAGGTTCTCTTGTGTCTGATAACCGCTGCTTGTTAAATACTGACTGCAGGTTCTCTTGTGTCTGATGAACTCCGCTTGATAAATACTGACTGCAGGTTCTCTTGTGTCTGATGACCGCTGCTTGATAAATACTGACTGCAGGTTCTCTTGTTTCTGATCACAGCTGCGTGATAAATACTGACTGCAGGTTCTCTTGTGTCTGATGACTGCTGCTTGATAAATACTGACTGCAGGTTCTCTTGTGTCTGATGACCGCTGCTTGATAAATACTGACTGCAGGTTCTCTTGTGTCTGATGACCGCTGCTTGATAAATACTGTCTGCAGGTTCTCTTGTGTCTGATGACCGCTGCTTGATAAATACTGACTGCAGGTTCTCTTGTTTCTGATCACAGCTGCGTGATAAATACTGACTGCAGGTTCTCTTGTGTCTGATGACCACTGCTGGATAAATACTGACTGCAGGTTCTCTTGTTCCTTATGACCACTGCTTGATAAATACTGACTGCAGGTTCTCTTGTGTCTGATGACCGCTGCTTGATAAATACTGACTGCAGGTTCTCTTGTGTCTGATGACCGCTGCTTGATAAATACTGACTGCAGGTTCTCTTGTGTCTGATGACCGCTGCTTGATAAATACTGACTGCAGGTTCTCTTGTTTCTGATCACAGCTGCGTGATAAATACTGACTGCAGGTTCTCTTGTGTCTGATGACCACTGCTGGATAAATACTGACTGCAGGTTCTCTTGTTCCTTATGACCACTGCTTGATAAATACTGACTGCAGGTTCTCTTGTGTCTGATGACCGCTGCTTGATAAATACTGACTGCAGGTTCTCTTGTGTCTGATGACCGCTGCTTGATAAATACTGACTGCAGGTTCTCTTGTGTCTGATGACCGCTGCTTGATAAATACTGACTGCAGGTTCTCTTGTTTCTGATCACAGCTGCGTGATAAATACTGACTGCAGGTTCTCTTGTGTCTGATGACCACTGCTTGATAAATACTGACTGCAGGTTCTCTTGTGTCTGATGACCGCTGCTTGATAAATACTGACTGCAGGTTCTCTTGTGTCTGATGACCGCTGCTTGATAAATACTGACTGCAGGTTCTCTTGTGTCTGATGACCGCTGCTTGATAAATACTGACTGCAGGTTCTCTTGTGTCTGATGACCACTGCTGGATAAATACTGACTGCAGGTTCTCTTGTGTCTGATGACCGCTGCTTGATAAATACTGACTGCAGGTTCACTTGTGTCTGATGACCGCTGCTTGATAAATACTGACTGCAGGTTGTCTTGTGTCTGATCACAGCTGCGTGATAAATACTGACTGCAGGTTCTCTTGTGTCTGATGACCGCTGCTTGATAAATACTGACTGCAGGTTCTCTTGTGTCTGATCACAGCTGCGTGATAATTACTGACTGCAGGTTCACTTGTGTCTGATGACCGCTGCTTGATAAATACTGACTGCAGGTTCACTTGTGCCTTATCACAGCTGCTTGATAAATACGGAGTGAAGGTTGTCTCGTTTCTAATAACTGCTGCTTGATAAATACTGACAAAAAATAGAGTCTTGATAAAGGCCTAGCAAGGGCCGAAACGCGTAGACCTGTACTGGTTAGCCTATTTTCATTTGTGTTTCTGCATCGTGATTATTCTACACATTTGTTTTATCTTTTTTCCCTTTAGGTAAACCCCCACTCTGGCTCACTAGTCGCATGTGTGTCAGCACCTAGGACCTATCATATATATATATTTTTTGCTCATCTGTGCTCATTTTTTCACTCCACTATATCTTTTACTCATTTTTATTCATCATTTTTTTCACACAATTTTTAAGTTTTTTCACTCTATTTTTATTTTTCATCTCTCAATCATGTTTGGATTATAGACTTTTGGACATAATTGATTTTGGACTCACATTTATTTGAGACACTTCACATCACTTTTTTGATCCCAACCACAAGGAATTTTACTCACAGACATTTTTTTCATGGACACTTTTTAGTCACGGACATCTTTTTATCCTCAAGTATTTTGTGCCCACTGGTACTTTTTTTATCCACTTTATATTCACTTTGCTGTTTACATCAACTTGTTTTTATTTGTTTTTAACTGTTACCATTTGCTTCTTAATTGATTCTTACATGGATCCATGATTACTGTTTTTAATATTTTATATGTGTAACCAGATGTTATATTAAATTTAATTATTTGTACACATCTACGTATTTTAACCTGCCACCTTAGCCTCCGTTCAGGTTGGCGCCTGGGGACACTTCTATTTTTTTATCTTATTCTTTGGTTATAGCTAGGGATCAACTCCCCTGGGCCTATAGGTGCATATTGGCGCTGTAGTAGATACCCGTTTTCTATATTTTGATAAATACTGACTGCAGGTTCTCTTGTGTCTGATGACCGCTGCTTGTTAAATACTGACTGCAGGTTCTTTTGTGTCTGATGACTGCTGCTTGATAAATACTGACTGCAGGTTCTCTTGTGTCTGATGACCGCTGCTTGATAAATACTGACTGCAGGTTCTCTTGTGTCTTGTAACTACTGCTTGATAAATACTGACTGCAGGTTCTCTTGTGTCTTGTAACTACTGCTTGATAAATACTGACTGCAGGTTCTCTTGTGTCTGATGACAGCTGCTTGATAAATACTGACTGCAGGTTTTCTTGTGTCTGATGACCGCTGCTTTATAAATACTGACTGCAGGTTTTCTTGTGTCTGATGACCGCTGCTTTATAAATACTGACTGCAGGTTCTCTTGTGTCTGATGACTGCTGCTTGATAAATACTGACTGCAGGTTTTCTTGTGTCTAATGACCGCTGCTTGATAAATACTGACTGCAGGTTCTCTTGTGTCTGATGACCACTGCTTGATAAATACTGACTGCAGGTTCTCTTGTGTCTGATGACCGCTGCTTGTCAAATACTGGCTGCAGGTTCTCTTGTGTCTAATGACCGCTGCTTGATAAATACTGACTGCAGGTTTTCTTGTATCTGATAACCGCTGCTTGATAAATACTGACTGCAGGTTCTCTTGTATCTGATAACCGCTGCTTGATAAATACTGACTGCAGGTTCTCTTGGGTCTAATGACCGCTGCTTGATAAATACTGACTGCAGGTTTTCTTGTGTCTAATTACCGTTGCTTGTTAAATACTGACTGCAGGTTCTCTTGTGTCTGATGGCCACTGCTTGATAAATACTGACTGCAGGTTCTCTTGTGTCTGATCACAACTGCTTGATAAATACTGACTGCAGGTTCTATTGTGTCTGATAACCGCTGTCTGGAACAGGACGTTCTGGGATGGAGGAACCTTGCCCTCTGAGACCTCTGGGGGGAGGCTCTTCAACAGGAATGGAAGGATGGAAAGGTCCTCCCCACGAATGACCAGAGGTTCCGGGTTCGGTGGACCTTGAGAGTGCCTTTTCTTGGAAAACAGCCAAAGAAAGAATGGCTATCTGTTCTATATAGACTTTTCCAGCAAGAGATTTGGGTGGAGGATGGCTATCTGGCCCTCCAATGGGTCACTATGCAAGCTCAGCCATGGCTGGAGGATGGCTCCCCCACAGAGGGCTTTGGCGGCCCTGGATTGCTCTTTACAAAAAGGACAGAGGACCCACAGGTTGGGAGCGAGACGGACCAGGTTTTGGTGGATATCTCTGGGCTCCAAGAGGAACTGCTGGATCTCTTGGAGGAATCCTGGCTACTAGATGATCTGGATTTTATAATTGACCAGGAAGAGGCACTGGTCAAGGAATACAAGTGGCTGCTAGATCTCGTTAAGCAGCGTGCCAAGGGTATACAGATCTGGGGTGCAGGCCTCTGGGATTCATGGAGCTCGACCATGGAGGAGTGGCAACAAAGAAAAAGGGAACCAGGGCTGCTGGATCCTGATAAGCAGTCTGGCTCCGAGCTTATGGTCTTGGACCTGGGGGCCACCCTAGCAAAAGCGCTGGCAACAGGACAGAGAGCCGCCGGCTCGGCCCAGCCCCTACAGCAGCTCTGGTAAACCAGGGAGAGGCGATAGTTGTCCTCCCTCCCCTTACACAGAACCCCTTGCAGGGAGAGACGGATATTGATAACTCTCCCTAACATGAACCCCGAGTCTAAACACCTCTAATCTTACACTTATTAACCCCTAATCTGCCATCCCCGCTATCACTGACACCTACATTATATTATTAACCCCTAACCTGCCGCTCTGGACACCGCCGCCACCTACATTATACTTATGAACCCCTAATCTACTGCCCCCAACATCGCTGACACATACATTTTATTTATTAACCCCTAATCTGCCCCCCCAATGTCGCAGCAACTATATTAAATTTATTAACCCCTAATCTGCCACCGCCACCAACGTCGCCGCCACAATTATAAATTTATTAACCCTTAAACCTAAATCTAACCCTAACACTAACCCCCCCCCTAACTTAAATATAATTTAAATTAAACAAAATTAATTTACCATAATTAAATAAATTAATCCTATGTAAAACTAAATACTTACCGATAAAATAAACCCTAAGCTAGCTACAATATAACTAATAGTTACATTGTATCTAGCTTAGGATTTATATTATTTTACAGGCAACTTTGTATTTATTTTAACTAAGTACAATAGTTATGAAATAGTTATTAACTATTTAATAACTTCCTAGTTAAAATAAGTACAAAAGTACCTGTAAAATAAACCCTAACCTAAGTTACAATTACACCTAACACTACACTATAATTAAACTAATTACCTAAACTAACTACAATTAATTACAATTAAATTAAATAAACTAAATTACGAAAAAAAAAAGAAAAACACTAAATTACAGGGGAAAAAAAAAGAATTACAAGAATTTTAAACTAATTACACCTAATCTAATCCCCCTAATAAAATAAAAAAAGCCCCCCAAAATATTCCCTACCCTATACTAAATTACAAATAGCCCTCTTAAAGAAACTTAACACTACCCCCCTGAATATCACCCTACCTTGAGCCGTCTTCACCCAGCCGGGCACAAGTTTACCTCCAGAGGGGCAGAATTGTTCATCAATCCGGGCAGAAGAGGTCCTCCAAGCGGCAGAAGTCTTCATCCAGGCGGCATCTTCTATCTTCATCCATCCGGAGCGGAGTGGGTCCATCTTCAATCCAGCATCCTCTTCAAACGAAGTCCAAGCGAAGAATGAAGGTTCCTTTAAATGATGTCATCCAAGATGGCATCCCTTGAATTCCGATTGGCTGATAGGATTCTATCAGCCAATCGGAATTAAGGTAGGAAAAATCCTATTGGCTGATCCAATCAGCCAATAGGATTGAGCTTGCATTCTATTGGCTGTTCCAATGAGCCAATAGAATGCAACCTCAATCATATTGGCTGATTGCATCAGTCAATAGGATTTTTCCTACCTTAATTCCAATTTTCTGATAGAATCCTATCAGCCAATCGGAATTCAAGGGACACCATCTTGGATGACGTCATTTAAAGGAACCTTCATTCTTCGCTTTGACTTCATTTGAAGAGGATGCTCCGCGTCGGCTGGATTGAAGATGGACCAGCTCCGCTCCGGATGGATGAAGATAGAAGATGCCACCTGGATGAAGACTTCTGCCGCTTTTAGGACCTCTTCTGCCCGGATCGGATGAAGACTTCTGCCACTCTGTAGGTCCACTTGTGCCCGGCTGGGTGAAGACAGCTCAAGGTAGGGTGATCTTCAGGGGGGTAGTGTTAGGTGTTTTTAAGGGGGGATTGGGTAGGTTTTAGAGTAGGGTTGGGTGTGTGGGTGGTGGGTTTTAATGTTGGGGGGTATTTTATTTTTTTACAGGTGAAAGAGCTGATTACTTTGGGGCAATGCCCTGCAAAAGGCCCTTTTAAGGACTATTTGTAATTTAGTATAGGGTAGGGTTTTTTTTATTTTGGGGGGCATTTTGGGGGGCTTTTTTATTTTATTAGGGGCATTAGATTAGGTGTAATTAGTTTAAAATTCTTGTAATTCTTTTTAATTTCTGTAATTTAGTGTTTGTTTTTTTCGTAATTTATTTTATTTAATTTAATTGTAATTAATTGTAGGTAGTTTAGATAATTAGTTTAATTATAGTGTAGTGTTAAGTGTAATTGTAACTTAGGTTAGGGTTTATTTTACAGGTACTTTTGTACTTATTTTAACTAGGAAGTTATAAAATAGTTATTAACTATTTAATAGCTATTGTACCTAGTTAAAATAAATACAAAGTTGCCTGTAAAATAAATATAAATCCTAAGCTAGCTACAATGTAACTATTAGTTATATTGTAGCTATCTTATACCTAGATTTAGAGTTCTGTGGCCAAAGGGGTGCGTTAGCTACGCGTGCTTTTTTTCTCCCGCACCTTTTAAATACCGCTGGTATTTAGAGTTCACAGAATGGCTGGGTTTTCAGTGCGTTAGGCTCCAAAAAGCGTAGAGCATAATTTAACGCCACTGCAACTCTAGATACCAGCGCTGCTTACGGACGCGGCCAGCTTCAAAAACGTGCTCGTGCATGATTCCCCCATAGAAAACAATGGGGCTGTTTGAGCTGAAAAAAAACCTAACACCTGCAAAAAAGCCGCATTCAGCTCCTAACGCAGCCCCATTGTTTTCTATGGGGAAACACTTCCTACGTCTGCACCTAACACCCTAACATGTACCCCGAGTCTACACACCCCTAACCTTACACTTATTAACCTCTAATCTGCCGCCCCCGCTATCGCTGACACCTGCATCCTATCAGCCAATCGGAATTCGAGGGACGCCATCTTGGATGACGTCATTTACAGGAACCGTAATTCGGCGAGTAGGCGTCGGTTGAAGAGGTTGGATCCGCGTCGGTTGGAAAGAAGATGGCTCCGCTCCAGAAGAAAGAAAATTGAAGATGCGGCTTGATAGAAGACTTCATTCCGATGATGGACTTCCGACTTCAGCCCGATGATGGAGTTCTTCAGCCGCCGCTTGGATCCAGACTTCAGCCCGAGGATGGACGTGACTCTTCAGCCCCCCGCTTGGGCTTGGATCAACACTTCCGAGGCTTGGATCAAGACTTCCGAGTACGGATCGGTGAACCTGGTATGGTGAAGATAAGGTAGGAAGATCTTCAGGGGCTTAGTGTTAGGTTTATTTAAGGGGGGTTTGGGTTAGATTAGGGGTATGTGGGTGGTGGGTTGTAATGTTGGGGGGGTATTGTATGTGTTTTTTTTAAAAGGCAAAAGAACTGAATTCTTTGGGGCATGCCCCGCAAAGGGCCCTGTTCAGGGCTGGTAAGGTAAAAGAACTTTTTTAATTTAGAATAGGGTAGGGCATTTTTTTATTTTGGGGGGCTTTGTTATTTTATTAAGGGGCTTAGAGTAGGTGTAATTAGTTTAAAATTGTTGTAATATTTTTCTAATGTTTGTAAATATTTTTTTATTTTTTGCAACTTAGTTCTTTTTTATTTTTTGTACTTAGTTTAGTTTATTTCATTGTATTTATTTGTAGATATTGTATTTAATTAATTTATTGATAGTGTAGTGTTAGGTTTAATTGTAGATAATTGTAGGTATTTTATTTAATTAATTTATTGATCGTGTAGTGTTATGTTTAATTGTAACTTAGGTTAGGATTTATTTTACAGGTAATTTTGAAATTATTTTAACTATTTTAGCTATTAAATAGTTCTTAACTATTTAATAGCTATTGTACCTGGTTAAAATAAATACAAAGTTACCTGTAAAATAAATATAAATCCTAAAATAGCTATAATATAATTATAATTTATATTGTAGCTATATTAGGGTTTATTTTACAGGTAAGTATTTAGCTTTAAATAGGAATAATTTATTTAATAAGAGTTCATTTATTTCGTTAGATTTAAATTATATTTAATTTAGGGGGGTGTTAGTGTTAGGGTTAGACTTAGCTTTAGGGGTTAATCCATTTATTACAGTAGCGGCGAGATTCGGTCGGCAGATTAGGGGTTAATGCTTGAAGTTAGGTGTCGGCGATGTTAGGGAGGACAGATTAGGGGTTAATACTATTTATGATAGGGTTATTGAGGCGGGAGTGAGAGGGATTAGGGGTTAATAACTTTATTATAGTAGCGGTGCGGTCCGCTCGGCAGATTAGGGGTTAATAAGTGTAGGCAGGTGGAGGCGACGTTGAGGGGGGCAGATTAGGGGTTAATAAATATAATATAGGGGTCGGCGGTGTTAGGGGCAGCAGATTAGGGGTACATAAGGATAACGTAGGTGGCGGCGCTTTGCGGTCGGCAGATTAGGGGTTAATTATTGTAGGTAGCTGGCGGCGACGTTGTGGGGGGCAGGTTAGGGGTTAATAAATATAATATAGGGGTCGGCGGTGTTAGGGGCAGCAGATTAGGGGTACATAAGTATAACATAGGTGGCGGTCGGCAGATTAGGGGTTAAAAAAATTTAATCGAGTGGCGGCGATGTGGGGGGACCTCGGTTTAGGGGTACATAGGTAGTTTATGGGTGTTAGTGTACTTTAGAGCACAGTAGTTAAGAGCTTTATAAACCGGCGTTAGCCCAGAAAGCTCTTAACTACTGACTTTTTTCTGCGGCTGGAGTTTTGTTGTTAGATTTCTAACGCTCACTTCAGCCAAGACGCTAAATACCGGCGTTAGAAAGATCCCATTGAAAAGATAGGATACGCAAATGACGTAAGGGGATCTGCAGTATGGAAAAGTCGCGGCTGGAAAGTGAGCGTTAGACCCTTTAATGACTGACTCTAAATACCGGCGGTAGCCCAAAACCAGCGTTAGGAGCATCTAACGCTGGTTTTGACGGCTACCGCCCAACTCTAAATCTAGGCCTAAAGGTTTATTTTATCGGTAAGTTTTTAGTTTTAAATAGGATTAATTTATTTAATTATGATAAATTTATTTAGTTTAATTTAAATTATATTTAAGTTAGGGGGGTTAGACTTAGGGTTAGGCTTGGGTTTAGGTGTTAATAAATTTATAATAGTACCGGCAACGTTGGGGGAGGCAGATAAGGTGTTAATAAATGTAGATAGGTGTCGGCGATGTTAGGGGCGGCAGATTAGGGGGTTAATAAAATTTAACTAGTGTTTGTGAGGTGGGAGTGCGGCGGTTTAGGGGTTAATATATTTATTAAAGTGGCGGCAATGTCCGGTCGGCAGATTAGGGGTTAAATAATTTATTTAAGTGTTTCCGATGTTGGGGGGGCCTCAGTTTAGGGGTTAATAGGTAGTTTATGGGTGTTAGTGTACTTTGTAGCACTTTAGTTAAGAGTTTTATGTTCCGGCGTGAGCCCATAAAACTCTTAACTACTGACTTTTAAACGCAGTAGGAGTTTTGACAGGAGAGGGTCTATCGCTCACTTCTTACAAGACTCGTAATACAGGTATACCTCACTTTACAGCGCTTCACTTTACAGCGATTCGCTAATACAGTGCTTTGTGGAGCCTTAAAGGATTTTGAAACAGTGCTATAATCATCGTGAGATTGAGAGAAAAATGACTGGCACCATTTTGTTATGCTTAGTTCACTCTGTTTATAGCATTGCAGTGCAATCTGTGTCTCAATGCTATAGTCTGGCAAATTTTACTATAGTAATTGTCACTATTTTACAGGTACAGTATTTATTGAATACTAATTGAATACTTGCTGTGCTAGAGTTAAATTAAACGTAGCGCTATTGCACCCCTAATATATGTTAGTTCAAACATGTTTTCAGGATTTTAAACACTGAAAAGAAAGCTAAAACTGCCTTGTTTCACTTTAAGGCAGTTTTCACTTTACAGCGGGGCTCTGGTCCCTAACCTGCTGTATGAGCGGGGTATACCTGTACCAGCATTAGGCAAATCCCATTAAAAAGATAGGATATGCAATTGACGTAAGGGGATTTGCGGTAAGCTTGAGTCGCGGAAGAAAAGTGAGCGGTACACCTGTACCTGCCAGACTCGTAATACCAGCGGGCATTAAAAAGCAGCGTTGGGACCTCTCAACGCTGCTTTTTAAGGCTAACGCAAGACTCGTAATCTAGGTGATTGTGAAGTGGGATTAAAATATCCAGATATTATGCTAATACTAGGGACCATTTAACATTTATTTAGAACGAATATAGCAAGAATATAGCATTCGCAGCAAAGTGAATCTACTCCGTGGACTTATAATACTTATGTATTACACACATTTTTGCAAGTCAATGGTTAAAAAGTATTGTGCATACGTTAGTATACGTGTGTGTGATTATATGTAAGTGTGTATGTGCTTGTCATTATGTGTGTGTGTGATTATATGTAAGTGTGTATGTGCTTGTCATTATGTGTGTGTGTGATTATATGTAAGTGTGTATGTACTTGTCATTGTGTGTATGTGTGTGATGATTATATGTAAGTGTGTATGTGTTTGTCATTATGTGTGTATGTGTGTGATTATATGTAAGTGTGTATGTACTTGTCATTGTGTGTGTATGTGTGTGATGATTATATGTAAGTGTGTATGTGTTTGTCATTATGTGTGTATGTGTGTGATTATATGTAAGTGTGTATCTGTTTGTCATTATGTGTGTATGTGTGTGATTATATGTAAGTGTGTATGTGTTTGTCATTATGTTTGTGTGTGATTATATGTAAGTGTGTATGTGCTTGTCATTATGTGTGTGTGTGATTATATGTAAGTGTGTATGTCCTTGTCATTATGTGTGTGTGTGATTATATGTAAGTGTGTATGTGTTTGTCATTATGTGTGTGTGTGTGATTATATGTAAGTGTGTATGTGCTTGTCATTATGTGTGTGTGTGATTATATGTAAGTGTGTGTGTGTGATTATATGTAAGTGTGTATGTCCTTGTCATTATGTGTGTGTGTGATTATATGTAAGTGTGTATGTACTTGTCATTGTGTGTGTATGTGTGTGATTATATGTAAGTGTGTATGTGTTTGTCATTATGTGTGTATGTGTGTGATTATATGTAAGTGTGTATGTGTTTGTCATTATGTGTGTATGTGTGTGATTATATGTAAGTGTGTATGTGCTTGTCATTATGTGTGTGTGTGATTATATGTAAGTGTGTATGTCCTTGTCATTATGTGTGTGTGTGATTATATGTAAGTGTGTATGTGTTTGTCATTGTGTGTGTGTGTGTGATTATATGTAAGTGTGTATGTGTTTGTCATTATGTGTGTGTGTGATTATATGTAAGTGTGTGTGTGTGATTATATGTTAGTGTGTATGTGCTTGTCATTATGTGTGTGTGTGATTATATGTAAGTGTGTATGTGTTTGTCATTATGTGTGTGTGTGATTATATGTACACACAGACACACATACATAATAACAACAAGTACACACAGACACACATACATAATAACAAGTACACACAGACACACATAAATAATAACAAGTACACACAGACACACATACATAATGACAAGTACACACAGACACACATGCATAATAACAATGTATGTGTGTGTGTATTTGGTATCTAAATATATATGTGTGTGTGTATTTGGTATCTGAGTATATATATATATGTGTGCGTGTTTTTGGTATCTGAGTATATATGTGTGCGTGTTTTTGGTATCTGAGTATATATGTGTGTGTGTATTTGGTATCTGAGTATATATGTGTGTGTGTATTTGGTATCTGAGTATATATATATGTGTGCGTGTTTTTGGTATCTGAGTATATACGTGTGCGTGTTTTTGGTATCTGAGTATATACGTGTGTGTGTTTTTGGTATCTGAGTATATACGTGTGCGTGTTTTTGGTATCTGAGTATATATGTGTGCGTGTTTTTGGTATCTGAGTATATATGTGTGTGTGTGTGTGTATTTGGTATCTGAGTATGTGTGTGTTTGGTATCTGAATATATGTGTGTGTGTATTTGGTATCTGAGTATATATGTGTGTGTGTATTTGGTATCTGAGTATATATATGTGTGCGTGTATTTGGTATCTGAGTATATATGTGTGTGTGTGTATTTGGTATCTGAGTATGTGTGTGTTTGGTATCTGAATACATGTGTGTGTGTATTTGGTATCTGAGTATATATGTGTGTGTGTATTTGGTATCTGAGTATATATGTGTGTGTGTATTTGGTATCTGAGTATATATATGTGTGCGTGTATTTGGTATCTGAGTATATATGTGTGTGTGTATTTGGTATCTGAGTATATATGTGTGTGTGTATTTGGTATCTGAGTATGTGTGTGTTTGGTATCTGAATATATGTGTGTGTGTTTGATACCTGAGTATATACGTGTGTGTGTATTTGGTATCTGAGTATATATGTGTGTGTGTGTATTTGGTATCTGAGTATATATATATGTGCGTGTATTTGGTATCTGAGTATATATATATATATATATATGTGCGTGTATTTGGTATCTGAGTATATATGTGTGTGTGTGCTTGGTATCTGAGTATATATGTGTGTGTGTATTTGGTATCTGAGTATATATGTGTGTGTGTATTTGGTATCTGAGTATATATATGTGTGCGTGTATTTGGTATCTGAGTATATATGTGTGTGTATTTGGTATCTGAGTATATATGTGTGTGTGTGTATATTTGGTATCTGAGTATGTGTGTGTTTGGTATCTGAATATATTTGTGTGTGTGTTTGATACCTGAGTATATATGTGTGTGTGTATTTGGTATCTGAGTATATATGTGTGTGTGTATTTGGTATCTGAGTATATATATGTGTGTGTATTTGGTATCTGAGTATATATATGTGCGTGTATTTGGTATCTGAGTATATATATGTGCGTGTATTTGGTATCTGAGTATATATATATGTGCATGTATTTGGTATCTGAGTATATATATGTGTGTGTGTGTGTGTGTGTTTGGTATCTGAGTATATATATGTGTGTTTGTATTTGGTATCTGAGTATATATGTGTGTGTATTTGGTATCTAAGTATATATATGTGTATGTGTATTTGGTATCTGAGTATATATATGTGTGTGTGTATGTGTATTTGGTATCTGAGTATATATGTGTGTGTGTATTTGGTATCTGAGTATATATGTGTGTGTGTATGTGTATTTGGTATCTGAGTATATATGTGTGTGTGTATTTGGTATCTGAGCATATATGTGTGTGTGTATTTGGTATCTGAGTATATATATATGTGCATGTATTTGGTATCTGAGTATATATGTGTGCGTGTATTTGGTATCTGAGTATATACATGTGTATGTGTATTTGGTATCTGAGTATATATGTGTGTGTGTATGTGTATTTGGTATCTGAGTATATATGTGTGTGTGTATTTGGTATCTGAGTATATATGTGTGTGTGTATTTGGTATAAATGTGTGTGTGTATTTGGTATCTGAGTATATATATGTGTGTGTGTGTATTTGGTATCTGAGTATAAATGTGTGTGTGTATTTGGTATCTGAGTATATATATATGTGTGCGTGTTTTTGGTATCTGAGTATATATGTGTGCGTGTTTTTGGTATCTGAGTATATATATATGTGTGCGTGTTTTTGGTATCTGAGTATATATGTGTGTGTGTGTATTTGGTATCTGAGTATATATATATATATATGTATGCGTGTTTTTGGTATCTGAGTATATATGTGTGCGTGTTTTTGGTATCTGAGTATATACGTGTGCGTGTTTTTGGTATCTGAGTATATATGTGTGTGTGTTTTTGGTATCTGAGTATATACGTGTGCGTGTTTTTGGTATCTGAGTATATATGTGTGCGTGTTTTTGGTATCTGAGTATATATGTGTGTGTGTGTGTTTTTGGTATCTGAGTATATATGTGTGTGTTTATTTGCTATCTGAGTATATATGTGTGCGTGTTTTTGGTATCTGAGTATATACGTGTGCGTGTTTTTGGTATCTGAGTATATACGTGTGCGTGTTTTTGGTATCTGAGTATATATGTGTGTGTGTGTATTTGGTATCTGAGTATATATATGTGTGTGTGTATTTGGTATCTGAGTATATACGTGTGCGTGTTTTTGGTATCTGAGTATATATGTGTGCGTGTTTTTGGTATCTGAGTATATATGTGTGCGTGTATTTGGTATCTGAGTATATATGTGTGCGTGTATTTGGTATCTGAGTATATATGTGTGCGTGTATTTGGTATCTGAGTATATATGTGTGTGTGTGTGTATTTGGTATCTGAATACATATGTGTGTGTGTATTTGGTATCTGAGTGTATATGTGTGTGTGTATTTGGTATCTGAGTATATATATGTGCGTGTATTTGGTATCTGAGTATATATGTGTGTGTGTGTGTGTGTTTGGTATCTGAGTATATATGTGTGTGTGTGTATTTGGTATCTGAGTATATATATGTGCGTGTATTTGGTATCTGAGTATATATGTGTGTGTGTGTGTGTGTTTGGTATCTGAGTATATATATGTGTGCGTGTATTTGGTATCTGAGTATATATATATATATTTGTGCGTGTTTTTGGTATCTGAGTATATACG
This sequence comes from Bombina bombina, assembly GCF_027579735.1. Lineage (NCBI taxonomy): Eukaryota > Metazoa > Chordata > Amphibia > Anura > Bombinatoridae > Bombina > Bombina bombina. The sequence continues at coordinate 1,580,163,368 of NC_069499.1, forward strand.
TGTGCGTGTTTGTGGTATCTGAGTATATATGTGTGTGTGTATTTGGTATCTGAGTATATATGTGTGCGTGTATTTGGTATCTGAGTATATATGTGTGCGTGTATTTGGTATCTGAGTATATATGTGTGCGTGTTTGTGGTATCTGAGTATATATGTGTGTGTGTATTTGGTATCTGAGTATATATGTGTGCGTGTATTTGGTATCTGAGTATATATGTGTGCGTGTATTTGGTATCTGAGTATATATGTGTGTGTGTGTATTTGGTATCTGAGTATATATGTGTGTGTGTATTTGGTATCTGAGTATATATATATGTGCGTGTATTTGGTATCTGAGTATATATATGTGCGTGTATTTGGTATCTGAGTATATATGTGTGTGTGTGTGTGTGTTTGGTATCTGAGTATATATGTGTGTGTGTGTATTTGGTATCTGAGTATATATATATGTGTGCGTGTATTTGGTATCTGAGTATATATGTGTGTGTATTTGGTATCTGAGTATATATGTGTGTGTGTGTGTATTTGGTATCTGAGTATGTGTGTGTTTGGTATCTGAATATATGTGTGTGTGTATTTGGTATCTGAGTATATATGTGTGTGTGTATTTGGTATCTGAGTATATATATGTGTGCGTGTTTTTGGTATCTGAGTATATACGTGTGCGTGTTTTTGGTATCTGATTATATATGTGTGTGTGTGTTTGGTATCTGAGTATATATGTGTGCGTGTATTTGGAATCTGAGTATATATATATGTGCGTGTATTTGGTATCTGAGTATATATGTGTGTGTGTATTTGGTATCTGAATATATGTGTGTGTGTATTTGGTATCTGAGTATATATGTGTGTGTGTATTTGGTTTCTGAGTATATATATGTGTGCGTGTATTTGGTATCTGAGTATATATGTGTGTGTGTATTTGGTATCTGAGTGTATATGTGTGTGTGTATTTGGTATCTGAGTATATATATATGTGCGTGTATTTGGTATCTGAGTATATATATGTGCGTGTATTTGGTATCTGAGTATATATGTGTGTGTGTGTGTTTGGTATCTGAGTATATATGTGTTTGTGTGTATTTGGTATCTGAGTATATATATGTGTGCGTGTATTTGGTATCTGAGTATATATGTGTGTATGTATTTGGTATCTGAGTATATATGTGTGTGTGTGTATTTGGTATCTGAGTATGTGTGTGTTTGGTATCTGAATATATGTGTGTGTGTATTTGGTATCTGAGTATATATGTGTGTGTGTATTTGGTATCTGAGTATATATATGTGTGCGTGTTTTTGGTATCTGAGTATATACGTGTGCGTGTTTTTGGTATCTGAGTATATATGTGTGTGTGTGTTTGGTATCTGAGTATATATGTGTGCGTGTATTTGGAATCTGAGTATATATATGTGCGTGTATTTGGTATCTGAGTATATATGTGTGTGTGTATTTGGTATCTGAGTATATATGTGTGTGTGTATTTGGTATCGGAGTATAAATGTGTGTGTGTATTTGGTATCTGAGTATATATGTGTGTGTGTATTTGGTATCTGAGTATATATGTGTGTGTGTGTGTGTATTTGGTATCTGAGTATATGTGTGTGTGTGTATTTGGTATCTGAGTATGTGTGTGTTTGGTATCTGAATATATGTGTGAGTGTGTTTGTTATCTGAGTATATATTTGTGCGTGTATTTGGTATCTGAGTATATATATGTGTGTGTGTATTTGGTATCTGAGTATATATGTGTGTGTGTATTTGGTATCTGAGTATATATGTGTGTGTGTATTTGGTTTCTGAGTATAAATGTGTGTGTGTATTTGGTATCTGAGTATATATATATGTGTGCGTGTTTTTGGTATCTGAGTATATACGTGTGCGTGTTTTTGGTATCTGAGTATATATGTGTGCGTGTATTTGGTATCTGAGTATATATGTGTGCGTGTATTTGGTATCTGAGTATATATATATGTGTGCGTGTATTTGGTATCTGAGTATATATGTGTGCGTGTTTTTGGTATCTGAGTATATATGTGTGTGTGTATTTGGTATCTGAGTATATATATGTGCGTGTATTTGGTATCTGAGTATATATATATGTGTGCGTGTATTTGGTATCTGAGTATATATGTGTGCGTGTATTTGGTATCTGAGTATATATGTGTGTGTGTGTATTTGGTATCTGAGTATATATGTGTGTGTGTATTTGGTATCTGAGTATATATGTGTGTGTGTATTTGGTATCTGAGTATAAATGTGTGTGTGTATTTGGTATCTGAGTATATATATATATGTGTGCGTGTTTTTGGTATCTGAGTATATACGTGTGCGTGTTTTTGGTATCTGAGTATATATGTGTGCGTGTATTTGGTATCTGAGTATATATGTGTGCGTGTATTTGGTATCTGAGTATATATGTGTGTGTGTGTGTGTGTGTGTATTTGGTATCTGAGTATATATGTGTGTGTGTATTTGGTATCTGAGTATATATGTGTGTGTGTATTTGGTATCTGAGTATATATATGTGCGTGTATTTGGTATCTGAGTATATATGTGTGTGTGTATTTGGTATCTGAGTATATATGTGTGCGTGTATTTGGTATCTGAGTATATATGTGTGTGTGTATTTGGTATCTGAGTATAAATGTGTGTGTGTATTTGGTATCTGAGTATAAATGTGTGTGTGTGTATTTGGTATCTGAGTATATATGTGTGTGTGTATTTGGTATCTGAGTATAAATGTGTGTGTGTATTTGGTATCTGAGTATATATATATATTTGTGCGTGTTTTTGGTATCTGAGTATATACGTGTGCGTGTTTTTGGTATCTGAGTATATATGTGTGCGTGTATTTGGTATCTGAGTATATATGTCTGCGTGTATTTGGTATCTGAGTATATATGTGTGTGTGTGTGTATTTGGTATCTGAGTATATATGTGTGTGTGTATTTGGTATCTGAGTATATATGTGTGCGTGTATTTGGTATCTGAGTATATATGTGTGTTTGTGTGTATTTGGTATCTGAGTATATATGTGTGCGTGTTTTTGGTATCTGAGTATATATGTGTGCGTGTATTTGGTATCTGAGTATATATGTGTGCGTGTATTTGGTATCTGAGTATATATGTGTGTGTGTATTTGGTATCCCAGTATATATATGTGCGTGCATTTGGTATCTGAGTATATATGTGTGTGTGTGTGTGTGTGTGTGTGTGTGTGTGTTTGGTATCTGAGTATATATGTGTGTGTGTGTGTGTATTTGGTATCTGAGTATATATATATATATGTGTGTGTGTATTTGGTATATGAGTATATATGTGTGTGTGTATTTGGTATCCGAGTATAAATGTGTGTGTGTATTTGGTATCTGAGTATATATATGAGTATATATATATATACACGTGTGCGTGATTTTGGTATCTGAGTATATATGTGTGCGTGTATTTGGTATCTGAGTATATATGTGTGCGTGTATTTGGTATCTGAGTATATATGTGTGTGTGTGTGTGTATTTGGTATCTGAGTATATATGTGTGTGTGTGTGTGTATTTGGTATCTGAGTATATGTGTGTGTGTGTGTATTTGGTATCTGAGTATGTGTGTGTTTGGTATCTGAATATATGTGTGTGTGTGTTTGTTATCTGAGTATATATATGTGTGTGTATTTGGTATCTGAGTATATATATGTGTGTGTGTATTTGGTATCTGAGTATATATGTGTGCGTGTATTTGGTATGAGTATATATGTGTGTGTGTATTTGGTATCTGAGTATATATGTGTGTGTATTTGGTATCTGAGTATATATATATGTGTGCGTGTTTTTGGTATCTGAGTATATATATATGTGCGTGTTTTTGGTATCTGAGTATATATGTGTGCGTGTATTTGGTATCTGAGTATATATGTGTGTGTGTATTTGGTATCTGAGTATATATATGTGCGTGTATTTGGTATCTGAGTATATATGTGTGTGTGTGTGTTTGGTATCTGAGTATATATGTGTGTGTGTATTTGGTATCTGAGTATAAATGTGTGTGTGTATTTGGTATCTGAGTATATATATATATATTTGTGCGTGTTTTTGGTATCTGAGTATATACGTGTGCGTGTTTTTGGTATCTGAGTATATATGTGTGCGTGTTTTTGGTATCTGAGTATATATGTCTGCGTGTATTTGGTATCTGAGTATATATGTGTGTGTGTGTGTGTATTTGGTATCTGAGTATATATGTGTGTGTGTATTTGGTATCTGAGTATATATGTGTGTGTGTATTTGGTATCTGAGTATATATGTGTGCGTGTATTTGGTATCTGAGTATATATGTGTGTTTGTGTGTATTTGCTATCTGAGTATATATGTGTGCGTGTTTTTGGTATCTGAGTATATACGTGTGCGTGTTTTTGGTATCTGAGTATATATGTGTGCGTGTATTTAGTATCTGAGTATATATGTGTGCGTGTATTTGGTATCTGAGTATATATGTGTGTGTGTGTGTGTATTTGGTATCTGAGTATATATGTGTGTGTGTATTTGGTATCCGAGTATATATATGTGCGTGCATTTGGTATCTGAGTATATATGTGTGTGTGTGTGTTTGGTATCTGAGTATATATGTGTGTGTGTGTATTTGGTATCTGTGTATATATATATATGTGTGTGTGTATTTAGTATCTGAGTATATATATGTGTGCGTGTATTTGGTATCTGAGTATATATGTGTGTGTGTGTGTATTTGGTATCTGAGTATATATGTGTGTGTGTGTGTGTGTGTGTGTATTTGGTATCTGAGTATGTGTGTGTTTGGTATCTGAATATATGTGTGTGTGTATTTGGTATCTGAGTATATATATGTGTGCGTGTATTTGGTATCTGAGTATATACGTGTGTGTGTGTTTGGTATCTGAGTATATATGTGTGCGTGTATTTGGAATCTGAGTATATATATATGTGAGTGTATTTGGTATCTGAGTATATATGTGTGTGTGTATTTGGTATCTGAGTATATATGTGTGTGTGTATTTGGTATCTGAGTATATATGTGTGTGTGTATTTGGTATCTGAGCATATATATGTGTGTGTGTATTTGGCATCTGAGTATATATGTGTGTGTGTATTTGGTATATGAGTAGATATGTGTGTGTGTATTTGGTATCCGAGTATAAATGTGTGTGTGTATTTGGTATCTGAGTATATATATATATACGTGTGCGTGTTTTTGGTATGTGAGTATATATGTGTGCGTGTATTTGGTATCTGAGTATATATGTGTGCGTGTATTTGGTATCTGAGTATATATGTGTGTGTGTGTGTGTGTGTATTTGGTATCTGAGAATATATGTGTGTGTGTGTATTTGGTATCTGAGTATATATGTGTGTGTTTATTTGGTATCTGAGTATATATGTGTGTGTGTGTGTATTTGGTATCTGAGTATATACGTGTGCGTGTTATTGGTATCTGAGTATATATGTGTGCGTGTATTTGGTATCTGAGTATATATAGGTGCGTGTATTTGGTATCTGAGTATATATGTGTGTGTGTGTGTATTTGGTATCTGAGAATATATGTGTGTGTGTGTATTTGGTATCTGAGTATATATGTGTGTGTATTTGGTATCTGAGTATATATGTGTGCGTGTATTTGGTATCTGAGTATATATGTGTGTTTGTGTGTATTTGGTATCTGAGTATATATGTGTGCGTGTATTTGGTATCTGAGTATATATGTGTGTGTGTGTATTTGGTATCTGAGTATATATGTGTGTGTGTATTTGGTATCCGAGTATATATATGTGCGTGCATTTGGTATCTGAGTATATATGTGTGTGTGTGTGTGTGTTTGGTATCTGAGTATATATATATGTGTGTGTGTATTTGGTATCTGAGTATATATATATATGTGTGTGTGTATTTGGTATCTGAGTATATATATATATGTGTGTGTGTATTTGGTATCTGAGTATATATATGTGTGCGTGTGTTTTTGGTATCTGAGTATATATATATGTGTGTGTGTATTTGGTATCTGAGTATATATATGTGTGCGTGTATTTGGTATCTGAGTATATATGTGTGTGTGTGTATTTGGTATCTGAGTATATATGTGTGTGTGTGTGTGTATTTGGTATCTGAGTATGTGTGTGTTTGGTATCTGAATATATGTGTGTGTGTATTTGGTATCTGAGTATATATGTGTGTGTGTATTTGGTATCTGAGTATATATATGTGTGCGTGTATTTGGTATCTGAGTATATACGTGTGTGTGTGTTTGGTATCTGAGTATATATGTGTGCGTGTATTTGGAATCTGAGTATATATATGTGCGTGTATTTGGTATCTGAGTATATATGTGTGTGTGTATTTGGTATCTGAGTATATATGTGTGTGTGTATTTGGTATCCGAGTATAAATGTGTGTGTGTATTTGGTATCTGAGTATATATATATATATATATATATATATATATATATATATATATATAGATATATATAGATATATATAGATATATATAGATATACGTGTGCGTGTTTTTGGTATCTGAGTATATATGTGTGCGTGTATTTGGTATCTGAGTATATATGTGTGCGTGTATTTGGTATCTGAGTATATATGTGTGTGTGTGTGTGTATTTGGTATCTGAGAATATATGTGTGTGTGTTTATTTGGTATCTGAGTATATATGTGTGTGTGTGTGTATTTGGTATCTGAGTATATATGTGTGCGTGTTTTTGGTATCTGAGTATATACGTGTGCGTGTTTTTGGTATCTGAGAATATATGTGTGCGTGTATTTGGTATCTGAGTATATATGTGTGCGTGTATTTGGTATCTGAGTATATATGTGTGTGTGTGTGTATTTGGTATCTGAGTATATATGTGTGCGTGTATTTGGTATCTGAGTATATATGTGTGTGTGTGTAATTGAGTATATATTTGTGTATGTATTTGGAATCTGAGTATGTGTGTGTGTGTATTTGGTATCTGAGTATATATATGTGTGTGTGTATTTGGTATCTGAGTATATATGTGTGTGTGTATTTGGTATCTGAGTATATATGTGTGTATGTTTTTGGAATCTGAGTATATGTGTGTATTTGGTATCTGAGTATATATATGTGTGTGTGTGTATTTGGTATCTGAGTATATATATGTGCGTGTATTTGGTATCTGAGTATATATATGTGCGTGTATTTGGTATCTGAGTATATATATGTGCGTGTATTTGGTATCTGAGTATATATGTGTGTGTGTGTGTATTTGGTATCTGAGTATATATGTGTGCGTGTTTTTGGTATC
>NC_069499.1:1580175663-1580310663 GCF_027579735.1 Bombina bombina
ATTATTGTTCAGGCTGAAGTGCATAGGGAGTTCCCTGCAGGTGGTGGCCCCAATTTAGTTGACCTAGATTATGGGTCTGGTGAGGATGCTGAGGAGTTTGAGCTGGACCCTGGGGAGGTTAGCCTATTCCTTGACTCTTCAGATGAGGATTTTGTCCCCCCCTCCCCGGGGGCCAGTGGGAAGCCGGTTAGCAGATTTGGGGGGAACGTTAGTAGGCCTGAGGGGGGTTGCGGGAACCCTGGTGTGTCATTTTCTTCCGGTGTGGGTAGTGGGGAAGATGTGGGTGTCTCACATGTGAGTTTTTCTCTTGCAGATGCAAGCACTTCTGGACAACGGCCCGGCCCGCGGCCAGGCCCGTCCACAACGGCAGATTCTATGGACGGCCTAGAGGAGGACTTCTTTGGCCTGCACGGCTCTTGGACGGACTCGATTCGCATAGAGCCTGATGACTGCGGTCAGCAAGATACGTTGCCCGTTGCTGAGGTTGAGGTGAGAGGAGGGGCAGAAGGGTTGGGGTTAGTCGGGTGGTTCCTTGTTCTGTTACCTGGATGAAATTGCGGCAGCACAAAGGACATACGGCGGGATGGCTTGGTGGTCGTATGACGAGCACTTTCGTCAGCGGCTGTCGGTCAAGCCGGATATGTGGTGGGACGACCTAATGACACCTTTGAGAGCCTCGCAGTCCTTTCGGTCGGGAGCTGGTGGTTCATCCACCGGAGGGTCCCCGGTGTCGGTTAGAAAAGGGTGTTGCTTCGCTTTTAATGAAAAGTCATGTAAGTGGGGCACCACGTGTAAGTTCAAGCATGAATGCTCCGGGTGTGGAGGAGCTCACCCCTATTCCAGATGTTTTCGGAAGGGAAAGGCTGGCGGAACAGGAGATACAGCTGAAAAAGGGGGCGACCCCGGTGAGGCTAGACGTGATGGAGCGTTGGCTCGTTCTGTACGCTAGGCAAAGGGGTTGTCGTGAGTCAGCGGCCGTTTTGTACCATGGTTTTCAGTTTGGTTTCATCATTCCGTCACATGGGGGTAGCCGGGTTTTCCGGGGAAACTTGAAGTCTGCCCGCTTGTGGCCCTAGGTGGTATGGGACAAATTGCTTAAGGAAGTGTCTTTAGGGCGTATGGCTGGTCCATTTGATTGTCCGCCCATTGCGGATTTGAGAATATCTCCGCTAGGGTTGGTTCCCAAGAGGGAACCTGGTAAATTCCGGCTAATTCACCATCTCTCTTTTCCTAAAGGGGGATCGGTGAATGATGGGATCCCTCAGGAATTGGCATCGGTGAAATATGCCTCTTTTGACCAGGCGGTGGCATTGGTAAGGGAGGCGGGGCCTGCTGCCTTGTTGGCAAAAATTGATATTGAGGCGGCATTCCGATTGTTGCCGGTTCACCCGTCCTCGCATCGTTTGTTGGGTTGTTGTGTGGAGGGCTCTTATTATGTTGATTTATGTTTGCCCATGGGCTGCTCTATTTCATGTTCGTTGTTCGAACAGTTTAGTTCGTTCCTGGAATGGGTGGTTTCTGTGCGGTCGGGTTTGTCATCATTGGTACATTACCTGGACGATTTCTTGTTTGTCTGCCCGGCGGCTGCGTGATGTTTGTTGCCAGGTGGCGTTGGATTTTGGGGTGCCAATTGCCAGTGAGAAATCGGAGGGGCCGGTGTCGACCCTGGATTTTTTGGGCATTACGATTGACTCCATAAACATGGAGTGCAGATTACCCGGTGAGAAAGTGAAGGACTTGTTGGAAGTTGTAGACAGATGCTTGTTGGCAAAGAAGATCACGTTGCGTGATCTCCAGTCTTTGATTGGAAAGTTCAATTTCGCGTGCAGGATCATCCCCATGGGGAGGGTTTTCTGCAGGCGGTTGTCATTAGCAACGGCGGGTGTCGTAAAGCCGCATCATTTTGTGCGATTGTCGAGGGAGCTGAAAGATGACTTGAGAGTTTGGCGATGTTTCTTGTTGAGTTTCAATGGCTCTGCATTAATTCAGGAACCTAGGGTGTTGAATGAGGAGCTGGGACTGGTGACAGATTCAGCTGGTAGTTGTGGTTTCGGAGCTTACTTTATGGGCCATTGGTGTGCGGCTGGTTGGCCGGACGAATGGCTGTCAAGTGATTTAGTGAAGAATTTGGTTTTCCTGGAGCTTTTTCCGATTGTTGTGGCGCTGTATGTTTGGGAGGTTGAATTGAACAATAAGTCACTGGTGTTCTCAACGGACAATATGAGGGTTGTTTATGCGTTAAACTCATTGACGTCTTCATCATTGCCGGTGTTGCGTTTGTTGCGTCTGTTGGTGTTGAAGTGTTTGAGGATGAACGTGTGTATTAAAGCTAAACATATCCCGGGTGTTGATAACCCTATAGCCGATTCCCTCTCTCGCTTTCAGTGGCGGAGGTTCCGGGAGTTGGCCCCTCTGGCAGACGCGATCGGTTGCCGGTGTCCAGTTTTTCTGTGGAGGCTCGGGATGGAAGATTGGCTGGACTGGTGAAGGCATCGCTCGCTCCAGGTACTTGGGCTTCCTACTCCAGAGTGTGGTGGGATTGGGAGTCCAGGCTGAGGGGGTGTGGTATTTGGGAACCGGGTTCTGATCTTACTGGTGCCCTGTTGGATTGGATGTGGGAATGGGGGTCCCAGGGATTGTCGCCTTCGGCTATGGATAGACGCATGGCGGCTTTGTCCTTTCGTTTTAGGCTACTTGGTCTGCATGATGCTACCAGGGTTTTCTGTGTTCGGCGGGTCCTGAAGGGGTTAAAAAAGGAGTCGGTGGGCCCGTCCCCGGATAAGCGGAGGCCGATTACTTTTTCATTGTTGGTGAAGTTGTATAATGTTCTGGGGGAGGTGTGCCAGTTGGCTTTTGAAACGTGCTTGTTCAGGGTGGCTTATGTTTTGGCCTTTTTCGGGGCGTTTCGGGTCTCTGAATTGGTTAGCAGGAACCTGAAGGTGATGGGTGGTTTGGGCATTGAGGATGTGATTATATTTGACTCTAGGGTGGAGATATTTCTGAGAAAAAGTAAGACGGACCAGCTGGGGAAGGGTAGGACGATTGTCCTTTTTCCCAGTGGTTCATTGGTTTGTCCTTGGCGTTGTGTTCGTGAGTACTTGGGGGTCAGACCAGGAATTGGAGGTTCCTTGTTAGTTCATCTGGACGGGAGGCCACTGTCGCACTTCCAGTTCAAGGCGGTGCTTAAAAAAGCCTTGGGCCGGTTGGGAATCAACCCGGCTGATTTCGGAACCCACTCTTTTCGGATTGGGGCCGCAACGGAAGCGTCCATGAGGGGGCTTTCCAAAGCGGAAGTTAAGGGGATTGGCAGGTGGGGTTCGGGTCGTTTTCGGTTATATGTTCACCCGGAATTGGGTGTTTGAGGTGTTTTTTGTTCTTGGAGTTCATTTCTTTTCTATGTTTTAGGTGTGGAGCGTTTATGGTTGGTCGGCCACTCTTTTATTTATTGGGCCTGGAGGGCGGCCCGGCAAAGGTGGATAGATTGCAGTTGGGTATTGCCAGAGCTCGTTGTGAGGTGAAATGGTTTGGTGTTCGGGGGCTCAAATGGGACGGATTACTGCCTCTGGTGTTGGATTATTGCAGGCGCTTTCAGCCTCCAACTGTGTTGTTAATCCATGCTGGGGGGAATGATCTGGGGTTCTTGCCACAGAGAGAGTTGTTGAGGCAAATGAAAAGGGACGTTGGTAGACTGAAGAGCTTGTTCCCTGCGTTGACCATTATATGGTCGGACATTTTGCCGAGGATGGTTTGGAGGGCGGCATGGGACCCTGTACGTCTGGATAAGAGCAGACGTAAAGTGAATAAGATCATGGGTGCTTTTGTTCGGAGGATTGGGGGTTCAGTTGTTCATCATTCAGACTTGGCTGAGGTTGGTGAGGGTGAATTCTATTTGTCTGATGGGGTACATCTGAACGATTTTGGGCTGCAGCTTTTTATCCTCAATTTTAAAGAGGCGTTGTGTGCGATTGGTGGTTTGGCGGGACTGGGCTGAGGAGTCAGGCCAGTCGGTGGCGGGGGTGCTAGCCCTTAAATTACAGACAAATTATGGCCAGTGGTTGGTGTGGTGGAAGTTTGTATTCCCATTGGGGAATTTAAGGTGGGGTTTTCTAAGGGCAAGGGGTTCCTTAGAAAATTGGATATGGAGGATCGCTGACGGGCCCAACCATTTTGCACGGTTGGGTCCAGTAAACAAAGTCTTTTACGGCCATAGTTAAATTAGAAAATAACAGGGACTAGCACCGCTGGGGTTCAAGATGTACTATGTTTACAATTGTTTGCACTGTTATTTATTAAGTTATGGAAAGTTTTTTACTAAGTTATTTATTATTAATAAAAGGGCTGCGGCCAATTTTGCACCAAAGCTAAGTCTGTTGTCTGTTATTTATAAGTCTTTTATTAAAATGGTGATATTGAGTACATTGATGTTTAAGGGCCGGAGATTTGACGACATAAAAGGTCAAGGAAACTGAGGCTACAATTCCTACAGGCTCATCAAAATTGGACAATAGAAGATCGGAAAAACCTTGCCTGTACTGATGAGTCTCAATTTCACCTGCAAATATTCAGATGGCAGGGTCAGAATTTGGCGTAAACAACATAAAAGCATGGATCCATCCTGCCTTGTATCAACGGGTCAGGCTGGTGGTGGTGATGTAATCGTGTGGGCGATATTTTCTTGGCGCACTTACATACACACATACACATATGACTAAGGCGAAACGTTGCTCTTTTTATGCTTGTAATAAAGTGATTATAAGAGAATTCGGGTGCTGTGGACTTACCTTTGTGATATACTACATCTGTGGGAGAAGGCAGTTTCCCTGCTCTTCATGAGCACCCTAACCTAAGAATGCTGTACCATTCTGTACTGTTAAACACACACACAAACACACACACACATATGTGCGCACACACACATAAACATACCCACACACAAGTACAGACACATAAACATACAGACATATGTACACACACACATAAACATACACACACACATGTACAGACACATAAACATACACACATATGTACACACACACATAAACATACACACACACATGTACAGACACATAAACATACAGACATATGTACACACACATATAAACATACACATATGTGCACACACACACATTAACATACACACACATGTACAGACACATAAACATACACACACACATAAACATACACACACACATGTACAGACACATAAACATACACACATATGTACACACACACATAAACATACACACACACATGTACAGACACATAAACATACAGACATATGTACACACACACATAAACATACACATATGTGCACACACACACATAAACATACACACACATGTACAGACACATAAACATACACACACACATAAACATACACATATGTGCACACACACACATAAACATACACACACATGTACAGACACATAAACATACACACACACATAAACATACACACACATGTACAGACACATAAACATACACACACACATAAACATACACACACACATGTACAGACACATAAACATACAGACATATGTACACACACACATAAACATACACATGCACACATATACACACACATACACACACACACACATACATACACACAGATACATACATACAGTTAACCCTAATTTTTCTGCTTTATGCTTTCCATTGAAAATACAGGATGTTCTATATATGTATAATGCGCATAAAAGTTTTACCTACAAATCGTAATACCAAATTAAGCGTTACTGGTTGCTTGCGCACAATGTAAACCATCACACTCAATCAGTGACACTCAGATTGTTATTATGAGGCCCATTTATCAAGCTCCGAATGGACCTTGAGGGCCCGTGTTTCTGGCGAGTCTTCAAACTCGCCAGAAACGCAAGTTATGGAGCAGCGATCTAAAAACCGTTGCTCCATAACCTGTCCGCCTGCTCTGATGAGGCGGACAGAGATTGCCACAATTCAACCTGATTGATTACGATCAGGTTGATTGACACCCCCCTGCTGGTGCCCTATTGGCAGCGAGTCTACAGGGGGTGGCGTTGCACCAGCAGCTCACAAGAGCTGCTTGTGCAATGCTGAATACAGAGAGCGTATTGCTCTCCGCGTTCAGCGAGTTCTGTCGGACCTGATCCTCACTGTCAGATCAGGTCCGACAGACCTTTTTTAAATAGGCCTCTTAGCCTTTGGGGCCTATGTATCAAAGGTTTTGCGGCACTGATCCGACAGTGCGGATCAGGTCCGCAAGACATCGCTGAATGTGGAGAGCAATACGCTCTCTGTATTCAGCATTGCACCAGCAGCTCACAAGAGCTGCTGGTGCAACGCCGCCCCCTGCAGACTCGCAGGGAGGTGTTAATCAACCCGATCATACTCGATCGGGTTGAATTGTGGCGATTCCTGTCCGCCTGCTCTAAAGACCTACCAATAGTGCTCAAGGTAATATACTCACAAACATGAGTGCACATACAGTGCAATAGTAGACAGGCCGAAACTTCAGAGCCGTTCGGCTGACTCCTCAATGGCGACTCTGCCAAACAACTACAGAAGCCCAGGTGCTGGTAACGATGGTCCGGTTTCTCCAAACAACCTGAGGAAGGGGCGTGGCCCTGAAACTAGTAGTGGTAACGTAGACACCTGAGTAAGGGGCGTGGCCCTGAAACTAGTAGTGGTAACGTAGACACCTGAGGAAGGGGCGTGGCCCTGAAACTAGTAGTGGTAACGTTGACACCTGAGGAAGGGGCGTGGCCCTGAAACTAGTAGTGGTAACGTATACACAGAGTCTGGCCAGATTCAGACACCAGAAACTCAGACCTCAATGTTACACTGTCAGATGAAGTATTAGAAGAAATAGAAGAAGAATTTGAAGGCCTATCACGGAGGTTGTTTGGAGAAACCGGACCATCGTTACCAGCACCTGGGCTTCTGTAGTTGTTTGGCAGAGTCGCCATTGAGGAGTCAGCCGAACGGCTCTGAAGTTTCGGCCTGTCTACTATTGCACTGTATGTGCACTCATGTTTGTGAGTATATTACCTTGAGCACTATTGGTAGATTTTCAGCTGTTTGGAACTCGCTGCACAAAGAGCGCCTCTTCTTTTTCTGTTTTTCAGGACACTCACACTTTCTGCCTACAACTTGGAGAGAGCAGCTCACCATTGGACTGATGAACTCTATCTAATTTGGGTTAAAACCCATCCAAAAGGACTCTTGTTCACAATATTGGTTATTACTTGTTCATCTAATTTTCATATTTTTATATTTTATTTAATTTTATTTGGCACTTTTAATCTACATATATTTATAAATCTTTTGACACGTTCAATTAGATTTATTACTGGTGTATATATATTTAGATTTATTCGGTTTGGCGCACCCCTTTTTGTAGGTTAAGCACAGCGGTTGTACTGAGTTTTAACCTCTTTTATTATTGCTCTAAAGACCGCTGCTTCATAACTGCTGTTTCTGACGAGTCTGAAGACCAGAAACACGAGCTCACAAGCTCCATATGGAGCGTGATAAATGGTCCTCAGAGTGTTTAACCCAAAGGAGATAAAATCCCACTAAAGCTCTACAAGATATGCCATTCCCAAGCAGGTAATAGCTAGACATTGATGGGTACATGTGACTGTGGCTCCTGATGCGTTCCTACTTGGAAGCTGCAAGCAAAGATCAGTAATTAATAAAAGCATTATATTCTATAACAAATAAAAGCATGACATTCTATAACAAATAAAAGCATGACATTCTATAACAAATAAAAGCATGACATTCTATAACAAATAAAAGCATTACATTCTATAACAAATAAAAGCATTACATTCTATAACAAATAAAAGCATTACATTCTATAACAAATAAAAGCATGACATTCTATGACAAATAAAAGCATGACATTCTATAACAAATAAAAGCATTACATTCTATAACAAATAAAAGCATTACATTCTATAACAAATAAAAGCATGACATTCTATAACAAATAAAAGCATGACATTCTATAACAAATAAAAGCATGACATTCTATAACAAATAAAAGCATTACATTCTATAACAAATAAAAGCATTACATTCTATAACAAATAAAAGCATTACATTCTATAACAAATAAAAGCATTACATTCTATAACAAATAAAAGCATGACATTCTATAACAAATAAAAGCATTACATTCTATAACCCCTTAATGACCGCAGCACTTTTCCATTTTCTGTCCGTTTGGGACCAAGGCTATTTTTACATTTCTGCGGTGTTTAGCTGTAATTTTCCTCTTACTCATTTACTGTACCCACACATATTATATACCGTTTTTCTCGCCATTAAATGGACTTTCTAAAGATACCATTATTTTCATCATATCTTATAATTTACTATAAAAAAATTTATAAAATATGAGGAAAAAATTGAAAAAAACACACTTTTTCTAACTTTGACCCTCAAAATCTCCTACACTTCAACAACTACCAAAAAACTCCCATGCTAAATAGTTTCTAAATTTTGTCCTGAGTTTAGAAATACTCAATGTTTACATGTTCTTTGCTTTTTTTGCAAGTTATAGGGCAATAAGTACAAGTAGCACTTTGCTATTTCCAAAAAATTTTTTAAAAAATTAGCGATAGTTACATTGGAACACTGATATCTGTCAGGAATCCCTGATTAACCCTTCACATATATATATTTTTTAAAAGAACACAACCTAAGGTATTAAACATGGGGTATTTTGACTCTTTCCATGCAACTATTTTACCACCAATCTATGCCAAAGTTTGAAAAAAAAAACAAAAAAGTGGTGATTTTTTGACAAAATAGCAATTCAAGAATACATTTACTGAGAACGTTAAGGGTTACTGCCAAATAACACCCCAATATGTCTTCAGCAGCATCTCCTGAGTACAGTGATACCACCCATGTATAGGTCTGTTGGGTTCTCTGGGGGCTAAAAGGCCTTATTTTTAGGGGGCGCATTCCAGTTTTTTAACTTGGAATTTTCACATCTGTCGTCATGCACCCATGTCCTATTTGGGACATTTCTGAAGCCGGACAATGCAAATTACCCCCATCAAACCATATATTTTTAAAAAGTAGACACCCTAGGGTATTTCAAATGCTGGTATTTTAACACTTTGCATGCACTAATTCAACCACCAGTCTTTGTCAAACTTTTGGGTAGTCATTTTGGTGTGTTATTTTTCACACGCATTGTACTTTAGGCATGGATTCTCAGTTCCTGTTATATGTTACTGACCAAAAACACCTCAATATGTGTTCAACAACAACTTCTGAGTACAGTGATACCACCCATGTATAGGTGTGTCGGGTTCTCTGGGGGCTAAAAGGCCTTAATTTTAGGGGGCGCATTCCAGTTTTTCAACTTGGAATTTTCACATCTGTCATCATGCACCCATGTCCTATTTGGGACATTTCTGAAGCCGGCCAATGTAAATTACCCCCATCAAACCATATATTTTTGAAAAAATAGACACCCTAGGGTATTTCAAATGCTGGTATTTTAACACTTTCCATGCACTAATTCAACCACTAGTCTTTGTCAAACTTTTAGGTAGTCATTTTTTTGCATTATTTTTCACACACATTGTACTTTAGGCATATATTCTCAGTCCCTGTTATGTGTTACTGCCAAAAAAAACATCAATATGTATTCAACAACATCTCCTGAGTACAGTGATACCACCCATGTATAGGTGTGTCGAGTTCTCTGGGGGCTAAAAGGCCTTAATTTTAGGGGGCGCATTCCAGTTTTTCAACTTGGAATTTTCACATCTGTCATCATGCACCCATGTCCTATTTGGGACATTTCTGAAGCCGGCCAATGTAAATTACCCCCATCAAACCATATATTTTTGAAAAGTAGACACCCTAGGGTATTTCAAATGCTGGTATTTTAACACTTTCCATGCACTAATTCAACCACCAGTCTTTGTCAAACTTTTGGGTAGTCATTTTGGTGTGTTATTTTTCACACGCATTGTACTTTAGGCATGGATTCTCAGTTCCTGTTATATGTTACTGACCAAAAACACCTCAATATGTGTTCAACAACAACTTCTGAGTACAGTGATACCACCCATGTATAGGTGTGTCGGGTTCTCTGGGGGCTAAAAGGCCTTAATTTTAGGGGGCGCATTCCAGTTTTTCAACTTGGAATTTTCACATCTGTCATCATGCACCCATGTCCTATTTGGGACATTTCTGAAGCCGGCCAATGTAATTTACCCCCATCAAACCATATATTTTTGAAAAGTAGACACCCTAGGGTATTTCAAATGCTGGTATTTTAACACTTTCCATGCACTAATTCAACCACTAGTCTTTGTCAAACTTTTAGGTAGTCATTTAGGTAGTCATTTTTTTGCATTATTTTTCACACACGTTGTACTTTAGGCATATATTCTCAGTCCCTGTTATGTGTTACTGCCAAAAAAAACCTCAATATGTATTCAACAACATCTCCTGAGTACAGTGATACCACCCATGTATAGGTGTGTTGGGTTCTCTGGGGGCTAAAAGGCCTTATTTTTAGGGGGCGCATTCCAGTTTTTCAACTTGGAATTTTCACATCCCATGCACCCATGTCCTATGTAGGACATTTCTGAAGCCGGCCAATGTAATTTACCCCCATCAAACCATATATTTTTGAAAAGTAGACACCCTAGGGTATTTCAAATGCTGGTATTTTAACACTTTCCATGCACTAATTCTTTGTCAAACTATTAGGCAGTCATTTTTTGTGTGTTATTTTTCACACACATTGTACTTTAGACATGAATTCTCAGCTCCTGTTATGTGTTACTGCCAAAGAAGACCCCAATATGTGTTCACCAACATCTCCTGAGTACAGTGATACCACCTATGCATAAGTTTCTTGGCTTGTTCGGGGGGAGTAATGCCAAATGTCCAACATGCGTTTGTGATTTTTTTTTTCACATTTAACATATTTTCTTTGCCTATTGTCTTTTTGGGGGTATTTTAACATACCCCAATTTATTTGTTTCCATGAATGTGCATATTTTTGAAATGTTGACACCCCAAGGTATTGTATATGGTGTGCTTTGATGCATTTGAAGTAACTGTTTTAGCTAAAAAAATTGGAGAAAGTGTATGGTGGCATTTTTTCAATTTTCATTTTTACACACACATTGCTTTTTGACTATGATTTAGGAGAGACTGTTGTAAGTTAGTGCAAAAAAATACTTCAGGTTGTTTTCTGCTAGGCACCCTGAGTACACCTATGCCCCCCATGCATAGGTTTGCCAGGATTTTGGGAAGGTTATGTTACAATTTTATGACTTGTGATTTTAGTTATTAAGTGAGAGTATTTCTTCTGATAGGCCTATCTTTAGTTTGGGGCCTATTGTAAACCACACTTTTATTTATTGCCATGAATGTGCATATTTTTGAAATGTTGACACCCCAAGGTATTGTATATGGTGTGCTTTGATGGCTTTTTAGCCAAAAAAATTGGAGAAAGTGTATGGTGGCAATTTTTCAATTTTCATTTTTACACACACATTGCTTTTTGACTATGATTTAGGAGAGACTGTTGTAAGTTAGTGCAAAAAAAATACTACAGGTTGTTTTCTGCTAGGCACCCTGAGTACACCTATGTCCCCATGCATAGGTTTGACAGGGGTTTTTGTAAAAAAAAAAAAAAAGAACAGCCCCATTTTAGAAAAAAAAATATATTAGTGAAATGTAAAAATCTGGCACATTAAAAGTAAAAAAATAACAACAAAAAATTTAACAGTAAACATAACAAAAAAAATAACAGCAAATGTATTTATTTTTTAAAAATTGACCATTGTATGGTACCGCTTGAAGCAGTCCCCAATGCAGAGTCCAGGCTGTCCAGGGCAATCAGGACAGTGATATACAGTGTCCCTTCTCTGCCCCCTCTTGGTACAGACTCTGCATTTTTTTTGTGGTCTCTGCTTTGCGGCAGTAGGGGGGATTTTAAAAATAAAATGAGTAGCCCCAACTCTGCTCTCTCCCATCACCGCCCGGGGAGCAGGTGCATCATGGTACAAAATCCCCGAAATGATCTGGAGCTGAAATTGTAAAAAAGTCTGTTTCATTCCGGGGTTTGCTTTTTTGAACAACAAAAAAGCGTTGTGGGTTGCAATCTGCATTAGGTAAATTGCAACCTTTTTGTACCAGGCCCTTGTCTTCCGCATAATTAGGTAGGGCTGCAGCAGCTGATCTGCCAGATCAACCCCACCCATATGCCGGTTATAAGACTTGATGCACACTGGCTTCCTTATGATCTCAGCTCTGCCACGTACAGAGACCGCCACCGTCCTCTCTGTGTGGATGGTGGTAAGAAGGTATACATCCTTCTTGTCTCTGTACTTAAGTGCCAACAGCTCCTCTTGGCGCAGAGCTGAGGTCTCCCCCCTTCGTAGCCGGGTGCGTACAAGTTGTCCTGGGAAACCTTTGCGGTTCTTTTTAATAGTACCGCAAGCTACTGTATCAAAGCAATACAGTAGCTTGAACAAAAGGACACTTGTATAAAAATTGTCTAAGTACAAGTGATACCCTTTGTTCATTAGGGGTAATATCAGGTCCCAGACAATCTTGCCAGTGGTTCCCATATGTTCTGGGCAACCTGGAGGGTCAAGGTGGCTATCCTTTCCCTCATACACCCGGAAGGCCTGAGTATACCCAGTCTCGCTCTCACAGAGCTTATACACCTTTACCCCATACCTGGAGCGCTTGGAAGGAATATACTGCTTGAATCCCAGCCTTCCCTTATACTTCATCAGGCATTTATCAACGCATATATTCCTTCCAGGTGTATAAGCCTCTGCAAACCTGGCAGAAAAGTGGGTAATCAGGGGGCGGATTTTATACAGCCTGTCAAATTGGGGATGCTCCCTAGGGGGGCACAGGCTGTTGTCGCTGAAGTGCATGAAATGCAGAATCATTTCATACCTCTGCCTCGACATACTCTGGGAGAAAATGGGGGTAGAGCAGATGGGGCTACTGCTCCAGTAGGAGCGAACGGAGGGTTTCTTTATGATGCCCATCAGCATAGTCAATGCCCAGAATTTTTTAAATTCTGGCACATTGATGGGGGCCCATTGCTGCTTTGCCAAATATGTTTCAGGCTTTGCAGCACGGTACTGATGGGCATATAAATTAGTTTGGGCGACAATGTTCCCCAATACATCATCACCCAGAAACACCTCCAGAAACTGTTGGGGGCTAAAACCTGCCACATCTATATTTATGCCAGCATTTGCTGTGAAGGGTGGGATATCTGGCCTCTGGAGATGAGGCGTTACCCACTCTTCAGCGGCAATGGCAGCAACACGCCTCCTTCTAGCAGGGGGGCTGGCAGGGGGGCTAGCAGGGGGGCTGACAGGGGGGCTAGCAGCCACAGATACATCACTATCAGTTGAGACTGCATCTAATGATGTATCTGAGCATATGGCAGGGTAAAAATTGGGGTCTGAGTCAGACATAGAGGCATCTGACTCTGACGCAAGGATGGCATATGCCTCCTCAGCACTATATGTTTTCTTTGACATTATTGTATCTGTCACAGAAAACCAAAATTAATTAATTAACTAAATGGCCTTTGGTTTTTTTTAAAAAAAGTACAGCTATGCTAATGCCAGTGATTTATAGCGATCACTGGCAAGCTAGGGGTTAAATACTCTTTAAATTAAATTAAATTAGCTAAATGGCTCTGAAAGGAGCCTTTGGGTTTTTAAAAAATTACAACAACAAAAATTAACCCCTAAAAAAATGCACAGACAGCAAAAAAGTACAGCTATGCTAATGCCAGTGATTTATAGCAATCACTGGCAAGCTAGGGGTTAAATACTCTTTAAATTAAATTAAATTAACTAAATGGCCTTTGGGTTTTTTTTAAAAAAAGTACAGCTATGCTAATGCCAGTGATTTATAGCGATCACTGGCAAGCTAGGGGTTAAATACTCTTTAAATTAAATTAAATTAGCTAAATGGCTCTGAAAGGAGCCTTTGGGTTTTTAAAAAATTACAACAAAATTAACCCCTAAAAAAATGCACAGACAGCAAAAAAGTACAGCTATGCTAATGCCAGTGATTTATAGCGATCACTGGCAAGCTAGGGGTTAAATACTCTTTAAATTAAATTAAATTAAATTAGCTAAATGGCTCTGAAAGGAGCCTTTGGGTTTTTAAAAAAATTACAACAACAAAAATTAACCCCTAAAAAAATGCACAGACAGCAAAAAAGTACAGCTATGCTAATGCCAGTGATTTATAGCGATCACTGGCAAGCTAGGGGTTAAATACTATTTAAATTAAATTAAATTAGCTAAATGGCTCTGAAAGGAGCGTTTGGGTTTTTAAAAAATTACAACAGCAAAAATTAACCCCTAAAAAATGCACAGACAGCAAAAAAGTACAGCTATGCTAATGCCAGTGATGTATAGCGATCACTGGCAAGCTAGGGGTTAAATAGTCTTTAAATTAAATTAAATTAGCTAAATGGCTCTGAAAGGAGCCTTTGGGTTTTTAAAAAAAAATACAACAACAAAAATTAACCCCTAAAAAAATGCACAGACAGCAAAAAAAAGTGCAGCTGTGCTACTGCCAGTGATTTATAGTGATCACTGGCAAGCTAGGGGTTAATGGCTCTGAAAAGAGCCTTTGGATTTTAAATTTTTTAACAAATAAAAGAAATAAATCTCTCTCTGCTAAAATACAGGTCTCTCTCTCTCTCCAACAAAATAGCAAGTGAGGAGAGGGAGGGAGATCCACACTGATCAGAGTCAATATTTACAAATATTGACCTGATCAGACAAATGGGAGATTTTATTATTATTTTTTTTTTTTTTGTAAGAAGGCTCAGATTGGGTGACCCTAGCTTGCCCCTATGGTGAGATAGGCTAGGGACACCCCCAGAGGCCCCATGATGCACTGGGCATCGCCATTTTGGAAGCCTCATGGGGGAGGGGGGGGGCTATATGTGGGGGCTTTTTTATTTTATATTTTATTTTTTTTCCCCCATTTTTAATTACATTTATATACTAACTAAGTGCCTCGACCCACCGAGGCACTTAGCACACTAGCAGAGCATCGGAAGCGTGGCCGATCGCTTCCGATGCTCTGCTGCACTGCCGGGCTCCACGTGGAGCAAAACCGGAAGTGATCACTCAAGGGGGAGTGATCGCTCCGGTCCCGGCACTCCGTAACAGCACTGCAGGGATGCCCAGACATCGAGGCATCCCTGCAGTACTGTAATAGTGCTTGGAAGCGATCTTGATCGCTTCCAGCACTCACTTTAGCCGAGGACGTGCAGGGTACGTCGTCAGGCGTTAACTGCCTTTTTTTTCAGACGTACCCTGCACGTCATCGGTCACTAAGGGGTTAACAAATAAAAGCATGTCATTTTTGCTTTAGATGGTCCCGTTAATAAATGTGACTGGAGGTCCTCACAGTGAGGAGCCCACATCTGCTGGACGCCCCTAGGGGAGCAGGAGAGGTGCTGTTGCGCCACCTGCTGCTACACAATCTGTAGGTCATTTACAAATAAAGATGACAGTTAAAGGAGTGTGAGGGGGGATATTTTGACCAGATGAGCGCAGTACGGAGAAAGGTTTCCCTCACTTGGGAATGTGGCTTTATATTTGTTTATTCAGCTTGTACAATTCACAAGGATTAGTGACTGCTAAAGCTCCAGTTAGTGGGAAATTATTACTGTTAATGAGATCACACCGCTCCTTAGCCCCGGGGAATATTCACATTCCCATAGTGATGTTTAACTTTTTGCCATTTTTTAACCCCTTGGCTACAAAACCTTGTGTAGCAAAGAAGGACTTTGTTTGAGAGGAGGGAGCAGATACATTTTTTTGAAATAATGACAAAAGGCATCTGTGTATCGACCAGCTAGCTCCCAGTTGTGCTTTGCTGCCAAGGATTTCAAGAGCATAAAGTAAATGTGTTAATAAAAGCAAATTGAAAAGTCTTTTAAAATCACATGCGTTACCTGAACCAGGTAGATTTAACTTTGACTTTATGTCCCTTTTAAGACTTTTTTCAACCATCTTTGCATAGTTTGATCAGGAATTGTTTTACTGCTCTATATGTTAATAGGGACAGTAAGCTCAAAATAAAGTTCCCCATAAAAGCCAAGATTACAAGTGCTGCTCTATATATAATGCAGGTCGCGCTATCAATATCGCTGGACCACGCTAGGATTAGTGCGTTATCTGGTATTACAAGTTCATAATAAAGAAGAATTACTAGAGAATGTTTAATTCAGCAAACATCCCTTTAGCGCTCTTTATACTTTGAATAGATATCGCGGGCGCTCTAAACCTTGTTTATTTTGAAAATTATGGCCCAGATTACGAGTTTTGAGTTAGAGGCTGTGCGGTGCTAACGAGCAGTTTTCCCTCACCGCTCACTTACCTACAGCGCTGGTATTACAGGTTTTCAGAAACCCGTCGTTAAAAGACAAGAAGTGAGCGTTGAGCAAAATTTTGCTCATTACCGCACTCCAATACCAGCACTGCTTAAGTCAGCGGTGAGCTGCTGTAACGTGCTCGTGCACGGATTTCCTCATAGGAATCAACAGAGAGAGCCGGCTGAAAAAAAGTCTAACACCTGCAAAAAAGCAGCGTAAAACTCCTTAACGCAGCCCCATTGATTCCTATGGGGAAACAAAAGTTATGTCTACACCTAACACCCTAACATGAACCCAGAGTCTAAACACCCCTAATCTTACACTTATTAACCCCTAATCTGCCACCCCCGACATCGCCGACACCTAAATTATAATTATTAACCCCATGACCCTAGCTCAAATGTTCATAGATATTCCCTCCCCATTCCTTTAAATGTTTGCAAGCCAATCTGACGCTAATTTATCTCTCTCCTTCAGTCTGATTTTAAAACCTATCTACCCAAGCCTTGCAAGAAAACACAGAACTTTTCTCAGCTGTTCCCCTGCTTTGCAAACAGGTAGTTCCTGGAAGATAGTGTCCCTCCCACCCTGCCCCTCACCCCACCCACCCCAGGCTCATTTTTTCATTTATAGATAGTCTCCCACACTACTTTCATTCTCCTTAAATAACAGCTGCAACCACTGATCAGCACATCCTTCCTTTTACTTAACCCTATAGAATACATACCCTCTCTTCCTACAAATAGCTATATATCACACATCAATAGTGTATATACTTTTTATTTTTATTTTTTATCTACATGCCTCATACCACTAACATTATTCATGATAACCCTTTTCTCAATCCAATTTTGTTGTCATAATAACCGCCATAAGCACACACCTCTAACTGGAAAACAAATTATCATGCACCATGGCCTGCTCTGTTGCTGTAACTTATCTGCTGAGTGCTGGTGGAGGGTTATAAAAAATAACCCTCCTTCCCCCACCTCACAAAATTATAAAGTATCACATTCACTATATGGCCAATCAAAAAGGATTTCCAAATTCCTATTCCTTATGTTACTTGCCCTTGCAAATGATGTAGAGTCTAACCCTGGTCCCCTAACACATTCCCTTCCAGCTAAAAAAGGCCTCTCCTTTGTGCATTGTAATATCCGCAGCTTACTACCAAAAATTGATGCACTGCAAGCTTGGGCCTAGATTTGGAGTTCGGCGGTAGCCGTCAAAACCAGCGTTAGAGGCTCCTAACGCTGGTTTTGGGCGCCCGCTGGTATTTGGAGTCAGTGATTAAAGGGTCTAACGCTCACTTTTCAGCCGCGACTTTTCCATACCGCAGATCCCCCTACGCCATTTGCGTAGCCTATCTTTTCAATGGGATCTTTCTAACGCTGGTATTTAGAGTCGTTTCTGAAGTGAGCGTTAGAGCTCTAACGACAAAATTCCAGCCGCCTGAAAATAGCAGGAGTTAAGAGCTTTCTGGCTAACGCCGGTTTATAAAGCTCTTAACTACTGTACCCTAAAGTACACTAACACCCATAAACTACCTATGTACCCCTAAACCGAGGCCCCCCCACATCGCCGACACTCGATTAAAATTTTTAACCCCTAATCTGCCGACCGCCACCTACGTTATATTTATGTACCCCTAATCTGCTGCCCCTAACCCCGCCGACCCCTGTATTATATTTATTAACCCCTAACCTGCCCCCCACAACGTCGCCGCCAGCTACTTAAAATAATTAACCCCTAATCTTCCGACCGCAAAGCGCCGCCACCTACGTTATCCCTATGTACCCCTAATCTGCTACCCCTAACACCGCCGACCCCTATATTATATTTATTAACCCCTAATCTGCCCCCCACAACGTCGCCGACACCTGCCTACACTTATTAACTCCTAATCTGCCGAGCGGACCTGAGCGCTACTATAATAAAGTTATTAACCCCTAACCCGCCTCACTAACCCTATCATAAATAGTATTAACCCCTAATCTGCCCTCCCTAACATCGCCGACACCTAACTTCAATTATTAACCCCTAATCTGCCGACCGGAGCTCACCGCTATTCTAATAAATGGATTAACCCCTAAAGCTAAGTCTAACCCTAACACTAACACCCCCCTAAGTTAAATATAATTTACATCTAACGAAATAAATTAACTCTTATTAAATAACTTATTCCTATTTAAAGCTAAATACTTACCTGTAAAATAAATCCTAATATAGCTACAATATAAATTATAATTATATTATAGCTATTTTAGGATTAATATTTATTTTACAGGCAACTTTGTAATTATTTTAACCAGGTACAATAGCTATTAAATAGTTAAGAACTATTTAATAGTTACCTAGTTAAAATAATAACAAATTTACCTGTAAAATAAATCCTAACCTAAGTTATAATTAAACCTAACACTACCCTATCAATAAAATAATTAAATAAACTACCTACAATTACCTACAATTAACCTAACACTACACTATCAATAAATTAATTAAACACAATTCCTACAAATAAATACAATTAAATAAACTAGCTAAAGTACAAAAAATAAAAAAGAACTAAGTTACAGAAAATAAAAAAATATTTACAAACATAAGAAAAATATTACAACAATTTTAAACTAATTACACCTACTCTAAGCCCCCTAATAAAATAACAAAGCCCCCCAAAATAACAAAATGCCCTACCCTATTCTAAATTAAAAAAGTTACAAGCTCTTTTACCTTACCAGCCCTGAACAGGGCCCTTTGCGGGGCATGCCCCAAGAATTTCAGCTCTTTTGCCTGTAAAAAAAAACATACAATACCCCCCCCCCAACATTACAACCCACCACCCACATACCCCTAATCTAACCCAAACCCCCCTTAAATAAACCTAACACTAATCCCCTGAAGATCTTCCTACCTTGTCTTCACCATCCAGGTATCACCGATCCGTCCTGGCTCCAAGATCTTCATCCAACCCAAGCGGGGGTTGGCGATCCATAATCCGGTCCAGAAGAGGCTCCAAAGTCTTCCTCCTATCCGGCAAGAAGAGGACATCCGGACCGGCAAACATCTTCTCCAAGCGGCATCTTCGATCTTCTTCCATCCGGAGCGAAGCGGCAGGATCCTGAAGACCTCCAGCGCGGAACATCCATCCGGACCGACGACTGAACGACGAATGACTGTTCCTTTAAGGGACGTCATCCAAGATGGCGTCCCTCGAATTCCGATTGGCTGATAGGATTCTATCAGCCAATCGGAATTAAGGTAGGAATTTTCTGATTGGCTGATGGAATCAGCCAATCAGAATCTAGTTCAATCCGATTGGCCGATCCAATCAGAATTCCAATCAATGGAACAGCCAATAGAATGCGAGCTCAATCTGATTGGCTGATTGGATCAGCCAATCGGATTGAACTTGATTCTGATTGGCTGATTCCATCAGCCAATCAGAAAATTCCTACCTTAATTCCGATTGGCTGATAGAATCCTATCAGCCAATCGGAATTCGAGGGACGCCATCTTGGATGACGTCCCTTAAAGGAACAGTCATTCGTCGTTCAGTCGTCGGTCCGGATGGATGTTCCGCGCTGGAGGTCTTCAGGATCCTGCCGCTTCGCTCCGGATAGAAGAAGATCGAAGATGCCGCTTGGAGAAGATGTTTGCCGGTCCGGATGTCCTCTTCTTGCCGGATAGGAGGAAGACTTTGGAGCCTCTTCTGGACCGGATTATGGATCGCCAACCCCCGCTTGGGTTGGATGAAGATCTTGGAGCCAGGACGGATCGGTGATACCTGGATGGTGAAGACAAGGTAGGAAGATCTTCAGGGGATTAGTGTTAGGTTTATTTAAGGGGGGTTTGGGTTAGATTAGGGGTATGTGGGTGGTGGGTTGTAATGTTGGGGGGGGGGGTATTGTATGTTTTTTTTTACAGGCAAAAGAGCTGAAATTCTTGGGGCATGCCCCGCAAAGGGCCCTGTTCAGGGCTGGTAAGGTAAAAGAGCTTGTAACTTTTTTAATTTAGAATAGGGTAGGGAATTTTTTATTTTGGGGGGCTTTGTTATTTTATTAGGGGGCTTAGAGTAGGTGTAATTAGTTTAAAATTGTTGTAATATTTTTCTTATGTTTGTAAATATTTTTTTATTTTCTGTAACTTAGTTCTTTTTTATTTTTTGTACTTTAGCTAGTTTATTTAATTGTATTTATTTGTAGGAATTGTGTTTAATTAATTTATTGATAGTGTAGTGTTAGGTTAATTGTAGGTAATTGTAGGTAGTTTATTTAATTATTTTATTGATAGGGTAGTGTTAGTTTTAATTATAACTTAGGTTAGGATTTATTTTACAGGTAAATTTGTTATTATTTTAACTAGGTAACTATTAAATAGTTCTTAACTATTTAATAGCTATTGTACCTGGTTAAAATAATTACAAAGTTGCCTGTAAAATAAATATTAATCCTAAAATAGCTATAATATAATTATAATTTATATTGTAGCTATATTAGGATTTATTTTACAGGTAAGTATTTAGCTTTAAATAGGAATAAGTTATTTAATAAGAGTTAATTTATTTCGTTAGATGTAAATTATATTTAACTTAGGGGGGTGTTAGTGTTAGGGTTAGACTTAGCTTTAGGGGTTAATCCATTTATTAGAATAGCGGTGAGCTCCGATCGGAAGATTAGGGGTTAATAATTGAAGTTAGGTGTCGGCGATGTTAGGGAGGGCAGATTAGGGTTAATACTATTTATGATAGGGTTAGTGAGGCGGATTAGGGGTTAATAACTTTATTATAGTAGCGCTCAGGTCCGCTCGGCAGATTAGGGGTTAATAAGTGTAGGCAGGTGTCGGCGACGTTGTGGGGGGCAGGTTAGGGGTTAATAAATATAATATAGGGGTCGGCGGTGTTAGGGGTAGCAGATTAGGGGTACATAGGGATAACGTAGGTTGCGGCGTTTTACGGAGCGGCAGATTAGGGGTTAAAAAAAATATGCAGGGGTCAGCGATAGCGGGGGGCGGCAGATTAGGGGTTAATAAGTGTAAGGTTAGGGGTGTTTAGACTCGGGGTACATGTTAGAGTGTTAGGTGCAGACGTAGGAAGTGTTTCCCCATAGGAAACAATGGGGCTGCGTTAGGAGCTGAACGCTGCTTTTTTGCAGGTGTTTCCTATGGGAGAATCGTGCACGAGCACGTTTTTGAGGCCGGCCGCGTCCGTAAGCAACTCTGGTATCGAGAGTTGCATTTGCGGTAAAAATGCTCTACGCTCCTTTTTTGGAGCCTAACGCAGCATTTGTTTGAACTCTCGATACCAGAGTTAATTTTATGGTGCGGCCAGAAAAAAGCCCGCGGAGCGTTAACAGACCTTTTACCGCCGAACTCCAAATCTAGGCCTTGGTGTTTACAATACAAACCCAAAATCATTGTGATCTCTGAATCGTGGCTAACTGCAAAAATACCTTACTCTGCCATTGCAATACATGGATATTCATGCCATAGAAATGATAGAGCAAAGAGAGGAAGCGGTATTGTAATTTATGTTGACAATTCCACAGTTCACCCCCTTACAAAAATCTAGCTCTCCTGCCACCTTTGATTTCCTTTCTGGCAAAATTGAAATCCCATGCAGTAAATCAATAATTGTTGCAGGGATCTACCACCCACCTAGCTCCCCTGTACATTCCCTTTCTGACATAGCACATCTCCTTAGTGAAACCATAGCTCAAAACCCAAAAAGTGAAATTTTGGTTTTTGGAGATTTTAATATTGATTGGCTGAATCCAAAAAATAATAGTTGTCGCTCACTGTTTAAATCTCTGCAGCTAACACAATTAATCTCCTCTCCAACTCGCATAAACATCAAAAGCCATAATCACACCCTGCTTGACTGGATTCTCTCCACTTCTCCCAACCGAATCCAGGAGGCAGGTGTTCTCCCTAACAATTTCAGTGACCACTGCTTAGTGTGCTGCGTGCGCAAAATAAAGGCAACTAAATCCTCTCCCAAGGTTAAAATCACCAGGTCCTTCAAAAAATTTAATCTTCAATCATTTCTAAATGACATTAAGAACCTCCCCTGGCACAGATTAAACCTAATCCCAGATCTAGATTCTGCAGTAGAATTCTTCCAGTCTGAACTCCTACAAGTTTGGAATTTGCATGCCCCACTGCATAAGGTGAGAGTAAAAGGAGCACACTTAAATTGGATCACAGCTGACCTCATTCAAATGTACCAGTTTCGGGATTCATTGTGGTCAAAGTTCAAGCATACAGGCTCTATGAATGATCACTGTGTATATAGACAATGGCGAAATATATGCACTAAACAAACAAAATTGGCCAAGGCCCAATATTTCTGTGAAAATCTGATCAATAACATATCAAACCCTAGAAAGTTTTGGAAACTCATAAACAACTTACAAAATCCACCAATCCACTCCCAACCCCCCACTATCAATGTGGACAACCAAACCCTGCAACTCCCCTTAGAATTAGCAAATGCCTTTAATAGTTATTTTGTCGGATGCTCCACCACCCTGATTGACAAACTAATAAATGACACGCATCCGGAAACTACAAATGTGGATCAGGCCCCACTAAAACAGCAAAGACCCAATATACATAAGTTCAATTTTAGACCTGTACCCATCAAGGTCGTTAAGAAACACCTTGATAATCTAAAAATGAAAAACCAGTCTGGACCTGATCAAATCCCAGCAATGCTGTTGAAGCTCAGTGCTCCGGCAATTGCTAAACCCGTCACAACCCTAATTAACGAATCCTTGGTGTTTGGATACATACCCAATCTTTGGAAAACTGCAAGAGTAGTGCCTATCCATAAAAGTGGGGAGTTAACCTTGGTTTCTAATTATCGTCCCATATCTTTGCTCCCAGTATTGTCAAAAATCTTAGAAAAATGCGTCCATACGCAACTATGTGAGTATTACCAGCAATCTAACTATCTGACCCCTGATCAATCAGGTTTTCGCCCAAATCACTCCACTACAACTGCCCTCCTAAAAGTTTGCAATGACATCCAAACTGGCATGGAACAAGGAGACCTAACTGGAGCTATTTTCCTTAACTTTGCAAAGGCCTTTGACACAGTAGACCATGACATACTACTGCTCAAACTAAAAAAACTCAGGTATTGGTGATCATCCGCTAACCTGGTTTCGATCATATGTATCGGATAGATCACAATATGTCTCCATTTCTGACAGTGACTCCCTCCCTCTCCCAGTCACTTGTGGTGTACCCCAAGGTTCCATTCTCGGCCCCCTACTATTCACATTATTTATAAATGATCTGCCTAATGTCTGCAAATCCTCAACTGTACACATGTACGCAGAAAACACAGTAATCTATGCAAACAATTCCGATCTGCCGCAGCTTGAAGCAGTGCTCCAAGACCAATTCACAGAGGTAGAAAAATGGATCTCAAAAAACAAACTCTTCCTAAACACTGACAAAACTGTCACAATGATCTTTGGAACGGGACCTAAATTACACAAATTACAAAATTCCCATCTACGCATCAAAACAAAATCCAATTGCACGCTGACCGCAGTCCACTCTTTCAAATACTTGGGTATGTTGTTAGACCCCAATCTATCTTTTGGCCTCCACATAGAAAAACTTGCATCTAAACTTTACCCAAAACTAGGTGCCCTGTACAGAAACAAATCCTGCCTCAGCCCTAGA
The DNA here is from genome assembly GCF_027579735.1 of Bombina bombina. Classification (NCBI taxonomy): domain Eukaryota; kingdom Metazoa; phylum Chordata; class Amphibia; order Anura; family Bombinatoridae; genus Bombina; species Bombina bombina. The sequence continues at coordinate 1,580,199,770 of NC_069499.1, forward strand.
GTAAAGGAAAAGATTGTACAGCAAATGCTGATGCCTATCATGGATTACGGGGACGTAGTATACGCACCCGCACCGCAAACTCACCTTAATAAACTTAATACATTGTATAACTCGTTCTGCCGCTTTGTGCTACAATGTAACTACAGGACCCACCATTGTGACATGCTAAAAGAACTAAACTGGCTGTCACTGGAATCCAGACGAACCCTCCATCTTTCCTGCCTTGTGTTTAAGAGCCTTTCTGGGAAGCTCCCACCCTACCTGAGCAGAATGCTCTCCCCGGCTATTCCCACCTCCTATAACCTGCGATCCAATACCAGCACATTATTTAGTTTGCCTCAATACAAAAAGAAAGCAGCTCGATCCTCCTTTTCCTACAGAGCGCCACAATTATGGAACGACCTCCCGCACACTTTCAAACCTTCCCCAAGCCTAATATCCTTTAAGAGATCCCTCTCTACATATCTCACAACAGAATGCTCCTGTCATGGTTGATTAATTACCTGTTCTATGTTAAATTTTGTATATATTGTGTATTAATATTGTTTTTGTATTTTATTGTACCCTATTGTATCAATGCAATGTCTTGTGGACCCAGGACATACTTGAAAACGAGAGAAATCTCAATGTATCCTTCCTGGTAAAATATTTTATAAATAAAATAAATAAATAAATAAATAAATAATCTGCCGCTCCGGACACGGCCGCCACCTACATTATACTTATTAACCCCTAATCTGCTGCCCCTAATATTGCCGACACCTAAATTATATTTATTAACCCCTAATCTGCCACCCCAATGACACTGCCACCTACACTAATTAACCCCTAATCTGCCGACCCCAACGTCGCCGCCACTATATTAAAGTTATTAACCCCTAAACCTAAGTCTAACCCTAAACCTAACACCCCCTAACTTAAATATAATTTAAATAAATCTAAATAAATATTCCTATCATTAACTAAATTATTCCTATTTAAAACAAAATACTTACCTGTAAAATAAACCCTAAGCTAGATACAATATAACTAATAGTTACACAGGCCCCTAGTTATCAAGCCGTCAACCCCAAATACGCTAGAATTCCACAGTGTATTTCTGGCGAGGCTGATTCGCCTTAGTTATCAAGCCCTACACACCGGCAAAAGTAGAATATAGTGACGTAAGCTTCGATCCGCCGGACCCAGTCCGACACAGATCGATTCTTACGTCACTCCAGATGTTCCGAACGCAAGTTCGGTACAAGCTGACTACTTTTGCTAGTTATCAAATGACTAGCAGGTACGCTCGGCACTTTTCCGGCCCAGCGTACCTGGTTTTCAATCCGCCGCCCTGGAGGCAGATCCCATAGGAATCAATGGGAGTCTGACCATAGCGAAAGTTCATGTTCGCTGCTGCCCGACATCCCATTGATTCCTATGGGAGATGTCTGCACCTAACACCCTAACATGTACCCCGAGTCTAAACACCCCTCATCTGTCCCCCCCTACACCGCCGCAACTAAATAAATGTATTACCCCCTAAACCACTCTAATAAACTGATTAACCCCTAAACCGCCGCTCCCGGACCCCGCCGCCACTATAATAAATATGTTAACCCCTAAACGCCGCTCCCGGACCCCGCCACAACTATAATAAATGTATTAACCCCTAAACCGCCGCTCCCGGAGCCCACCGCCACCTACATTATACCTAGTAACCCCTATCCTGCCCCCCTATACCGCCGCCACCTATAATAAATGTATTAACCCCTATCCTGCCGATCCCGGACCCCGTCGCAACTAAGTAAATTGTTTAACCCCTAAACCGACGCTCCCGGACCCCGCCGCCACCTATATTAAATTTATTAACCCCTAATCTGCCCCCCCTACACCGTCGCTACCTATAATAAATTTATTAACCCCTATCCTGCCCCCCCTAAACCGTTGCCACCTATAATAAATTTATTAACCCCTATCCTGCCCCCCCTACACCGCCGCCACTATAATACAATTATTAACCCCTAAACCTCGCATTCTATTGGCGGCGGTGTAGGGGGGGCAGATTAGGGGTTAATCAGTTTAATATAGGTGGCGGCAGGGTCCGGGAGCGGCGGTTTAGGGGTTAAACTATTTATTTAGTTACGGCGGGGTCCGGGATCGGCAGGATAGGGGTTAATAAATTTATTATAGGTGGCGGCGGTATGGGGGGGGCAGGATAGGGGTTACTAGGTATAATGTAGGTGGCGGCGGGTCCTGGGGGCGGCGGTTTAGGGGTTAATACATTTATTATAGTTGCGGCGGGGTCTAGGAGCGGCGGTTTAGGGGTTAATAACTTTATTTAGTTGCGGGGGGCTCCGGGGGCGCCGATATAGGGGGTAGAACAGTGTAGTTTAGTGTGGGTGCTTAGTGACAGGCTAGCAATAAAGCTGGGAAAAAGCCGAAGAGCAGCGAGATCGGATGAGTGATAACTATCACAGTCCGCTGCTCATCGCCCTGTACTTGGTGCGCGGCTTTTTGACAGCTTTATTGATAACTTTTGCGAGCGTATTCAGGTCCGTGGCGGCGATGGTAGGCGAGCTTAGGCGGGCGTATTGGGGCCGGCAATGGCAGGTAAGTAGACACGTTGATAACTAGAGACCATAGTATATAGCTTAGGGTTTATTTTTATTTTACAGGCAAGTTTGTATTTATTTTAACTAGGTAGAATAGTTAACTATTTAATAACTACCTAGTTAAAATAAAGACAAAAGTACCTGTAAAATAAAACCTAACCTAAGTTACAATTACACCGAACACTACACTATAATGAAATAATTTAACTAAATTAAATACAATTAAATAAATTACATAGAATTACCTAAATTAAATTAGCTAAAGTACAAATAAAACAAACACAAAATTACAGAAAATAATAAACAAATTACAGATATTTAAACTAATTACACCTAATCTAATAGCCCTATTAAAATAAAAAAGCCCCCCCAAACTAAAAAAAAAACCCTAGCCTAAACTAAACTACCAATAGCCCTTAAAAGGGCCTTTTGCTGGGCATTGCCCCAAAGTAATCAGCTCTTTTACCTGTAAAAAAAAATACTAACCCACCACCCACACAACCAACCCCCTTAATAAAAACCTATCTAAAAAAAACCTAAGCTCCCCATTGCCCTGAAAAGGTTATTTGGATGGGCATTGCCCTTAAAAGGGCAGTTAGCTCTTTTTTTCTGCCCAAAGTCCCTAACCTAAAAATAAAACCCACCCAATACACCCTTAAAAAAACCTTACACTAAGCTCCTGATCGGGAGACGTTTTCATCCAAGCTGGGCGAAGTGGTCCTCCAGACGGGCAGAAGTCTTCATCCAAACCGGGCAGAAGTGGTCCTCCAGCAGGCAGAAGTCTTCATCCAGACGGCATCTTCTATCTTCATCCATCCGGCACGGAGTGGGTCCATCTTCAAGACATCCGATGTGGAGCATCCTCTTCATCCGACGACTAACAGAGAATGAAGGTACCTTTAAGTGATGTCATCCAAGATGGCGTCCCTTAGATTCCGATTGACTGATAAAATTCTATCAGCCAATCGGAATTAAGGTAGAAAAAATCCTATTGGCTGATGCAATCAGCCAATAGGATTGAAGTTCAATCCTATTGGCTGATCCAATCAGCCAATAGGATTGAGCACACATTTTATTGGCTGTTCAAATCAGCCAATAGGATTTTTTCTACCTTAATTCCGATTGGCTAATAGAATTCTTGGATAACGTCACTTAAAGGTACCTTCATTCTGTGTTAGTCATCGGATGAAGAGGATGCTCCCCGTCGGATGTCTTGAAGATGGACCCGCTCCGCGCCGGATGGATGAAGATAAAAGATGCCGTCTGGGTGATGACTTCAGCCCATCTGGAGGACCACTTCTGCCTGGCTTGGATGAAGACTTCTGCCCGTCTGGAGGACCACTTCGCCCGGCTTGGATGAAGATGTCTCCCGGTAAGTCGATCTTCATGAGGTTAGTATTAGGATTTTTTAAGGGTGTATTGGGTGGGTTTTATTTTTAGGTTAGGGACTTTGGGCGGCAAAAGAGCTAACTGCCCTTTTAAGGGCAATGCCCATCCAAATGCCCTTTTCAGGGCAATAGGGAGCTTAGGTTTTTTAGATAGGTTTTTATTTGGGGGGTTGGTTGTGTGGGTGGTGGGTTTTACTGTTGGGGGGCTTGTTTTTTTGTTTTTTTTACAGGTAAAAGAGCTGATAACTTTGGGGCAATGCCCCGCAAAAGGCCCTTTTAAAGGGCTATTGGTAGTTTAGTTTAGGCTAGGTTTTTTTTATTTTGGGGGGCTTTTTTATTTTAATAGGGCTATTAGATTAGGTGTAATTAGTTTAAATTTCTGTAATTTGTTTATTATTTTCTGTAATTTGTTTATTATTTTCTGTAATTTAGTGGGGTTTTTTTAGTACTTTAGCTAATTTAATTTAGGTAATTGTATGTAATTTATTTAATTGTATTTAATTTAGTTAATTTATTTAATTATAGTGTAGTGTTAGGTGTAATTGTAACTTAGGTTAGGTTTTATTTTACAGGTACTTTTGTATTTATTTTAGCTAGGTAGTTATTAAATAGTTTATAACTATTTAATAACTATTCTACCTAGTTAAAATAAATACAAACTTGCCTGCAAAATAAAAATAAACCCTAAGCTAGATACAATGTAACTATTAGTTATATTGTAGCTAGCTTAGGGTTTATTTTACAGGTAAGTATTTAGTTTTAAATAGGAATAAATGAGTTAATGATAGGAATATTTAGTTAGATTTATTTTAATTATATTTAAGTTAGGGGGTGTTAGGTTTAGGGATAGATCTTAGGTTTAGGGGTTAATAACTTTAATATAGTGGCGGCGACGTTGGGGATGGCAGATTAGGGGTTAATAAATGTAGGTAGGTGGCGGCGATGTTAGGGATGGAAGATTAGGGGTTAATAATATTCAACTAATGTTTGCGAGGCGGGAGTGCGGCGGTTTAGGGGTTAATATATTTATTATTGTGGCGGCGATGTCTGGTTCGGCAGATTAGGGGTTACATTTTTTCTTTTAGTGTTTGCGATGTGGGAGGGCCTCGGTTTAGGGGTTAATAGGTAGTTTATGGGTGTTAGTGTACTTTTTAGCACTTTAGTTAAGAGTTTTATGCTACAGCGTTGTAGTGTAAAACTCTTAACTACTGACTTTAATATGCGGTACCAGTCTTGACAGGAGAGGGTCTACCGCTAACTTTTTGGCAGACTCGTAATACCGGCGCTATGCAAGTCCCATTGAAAAAAGAGGATATGCAATTTACGTAAGTGGATTTGCGGTATTTCCAAGTCTGGCCAAAAAAGTGAGCGATACACCTGTACCTGCAAGACTCGTAATACCAGCGGACCGGCTAACGCTGCTTTTTAAGCCTAACGCAAAACTCGGAATCTAGCCCATAAGTGCAATACATAACAGTGCTAAAAGGTCAGTGCAACTTAAAGGGACATGAAACCCCCAAATCTTCTTTCTTGGTTAAGACACAGCATATAATTTTAAACAACTTTGCTTAATTCTCTTGGGCCTAGATTTGGAGTTTGGCGTTAGCCGTGAAAACCAGCGTTAGAGGCTCCTAACGCTGGTTTTAGGCTACCGCCGGTATTTGGAGTCACTCAAAATAGGGTCTAACGCTCACATTTCAGCCACGACTTTTCCATACCGCAGATCCCCTTACGTCAATTGCGTATCCTATCTTTTCAATGGGATCTTTCTAACTCCGGTATTTAGAGTCGTTTCTGAAGTGAGCGTTAGACATCTAACGACAAAACTCCAGCCGCAGGAAAATAGTTAAGAGCTTTCTGGGCTAACGCCGGTTTATAAAGCTCTTAACTACTGTACTCTAAAGTACACTAACACCCATAAACTACCTATGTACCCCTAAACTGAGGTCCCCCCACATCGCCGACACTCGAATACATTTTTTTAACCCCTAATCTGCCGACCGCCACCTACGTTATCCTTATGTACCCCTAATCTGCTCCCCCTAACACCGCCGACCATGGACCTCTTCAGCTCCCGCTTGGATGAAGACTTCAGCCGGATCATGGACCTCTTCAGCCCCCCGCTTGGGCTTGGATCAGGACATCGGAGGAGCTCTTCAGGACGGATCAGTGAACCTGGCAGGGTGAAGATAAGGTAGGAAGATCTTCAGGGGCTTAGTGTTAGGTTTATTTAAGGGGGGTTTGGGTTAGATTAGGGGTATGTGGGTGGTGGGTTGTAATGTTGGGGGGGGGGGATTGTATGTTTTTTTTTTTTACAGGCAAAAGAGCTGAATTCTTTGGGGCATGCCCCGCAAAGGGCCCTGTTCAGGGCTGGTAAGGTTAAACAGCTTTGAACTTTAGTAATTTAGAATAGGGTAGGGCATTTTTTTATTTTGGGGGGCTTTGTTATTTTATTAGGGGGCTTAGAGTAGGTGTAATTAGTTTAAAATTGTTGTAATATTTTTCTTATGTTTGTAAAAAAATTTTTAACTTAGTTCTTTTTTATTTTTTGTACTTTAGCTAGTTTATTTAATTGTATTTATTTGTAGGAATTGTATTTAATTAATTTATTGATAGTGTAGTGTTAGGTTTAATTGTAACTTAGGTTAGTATTTATTTTACAGGTAATTTTGTAATTATTTTAACTATTTTAGCTATTAAATAGTTCTTAACTATTTAATAGCTATTGTACCTGGTTAAAATAAATACAAAGTTACCTGTAAAATAAATATAAATCCTGAGACTTCCGGTGGGCGGGCGCTGCGAGTGGAAGCAGGGGAAAAGAGCTCCGGACCCTTAACCCCTACTTTCGATTAAAAACACTCGAAAAGGCCCATAATAAGCCGAATTCCTTGGCAGGGAACAAATACCCCTGTCTGGAGCAACAACGGTAAGGAGTCTGACACCTGACTCCCCCGCTGCGGAGCATATCCAGATAGAGACAGAGGAGAGCGGCTGCAAATAGGGCGGCTGAAGAAGACCACTCGATAATAGCTCCGGATTTGTACCGGAGTGCTGCTTCAGGACCCTGAGTCACCTACTAAATACCCCAAGCAGAGGGAGAGAGGAAAGCCCGGTCGAGGGGGTGAGTTGGTGCTTTGGCGGTAAAACGTCATTTTGACACAGCAGAGGGGAAGGTGAAGTGACGCACACAACACAACACAGTGCTAACTCCTGCAGAGGGTCATATCATAGGAAGACTCAGGAGCCAAACGCTGGGCACATAATAAAAAAGCAGCTTAGAGCCCAGATTGCAACGGTATTGGGGAAGTGTAAAAGCTTTTGTACCACACCTCAAGAGGCAGGCCCGGGTTTAAACTTTGTTGGGACTTTATCACTGCAGCAAACAGTCTTACCCACTAGTGTTAACCAGCAAGGAGGCGCTCAGCACAAGCATTCAAAATAAAAAAAACAGACAAAGGTATACAAGCAATTTTTGAACTCATCTGTCACATGTCAAGCACAATGGTTAACTGCTAACTCGCTGGGCAAAATAACTGGAAGGGTGGAAGAAAGGACTTGTAAAGAAATACCACAGATGAAGGCAAGAGAGTGCTAGCCAGATACCCTACATATACCACAGCTGAGAGATCACACTGACAAGACTAATTTCCTCTTTATTTTCATCTCTGTGGGAGCGGGGAATACACAGTCACAGTACGCAGACTGCACTATACAAAAACATATATACAGTTGAGAGCGGCATCTTGCCAGATTCCATTTAGGGGGCCACTCTTGAAGACACCACTGACACTCTCATTCATTTATCTGGTGTAACAGGCTGTGACAACGCACCCCACGACAATGCAGGGCTAATCTGAATGGGCCTACACCCCCCCGCTCACCCTTCATTTTTGTTTACTAAACATTGCAAGATTCTCTAAAAGACCTGGGGCATCCAGACCTGATTATAGCTGTCCACTTTCCCCCTAAACTACAATAACACCCTATGGCCTAGATTTAGAGTTCGGCGGTAGCCGTCAAAACCAGCGTTAGAGGCTCCTAACGCTGGTTTTGGGCGCCCGCTGGTATTTGGAGTCAGTGATTAAAGGGTCTAACGCTCACTTTTCAGCCGCGACTTTTCCATACCGCAGATCCCCCTACGCCATTTGCGTAGCCTATCTTTTCAATGGGATCTTTCTAACGCCGGTATTTAGAGTCGTTTCTGCAGTGAGCGTTAGAGCTCTAACGACAAAATTCCAGCCGCCTGAAAATAGCAGGAGTTAAGAGCTTTCTGGCTAACGCCGGTTTATAAAGCTCTTAACTACTGTACCCTAAAGTACACTAACACCCATAAACTACCTATGTACCCCTAAACCGAGGTCCCCCCACACCGCCGCCACTCGATTAAAATTTTTAACCCCTAATCTGCCGACCTGCCACCTACGTTATATTTATGTACCCCTAATCTGCTGCCCCTAACCCCGCCGACCCCTGTATTATATTTATTCACCCCTAACCTGCCCCCCACAACGTCGCCGCCAGCTACTTACAATAATTAACCCCTAATCTTCCGACCGCAAATCGCCGCCACCTACGTTATCCTTATGTACCCCTAATCTGCTGCCCCTAACACCGCCGACCCCTATATTATATTTATTAACCCCTAATCTGCCCCCCTCAACGTCGCCGACACCTGCCTACACTTATTAACCCCTAATCTGCCGAGCGGACCTGAGCGCTACTATAATAAAGTTATTAACCCCTAATCCGCCTCACTAACCCTATCATAAATAGTATTAACCCCTAATCTGCCCTCCCTAACATCGCCGACACCTACCTTCAATTATTAACCCCTAAACTTCCGATCGGAGCTCACCGCTATTCTAATAAATGGATTAACCCCTAAAGCTAAGTCTAACCCTAACACTAACACCCCCCTAAGTTAAATATAATTTTATTCTAACGAAATAAATTAACTCTTATTAAATAAATTATTCCTATTTAAAGCTAAATACTTACCTGTAAAATACATCCTAATATAGCTACAATATAAATTATAATTATATTATAGCTATTTTAGGATTAATATTTATTTTACAGGCAACTTTGTAATTATTTTAACCAGGTACAATAGCTATTAAATAGTTAAGAACTATTTAATAGTTACCTAGTTAAAATAATAACAAATTTACCTGTAAAATAAATCCTAACCTAAGATATAATTAAACCTAACACTACCCTATCAATAAAATAATTAAATAAACTACCTACAATTACCTACAATTAACCTAACACTACACTATCAATAAATAAATTAAACACAATTGCTACAAATAAATACAATTAAATAAACTAGCTAAAGTACAAAAAATAAAAAAGAACTAAGTTACAGAAAATAAAAAAATATTTACAAACATAATAAAAATATTACAACAATTTTAAACTAATTACACCTACTCTAAGCCCCCTAATAAAATAACAAAGCCCCCCAAAATAAAAAATTCCCTACCCTATTCTAAATTAAAAAAGTTACAAGCTCTTTTACCTTACCAGCCCTGAACAGGGCCCTTTGCGGGGCATGCCCCAAGAATTTCAGCTCTTTTGCCTGTAAAAAAAAACATACAATACCCCCCCCCCCAACATTACAACCCACCACCCACATACCCCTAATCTAACCCAAACCCCCCTTAAATAAACCTAACACTAATCCCCTGAAGATCTTCCTACCTTGTCTTCACCATCCAGGTATCACCGATCCGTCCTGGCTCCAAGATCTTCATCCAACCCAAGCGGGGGTTGGCGATCCATAATCCGGTGCTCCAAAGTCTTCCTCCTATCCGGCAAGAAGAGGACATCCGGACCGGCAAACATCTTCTCCAAGCGGCATCTTCGATCTTCTTCCATCCGGTGCGGAGCGGGTCCATCTTGAAGCAGGCGACGCGGATCCATCCTCTTCTTCCGATGTCTCCCGACTAATGACGGTTCCTTTAAGGGACGTCATCCAAGATGGCGTCCCTCGAATTCCGATTGGCTGATAGGATTCTATCAGCCAATCGGAATTAAGGTAGGAATTTTCTGATTGGCTGATGGAATCAGCCAATCAGAATCAAGTTCAATCCGATTGGCTGATCCAATCAGCCAATCAGATTGAGCTCGCATTCTATTGGCTGTTCCGATCAGCCAATAGAATGCGAGCTCAATCTGATTGGCTGATGGGATCGGCCAATCGGATTGAACTTGATTCTGATTGGCTGATTCCATCAGCCAATCAGAAAATTCCTACCTTAATTCCGATCGGAAGAAGAGGATGGATCCGCGTCGCCTGCTTCAAGATGTACCCGCTCCGCACCGGATGGAAGAAGATCGAAGATGCCGCTTGGAGAAGATGTTTGCCGGTCCGGATGTCCTCTTCTTGCCGGATAGGAGGAAGACTTTGGAGCACCGGATTATGGATCGCCAACCCCCGCTTGGGTTGGATGAAGATCTTGGAGCCAGGACGGATCGGTGATACCTGGATGGTGAAGACAAGGTAGGAAGATCTTCAGGGGATTAGTGTTAGGTTTATTTAAGGGGGGTTTGGGTTAGATTAGGGGTATGTGGGTGGTGGGTTGTAATGTTGGGGGGGGGGTATTGTATGTTTTTTTTTACAGGCAAAAGAGCTGAAATTCTTGGGGCATGCCCCGCAAAGGGCCCTGTTCAGGGCTGGTAAGGTAAAAGAGCTTGTAACTTTTTTAATTTAGAATAGGGTAGGGAATTTTTTATTTTGGGGGGCTTTGTTATTTTATTAGGGGGCTTAGAGTAGGTGTAATTAGTTTAAAATTGTTGTAATATTTTTATTATGTTTGTAAATATTTTTTTATTTTCTGTAACTTAGTTCTTTTTTATTTTTTGTACTTTAGCTAGTTTATTTAATTGTATTTATTTGTAGCAATTGTGTTTAATTTATTTATTGATAGTGTAGTGTTAGGTTAATTGTAGGTAATTGTAGGTAGTTTATTTAATTATTTTATTGATAGGGTAGTGTTAGGTTTAATTATATCTTAGGTTAGGATTTATTTTACAGGTAATTTTGTTATTATTTTAACTAGGTAACTATTAAATAGTTCTTAACTATTTAATAGCTATTGTACCTGGTTAAAATAATTACAAAGTTGCCTGTAAAATAAATATTAATCCTAAAATAGCTACAATGTAATTATAATTTATAGTGTAGCTATATTAGGATGTATTTTACAGGTAAGTATTTAGCTTTAAATAGGAATAAGTTATTTAATAAGAGTTAATTTATTTCGTTAGATAAAAATTATATTTAACTTAGGGGGGTGTTAGTGTTAGGGTTAGACTTAGCTTTAGGGGTTAATCCATTTATTAGAATAGCGGTGAGCTCCGATCGGAAGTTTAGGGGTTAATAATTGAAGGTAGGTGTCGGCGATGTTAGGGAGGGCAGATTAGGGGTTAATACTATTTATGATAGGGTTAGTGAGGCGGGTTAGGGGTTAATAACTTTATTATAGTAGCGCTCAGGTCCGCTCGGCAGATTAGGGGTTAATAAGTGTAGGCAGGTGTCGGCGACGTTGTGGGGGGCAGATTAGGGGTTAAAAAATATAACATAGGGGTCGGCGATGTTAGGGCAGCAGATTAGGGGTACATAGGGATAACGTAGGTGGCGGCGTTTTACGGAGCGGCAGATTAGGGGTTAAAAGTGTAATGCAGGGGTCAGCGATAGCGTGGGCGGCAGATTAGGGGTTAATAAGTGTAAGGTTAGGGGTGTTTAGACTCGGGGTACAAGTTAGAGTGTTAGGTGCAGACGTAGGAAGTGTTTCCCCATAGGAAACAATGGGGCTGCGTTAGGAGCTGAACGCTGCTTTTTTGCAGGTGTTAGGTTTTTTTTCAGCTCAAACAGCCCCATTGTTTCCTATGGGAGAATCGTGCACGAGCACGTTTTTTATGCCGGCCGCGTCCGTAAGCAGCTCTGGTATCGAGAGTTGCATTTGCGGTAAAAATGCTCTACGCTCCTTTTTTGGAGCCTAACGCAGCATTTGTTTGAACTCTCGATACCAGAGTTAAATTTATGGTGCGGCCAGAAAAAAACCCGCGGAGCGTTAACAGCCCTTTTACCGCCGAACTCTAAATCTAGGCCTATATGTGTGCAGTTGAAGCAACAACTGTGGAACTCTCAACACTGTATGCAAAAGTATTACGACTCATACTCCAAAAAAACGGACACAATGACAAACAGATTAAAGAATGCGGACAAAAAAAAGCACCAGGTGGAGAGTCAACAAGCTCAAGGGCCTGCAGAAGATGCAGTAACCACCAGTCTCATGGATGCCCACCCAATTGTTTCCCAAATCTCAGCGTTGTTTCTTCCAAAGATAGACCAACTCCAAACAGGTATGGACTCTCTTACAGCCGAAGTTAAATCCTTTAATGGTAGGTTGACACGGGTGGAACAGCAGGTAGCAGATGGGGAGAACCGCCACAGAGAAACTGAAACCCATGTTCATACCTTACAACAACAGAACGAACGGCTGTGGGCAAAGATTGATGACCTGGAAAACAGGTCGCGGCGGAACAATCTAAGGATAGTGGGCATCCCTGAGTCACTCCCAGGCTCCCAACTGGTGGAATTTGCAGAAAACACCTTGCCGGGACTCCTTAATATCTCCAAAGAGTGTCTACCTTGCACAGTGGAAAGGGCGCACAGAGTGGGAGACCAGAGCAAACACAAGGAAAAAAACCAGCCACCGCGCCAAGTCATGGTGAAATATCTTAACTTCAAGGACAAAATCTCCATCCTACAAGCCTATAGGAAAGCTCCCACTCTAGAGTATAATGGAAAAAGAATATACCTGTTCCAGGACTACTCAGCGGCAGTAGCTGCCAGAAGACGAGAATTTTCACCATACTGTAAGCAACTGTTAGAACAAGGTAGAACAGCAGCCCTGTTGTTTCCGGCACGACTGAGACTCCAAACCACGAGAGGACCACTGTTCTTTGACTCGCCCAACTTGCTCAAACTTCACCTGCAAAAAGAGGGTGAGGGAGGGCAAGGGGCAAATGAAGATGACTCTGATGCCTAGGCCTGGGATTTGTGCCTGGTCGGTAGAAGATAAATAATAAAGGACAAGCAACGTTATTGCAATGAAGAAATGTATCCTTGCAAAGTGAGGGGGGGGGGGACCTTTTTTCTTGTTGGACAGGAACTTTAGTCCATTGTTGAACAGTTGGGATTGTTACGGGGGGAGGGTTATTGATCTTTTTGGTTCTTGTTGTATGCACTGTTTATTCCATTTAATTTTATGTACTAACTATCTGTATTAGGAAAAGAGATGACCTGTCCTACCTCTGGGTGCCACTCCGGAGGGAAAGGAGGAGGTACCGATAACAAGCAAAGTAACTGTGAGTACCACATCCCTGCACACACTCTGAAATTCATCCGTATCAATATATACACTTAGGTACTAACTACTAAGACAAAACACTCTAAACGAATATACACGAAAGTATAAAATGAAACTGACCACATGGAATGTAGGCGGGATTACATCCCCAATTAAGAGAAAGGCAATACTCAGACATTTGAACACCTCAAGGACAGACATAGCAATACTTGAAGAAACTCACAGAAAGAACACCAAAAACTCAGACAGGGCTGGGTGGGGGAGGTTCTACACACAACCTACGGAAAAAAAAGGGCCAGGGGAGTGGTAATCCTCTTCCGCAAAGGTTTAAGATACACTATCTCCCAATCTATAGTCGATACAGAGGGAAGATTTCTGATAGTTAATTTGACAATAGGGGAACTTCGCATGATTCTCTGTGGGGTGTATGGCCCACATACCGAAAAGAAAACTTTTCTCACTCAGCTACAGACTAAGCTTCTACAGTTCGCAGACCTCCCAATGGTAGTGGGGGGGGACTTCAATATTGCCCCACACACGCCAGCAGATAGGTTCCGTAACCCAAACTCTACATCACAACACCGAATAGAGTACAAAGGATCTAAGAGGGAAACACGCATCTTACTAAACTTTAGAGGTTCCTTGTCACTGTCAGATGTCTGGAGAGATAGAAATCCAGAAGCTCGAGATTATACTTGCCTTCACCCGGCAAAAACTACACTATCCCGCATAGACTATTTTCTGATCACCGGCTCCCTTTGCTCCCGCATAATGGACACTAGAATTGACCCTATAACAATCTCGGATCATGCCCCAGTCTCCCTACATATAGACACTGATACTCCACACAGACGGGGACATAGATGGAGGTTCCCATCACATCTGTACCATGACCTTAACTTGCGCAGGCACCTAATTGGGGAATGGTTGCTGTATAAAGAGCTAAATGCCGAACATGTGGGAGATATTTCACTTTTCTGGGAAACGGCAAAGGCAGTGCTGAGGGGGGTGGTGACAGCATATGCAGCCAAAGTCAGGAAAAAATGTAGAGCAAGAGGGGAACTCCTCCTGCGGCAGTTACTAAACGCCAGAAACAAATACTTGCGGAATCCCACAGCACAGAATAGACTCAAATATAGAAAGGCCAAAGACCTTAGGGATACCTACCTTATCCAAACCACGGTTACCGCTCAGAACCGCTCACAGGCCAAATTTTATAGATACGGAAACCGCACTGGGAAACTATTAGCAAGACTCACTAAGTTAGATAGAAAACCTAACAATATCATAGCCATCAAGGACAAAGACAACATACTCACTCAAGACTCAGAAATACAACAAGCATTCACCTCATATTACTCGAACCTATATGACTCCCAAGACATTGACCCAGGAAAGAAAGAACACTTCTGGAGAGACTTAACACTACCACAGTTAAGTGAGGACCACATACAAAAACTCAATGCCCCAATCCAACCCTTAGAAATCACCAAGGCCATTGACTCACTCCCACTGGAGAAAACCCCGGGACCGGACGGCCTGCCAGGGGAATTTTATAAAATGCTCAGTATAGAAACCGCAGACACCCTCACCCTATTATACAATGCAATTCTAGAAGGGAAAGCAAAATTATCCAACAGATTTGCAGAGGCAAATATCACAGTCCTTCCCAAACCTGACAGAGACCCAATGTTAACAGCATCCTACAGGCCAATCTCCCTGTTAAACTCTGACTACAAATTATTCACCAAAATTTTGGCCAACCGATTAGCGGAGGTGCTCCCCCTCCTAGTTCAGGAAGACCAAACTGGGTTCGTTAAAGGGAGGTCAGCAGTTAAAAACATGAGAAAACTACAATTGGTATTAACACATTTTTGGGAGCAGGAGGGGGAAGACAGGGAGAAGAGTGCGGGAGAGGCATGTTTGATCCTAGTAGACGCGGAAAAAGCATTTGATAAGATACTATGGGACCACTTATTTACCACCCTTAAAAAATTCGGACTGAAGGGATCCTACATGAGAGCTATTGAGGCCATTTACAGCACCCCCCAAGCGGCGATCCTGATAAATGGGTCACCATCGAAAATATTCCCCCTTAGGAGAGGAACAAGGCAGGGGTGCCCGCTCTCACCACTTCTGTTTGACCTTGCGTTAGAACCCCTGGCGATTAAGATTAGGAAGGAAGCGGCGGGACTGACCATAGGTAGGGAAACCATACACTTATCACTCTTTGCTGACGATATGGTGCTGTACACAGAGGACCCCAGAGAGAACATACCTAAATTATTGACGATTATAGCTGAGTTTAGCGACATATCAGGATACCGGATAAATAAAGACAAATCAGAGCTGTTATGGCTACGGAATAGTGACCCTAGTACACCGTTGGAAGATAACTTTAAAGTAATCTCAAACACATTTAAATATCTAGGCATTAAATTAACGAAGAATCCCACTCAATGGTATGCAATTAATTTCAAACCACTATTGCAGAACTTAAAACAAATGCTTTTGAATTGGACCTCATTGCCACTGACTTTGACGGGAAGGATAGGGCTAATCAAGATGACCCTATTCCCCAAACTCCTCTACACCCTACAGATGCTCCCAGAGCTACTTCATAAGCAAGATCTTAAGACACTAAATAGGGACATATTAAATTTCATTTGGAGGGGGAAAAAACATAGAATTAGCTATCAAAAGCTAACATGTCAGCCAGAGCAGGGGGGGCTGGGACTCCCGAACATAGAACATTACAACTGGGCAGCCCTTTCAAAATATGTGATGGACTGGCTGGTGGATGGGGGAAACTTTACTAACAAGTCGCTGGAGACAGCATTTATTAAACCATGGTCGCTTAAAATGCTCCCACACATGAACAAGTCGCAGGTAGATCCCATTCTCAGGGGGGCTGGCCTCTTCAGCAACCCAATAAAGGCATGGTGGAAGTTGTGTGGAGCTCTTGGAGTCTCACATAATTGCACGGTCTACTTGCCCCTGGGGGGCAACCCGGACTTCCCCGCAGGATTTACCACTAAACCATTTAAACAATGGGAGGAATGGGGGGTAACAACTCTAAAACATGTCCTATCAGATACTGGGTCCACAGTCAGGCCATTCATAGAACTGCAGAAAGACTATGGTATGCCAAGCTCTCACCACTTTGCTTACCTCCAGGTAAAACACTACGTGCAGGGTCTCCTGAAAGCCGGTAATATGATGGAAATAGGCTGTGACATTTATAAACTCTTGAAGTTGACAAGGGGAGGAGTGACATCCATCTCACACACTTACAACACGCTCCAATCAAAAGTACATAAAGCCAACATCGAACACTTACAAACTGCCTGGGGGACCATGGTGGGACATGACATTACAGACAATTGTGTGGTGCCAAGCTTTGTGGAGGTGAGGGAGGCCTCACTCTCAAACGACATAAGAGAATCACATACTAAACTAGTCCACAATGCATACATAACTCCCAAAATGTTCCACAAGTGGAAGAGGGATACACCAGGACTATGCCCGAAGTGTTCCAACCCTAACCCAAACATCACACACATGATATGGAACTGCCCGAAGTTAACGAAATTCTGGGGCATGGTGCAGAGGTGGGTGGGAACGTGCACAGGGGAAAAAATTAATCTTTCAACTGAGATGGTGATATTTCTAAACCATCAAACAAAGATACAGCAACACACAAGATTCATAAATAATGTAATTCTACACGCTAGAAAACTCATTCTGCAACACTGGATGTCGCAGACACCACCAAGCCTAGCACAACTCAAAGAAACATTGAGAAAACAAATGATCTATGAGCAACTTGACACTCAGGGGGACATAACATGCAGAACAAAAAAATTCATGACCAAATGGGAGCCCCTCATTCTCACTCTAGACCCAGCACACCAAAAACAAATAATTTACCCATTCAAAGACGCAGAGTACATACTGAATGCACAGCTACATGGAAAATGGAACATATTTAACTAAAAGACCAGACTCAGCAACCATAACGTGAGGTGGTACAGTGATAGATACACGGAGGAACCTGGGGTGGCACCCGGGGGAGAGGTCAGGAAAAAGGAAGGCTCTGAGGGGGAGGAAAATTGGTAGGATGAATAACAGAGAAAAGAGACGGAACCAGACTCAGTATCCTGAAGTTACGATACTAGTATGTTATCTTACATAATAATAATAGATTTGTGTTTTAATCTATCTCCGTTGCTGGAGATGGCAAACTAGGTGGTAAGAGAGTGGAAGTCCCTAAAGAAGAGGGAGGAGAATGGGACTTAAAGGGGGGGAAAAAAAAACCATTGGAAAACTTAGATGCTAATGCAGTGATTAGACATGTTGTCATATTGCATTTAGCTGACTCATTTTGTAATTCTCATTGCTTGTCTATGTATTTGGCATTGAAAAAATAAAATATTTAAAAAAATAAATAAATAAATATAAATCCTAAAATAGCTATAATATAATTATAATTTATATTGTAGCTATATTAGGATTTATTTTACAGGTAAGTATTTATCTTTAAATAGGAATAATTTATTTAATAAGAATTAATTAATTTCGTTAGATGTAAATTATATCTAATTTACGGGGGTGTTAGTGTTAGGGTTAGACTTAGCTTTAGGGGTTAATACATTTATTAGAATAGCGGTGAGCTCCAGTCGGCAGATTAGGGGTTAATAATTGAAGTTAGGTGTCGGCAATGTTAGGGAGGGCAGATTAGGGGTTAATACTATTTATTATAGGGTTAGTGAGGCGGATTAGGGGTTAATAACTTTATTATAGTAGCGCTCAGGTCCGGTCGGCAGATTAGGGGTTAATAAGTGTAGGCAGGTGGAGGCGACGTTGTGGGGGGCAGATTAGGGGTTAATAAATATAATATAGGGGTCGGCGATGTTAGGGCAGCAGATTAGGGGTACATAGGGATAATGTAAGTAGCGGCGGTTTACGGAGCGGCAGATTAGGGGTTAATAATAATATGCAGGGGTCAGCGATAGCGGGGGCGGCAGATTAGGGGTTAATAAGTGTAAGGTTAGGGGTGTTTAGACTCGGGGTACATGTTAGAGTGTTAAGTGCAGACGTAGGAAGGGTTACCGCATAGCAAACAATGGGGCTGCGCTAGGAGCTGAACGCGGCTTTTTTGCAGGTGTTTGGTTTTTTTTCAGCTCAAACAGCTCCATTGTTTCCTATGGGGGAATCGTGCACGAGCACGTTTTTGAGGCTGGCCGCTTGCGTAAACAACTCTGATATCGAGAGTTGAAGCTGCGTTAAAAATGCTCTACGCTCCTTTTTTGGAGCCTAACGCAGCCATTCTGTGGACTCTCAATACCAGAGTTATTTTTATGGTGCGGCCAGAAAAAAGCCGGCGTTAGTTTTTCGGGTCGTTACCGACAAAACTCCAAATCTAGCCGTTTGTATTCTTTGTTGAAGGAGCAGCAATGTACTACTGGGAGCTAGCTTAAAGCCAATGATAAGCAGCACATATGTGCAGCAACCAATCAGCAGCTTCTGAGTCTACCTAGGTGTACTTTTCAACAAAGGATGCAAAAAGAAAACAAAACAAATTATATAATGGAAGTAAATTGGAAAGTTGTTTAAAATGACAGGCTTCAGCTGAATCATGAAAGAAAACATTTGGATTCCATGTCCCTTTAAGACCAGAAGTAGGAAGGCTAGAATAAAAGTATAACAAAACAATAAAATAAAGTATTACACATGTATATAAATATATATTATAGAAATACTTAAAATACCTTTGTGCTTCACTTAGGAGAAAATGTTCTATAATATACCTGTATTTAAAATTAAATAGAATATTTTCTTCTAAGTGAAGAACAACAGTATTTAAAGCATTTCTTAGTGCACCTTCGGTGAATAGGAGCGCTACTAATTTAACTTGAGAGCTGTTAGCGCTCAATAGTGGTTATATTTTTGCGCTCCATCTAGGCCAAATTATTTAACTAAGCATAATAAAATAAAAATGCAACATACATTCATCATTTTGCTTTGTGTTTATTTCACCCCCCCCCTCCAGAGAGGTCTGAGTGAATACTAAATACCTTTCTATGCTGCAGTTTTACATAATTTGTTACATGCTACAAAGTGATTGGTTAGAGAAGTGCACATGCTCATTTATATCTGGTTACTGATTGGCTGCAACAAAATAAGATTTTGAAGGGGTGTATCCCTGTTCTTTCCTGAAATAGCGAAGCCCTGCAAATGGTATTACAAATAATTCCCTTTATACATATGCACATATATTTTCTTTAAACAAACATTTAAGTTCATTTCTGACTAATCACAATTATCAATACGAGGAGGTACAGCACAGACACAGACATTTCAAATATTTTTTTTAATTAAAACCCTCTCTTTATAATTCTCTTCAGTGGTTACATATTTAGATACAATGCCTGGCAGTGGGGCTGGTTGAAATAAATGTGTTTTTCTCCCTGGCTGGGGTTTATTTTACCACTTTAGGGTTGTCGGGTCAATGGTCTAAGAATTACAGTTTCAACACTCTCAGGGTATAAAACGACAGCAATTATGAAAGCATATGGTGCCGGCGTTCCCTATGGATGCCGCAATGTGTGTTCAGGCTCGTAATCTTTATGACAGCGAGGAGTTTTGAAGGACGCTTCCAGCAGAAACAGTTTATGGGATCGGTTTCCTGCTTTCGCTCTCTCCTTTCCGACACATTCTTTATGGCTCTGCCCTGAATGACAGACTCACCATTATTAGACAGATATATATGTAAACCTTCACCCTACACCGTGCTACACGTACAAATACGGCACAGTTTGCAGGCTGAGACAGGAATTAAACTCTGTGTACTTCACACCTTGTGCTAAAAAAATAGTTTATAAAATTAAAAAATGGTTCATTATTGACCATTAAATGCAACCAGAGAAACTTCTGTGAAATGTTTAGCTTTTTGCAGAAATAAGTGCATATTAGCAGAGCTCCCACAATGATCTATAATGGGACCAAGCCTCATAAGTAAGGAAGTATGCTCATTGTAGGGTTTAACTACTAGTAAATACCCCCACGTGCTTCAGTAGCTGACTTACTGTTCATATAACTGATACCTGAGTATGATCCTAGGGGGTTTCATTTGGCTCTATGCTTAGAGCTTAAAGTGATGGTAAACTCCCCCTTTGTGTAAACAGATGCTGAATGTTAGTGATATTTAAGATGGAGTTGTATTAATCAAGTGTGATGAAAATGCGCTATAACTGACTTTTTAATGAAGCGCTGAAATACAAATACCCTGCCCTCTGGCCGCCTACTTCAAAAGTCATTTTTTTTTGTGAGCTAATGGTTTGAACTGTTCTCCAATAGGTGCTCTTAAAGGGACATTAAACCCACATTTTTTCGTTCATTATTCAGGTAGAGAATATCATTTTAAAAAGTTTCCAATTTACTTCTAATATCAAAAATGTTTCATTCTTTGTTAAAGAGATACCTAGGTAGGTAGCGTGCACATGCCTGTAGCACTACATGACAGGAAATAGTGCTACTGCTAATGTATAACATTGTTGCAAAATTGCTGCTATATAGTGCTGCAGACACGCTGCATTTCAAATAAGGATAACAAGAAAACGAAGAAAATATGATAATAGAAGTAAATTAGAAAGTTATTTAAAATGTGATGTTATTTCTAAATCATGAAAGAAAAAAATGGGTTTTACGTCCCTTTAAGTTAGGCTAGGGCTGTGTATAGTGCTAGGGCTGTGTATAGTGCTAGGGCTGTGTATAGTGCTAGGGCTGTGTATACTGTTACCTCTGTACTAAGTATTGGGTTATGTTTAAGGCTAGGGCTGTGTATAGTGCTAGGGCTGTGTATAGTGCTAGGGCTGTGTATAGTGCTAGGACTGTGTATACTGTTACCTCTGTACTAAGTATTGGGTTATTTTTAAGGCTAGGGCTGTGTATAGTGCTAGGGCTGTGTATAGTGCTATGGCTGTGTATAGTGCTAGGGCTGTGTATAGTGCTAGGGCTGTGTATAGTGCTAGGGCTGTGTATAGTGCTAGGGCTGTGTATAGTGCTATGGCTGTGTATACTGTTATCTCTGTACTAAGTATTGGGTTATGTTTAAGGCTAGGGCTGTGTATAGTGCTAGGGCTGTGTATAGTGCTAGGGCTGTGTATAGTGCTATGGCTGTGTATACTGTTATCTCTGTACTAAGTATTGGGTTATGTTTAAGGCTAGGGCTGTGTATAGTGCTAGGGCTGTGTATAGTGCTAGGGCTGTGTATAGTGTTATCTCTGTACTAAGTATTGGGTTATGTTTAAGGCTAGGGCTGTGTATAGTGCTAGGGCTGTGTATAGTGCTAGGGCTGTGTATACTGTTACCTCTGTACTAAGTATTGGGTTATGTTTAAGGCTAGGGCTGTGTATAGTGCTAGGGTTGTGTATAGTGCTAGGGCTGTGTATAGTGCTATGGCTGTGTATAGTGCTAGGGCTGTGTATAGTGCTAGGGCTGTGTATACTGTTACCGCTGTACTAAGTATTGGGTTATGTTTTAGGCTAGGGCTGTGTATAGTGCTAGGGCTGTGTATAGTGCTTGGGCTGTGTATAGTGCTAGGGCTGTGTATACTGTTACCTCTGTACTAAGTATTGGGTTATGTTTAAGGCTAGGGCTGTGTATAGTGCTAGGGCTGTGTATAGTGCTAGGGCTGTGTATAGTGCTAGGGCTGTGTATACTGTTACCTCTGTACTAAGTATTGGGTTATGTTTAAGGCTAGGGCTGTGTATAGTGCTAGGGCTGTGTATACTGTTACCTCTGTACTAAGTATTGGGTTATGTTTAAGGCTAGGGCTGTGTATAGTGCTACGGCTGTGTATAGTGCTAGGGCTGTGTATACTGTTACCTCTGTACTAAGTATTGGGTTATGTTTAAGGCTAGGGCTGTGTATAGTGTTATCTCTGTACTAAGTATTGGGTTATGTTTAAGGCTAGGGCTGTGTATAGTGCTAGGGCTGTGTATAGTGTTATCTCTGTACTAAGTATTGGGTTATGTTTAAGACTAGGGCTGTGTATAGTGTTATCTCTGTACTAAGTATTGGGTTATGTTTAAGGCTAGGGCTGTGTATAGTGCTAGGGCTGTGTATAGTGCTATGGCTGTGTATACTGTTATCTCTGTACTAAGTATTGGGTTATGTTTAAGGCTAGGGCTGTGTATAGTGCTAGGGCTGTGTATAGTGCTAGGGCTGTGTATACTGTTATCTCTGTACTAAGTATTGGGTTATGTTTAAGGCTAGGGCTGTGTATAGTGCTAGGGCTGTGTATAATGCTAGGGCTGTGTATACTGTTACCTCTGTACTAAGTATTGGGTTATGTTTAAGGCTAGGGCTGTGTATAGTGCTAGGGCTGTGTATACTGTTACCTCTGTACTAAGTATTGGGTTATGTTTAAGGCTAGGGCTGTGTATAGTGCTACGGCTGTGTATAGTGCTAGGGCTGTGTATACTGTTACCTCTGTACTAAGTATTGGGTTATGTTTAAGGCTAGGGCTGTGTATAGTGTTATCTCTGTACTAAGTATTGGGTTATGTTTAAGGCTAGGGCTGTGTATAGTGCTAGGGCTGTGTATAGTGTTATCTCTGTACTAAGTATTGGGTTATGTTTAAGACTAGGGCTGTGTATAGTGTTATCTCTGTACTAAGTATTGGGTTATGTTTAAGGCTAGGGCTGTGTATAGTGCTAGGGCTGTGTATAGTGCTATGGCTGTGTATACTGTTATCTCTGTACTAAGTATTGGGTTATGTTTAAGGCTAGGGCTGTGTATAGTGCTAGGGCTGTGTATAGTGCTAGGGCTGTGTATACTGTTATCTCTGTACTAAGTATTGGGTTATGTTTAAGGCTAGGGCTGTGTATAGTGCTAGGGCTGTGTATAATGCTAGGGCTGTGTATACTGTTACCTCTGTACTAAGTATTGGGTTATGTTTAAGGCTAGGGCTGTGTATAGTGCTAGGGTTGTGTATAGTGCTAGGGCTGTGTATAGTGCTATGGCTGTGTATAGTGCTAGGGCTGTGTATAGTGCTAGGGCTGTGTATACTGTTACCGCTGTACTAAGTATTGGATTATGTTTTAGGCTAGGGCTGTGTATAGTGCTAGGGCTGTGTATAGTGCTAGGGCTGTGTATACTGTTACCTCTGTACTAAGTATTGGGTTATGTTTAAGGCTAGGGCTGTGTATAGTGCTATGGCTGTGTATAGTGCTAGGGCTGTGTATACTGTTACCTCTGTACTAAGTATTGGGTTATGTTTAAGGCTAGGGCTGTGTATAGTGCTAGGGCTGTGTATACTGTTACCTCTGTACTAAGTATTGGGTTATGTTTAAGGCTAGGGCTGTGTATAGTGCTAGGGCTGTGTATAGTGCTAGGACTGTGTTTACTGTTATCTCTGTACTAAGTATTGGGTTATGTTTAAGGCTAGGGCTGTGTATAGTGCTAGGGCTGTGTATACTGTTACCTCTGTACTAAGTATTGGGTTATGTTTAAGGCTAGGGCTGTGTATAGTGCTAGGGCTGTGTATAGTGCTAGGACTGTGTTTACTGTTATCTCTGTACTAAGTATTGGGTTATGTTTAAGGCTAGGGCTGTGTATAGTGCTAGGGCTGTGTATACTGTTACCTCTTTACTAAGTATTGGGTTAAGGCTAGGGCTGTGTATAGTGTTAGGGCTGTGTATAGTGCTAGGGCTGTGTATAGTGTTAGGGCTGTACTAAGTATTGGGTTAAGTTTAAGACTAGGGCTGTGTATAGTGTTAGGGCTGTACTAAGTATCGGGTTAAGTATAAGACTAGGCGGCCGAATTATTAAGCACTGCATGGTGCCTAATACATCTGTTTCCGTGCGAACCTTCAGGCTCGTCGGAAACAGCAGTTAAGAAGCAGCGGTCTTAAGATCTCTGCTCCTTAACTGCTCTGCCGCCTATGAGCGGCGGAGAGCAATCAACCCGATCAGATAAGATCGGGTTGATTGACACCCCCTGCTAACGGCTGATTGGCCACGAATCCAAGGGGCGGCATTGCACAAGCAGTTCACCAGAACTGCTTGTGCTATGCTAAATGCTGACAGCATATGCTGTTGGTATTAAGCGATATCTGTCAGTGAGACAAAAAAAAAAAACTATTAACCCCTAAACCACCGCCCCCATCGCCAACACTATATAAACCTATTAACCACTAAACCACCGCACCACATCGCAACTAATAAATAAAACCTATTAACACCTAAACCTCCAGCCCCCTCACATCGTAGCTAATAAACTAAACCTATTAACCCCTAAAATTCCAGACCCCTCATCGCAAAACACTAAATTAAACTATTAACCCCTAAACCTAAGACCCCCTAACTTTAAATTTAAAGTTACAATATAACTATCTGTAAATAAATAAAAACTTACTTGTGAAATAAAAAAAAATAAGATTAAAAATTATTAGTTAAATAAATCTAAATAAAATTACTATCATTAACTAAATAATTCCTGTTTAAAACTAAATACTTACCTATAAAATAAACCTTAAGCTAGATACAATATAACTAATAGTTATTGTAATTTAGAAACAGGTATTGGCGCACCTCAAGACACATGAGACCACAATTTATATCACATTCAGGTGTTTTCCAGGTGTGTTCCAGACACAGATATTTAACTGTGTGTATATAAAGCCAGGAAACCTCATCCCATGCAGTCTGGATGAGAGGTATAGTATTGTAATGTTGGAATTTCATTTTTGTATATTAGAATTGTATTGGCTAATTTCATAGTGTCAGGAAATATTAAGAAGGCAACTTTTTGCAGCATTGAGAAACAAGTTTGAAGTATGTGAAATAATATGTAGCCAGGAAGCCTCATCCCATGCAGTCTGGATGAGAGATTGGAAATTCTACTTTGATATATTAGAATTGTATTATTCAGCTTAGTTTGGCTAAATTTCATAGTGTTAGGACCAGTCTATCGTCGGACACCTTGTAAGTGGTGACTGGCTGAGCAGAATTTGGCCATATTGTGTGACTAAGATCCCATCTTTATTTAAAAATTAAGAAATATTAAGAAGGCAATTTTTTTCAGCATTAAGAAAAAAGGAAAAAAGTTATAATATGTGAAATAAATTGTGGTCTCATGTGTTTTGAGGTGCGCCAATACCTGTTTCTAAATTATATTTAATTTTGGTCACTTTGGCAGCACCCCACAATATGTGCATTTAAAAACATATGCTTTTATTAGATGTGTTTAATCAAAATTTCTTGCTAATAGTTACATTGTAGCTAGCTTAGGTTCTATTTTTATTTTACAGGCAAATTTGTATTTATTTTAACCAGGTAGAATAGTTACTAAATAGTTATTAACTATTTAATAACTACCTAGCTAAAATCAATACAAATTGACCTGCAAAATAAAACCTAACCTAAGTTACACTAATACCTAACACTATACTACAATTAAATAAATTAACTAAATTAAATACAATTAAATAAATTAAATTAGCTAAATCACAAAAAAAACACTAAATTACAGAAAATAATAAACAAATTACAAGATCTTTAAACTAATTACACCTAATATAATATTCCTATCAAAATAAAACCAACCGAACATCTGTGGAAATTAATCACAAAGAAAAGAGGGCACCTCCTAGTGCAATATTGCAAGATAATAAACAAAAAATAGAATTTGTGCAAGAAAAATACTCACAAAATAAGCAGCACCTATGTGCTGATTGGGGCAGGATGGGGAATCACAGTGACCCAGCTACACTGATCCACCGATTGGATGATGGAGCTTGAATGGAAACAAATGTAGAATCTGAACAAGAAATAAAAAAAGAGATGGGGGAGCACCTCCTAGTGCAATAATGTAATATAAATGGTACAAATGGACAAACTTGAAGATTGTATACTCACAAAGGGAGCAGCACCTATGTGCTGATTGAGGCAGGCTGGGGCTCAGTGTAGCTGGGTCACTGTGATTCCCCATCCTGCCCCAATCAGCACATAGGTGCTGCTTATTTTGTGAGTATTTTTCTTGCACAAATTCTATTTTTTGTTTATTATCTTGCAATATTGCACTAGGAGGCGCCCTCTTTTCTTTGTGATTAATTTCCACAGATGTTCTTTGCTTTGTTTGTTGTAAGAGGAGCTGCCCATCGAGCCTTCTATCAAGTGTGAATATCATACTACCAACCATACCTGGACTTTACCAAAAGAATTTCTTAAAGATTTCAGGACTATATTGAGTATCAGTACATGTTACATAGCTGAGGCAAAGAATCCAGCTAAGTTATTTCCACTAAGTGTATGGTTTGAGATTTATTATTGTTTTGTTGCACATCCAATGTTGTTAACTAACTAATATATGTGAATAGCGCCCCCTACAGTTGGATACCTAGGTATCATCAACAGGTTTGGGCGATCAAAATAAAAAAAGCCCCCCCAAAATAAAAAAAACCCTAGCCTAAACTAAACTATCAATAGCCTTTAAAAGGGCCTTTTGTGGGGCATTGCCCCAAAGTAATCAGCTCTTTTACCTGTAAAAAAAAATACAAACAACCCCCCAACAGTAAAACCCACCACCCACACAACCAACCCCCCAAATAAAATACTAACTAAAAAAACCTAAGTTCCCCATTGTCCTGAAAAGGGCATGTGGATGGGCATTGCCCTTAAAAGGGCATTTAGCTCTTTTGCAGTCCCAAACCCTAATCTAAAAATAAACCCACCCAATACACCCTTAAAAAAATCCTAACACTAACCCCCGAAGATTCACTTACTGGGAGAAGTCTTCATCCAAGCAGCAAGATGTCCTCAACGAAGCCGGCAGAAGTGGTCCTCCAGACGGCAGAAGTGGTCCTTCAGATGGGCAGAAGTCTTCATCCAGATGGCATTTTCTATCTTCATCCTTCCGGCGTGGAGCGGGTCCATCTTCAAGACATCCGACGCGGAGCATCCTCTTCAAACAACGTCTTCTTCGTAATGAATATCTCTTTAAGTGACATCATCCAAGATGGCGTCCCTTAGATTCCGATTGGCTGATAGAATTATATCAGCCAATTGGAATTAAGGTAGAAAAAATCCTATTGGCTGATTGGATCAGCCAATAGGATTGAGCTTTCATCTTATTGACTGATCCAATCAGCCAAAAGGATTGAGCTTGCATTCTATTGGCTGATAGAATGCCAGCTCAATCCTATTGGCTGATTGGAACAGCCAATAGAATGCCAGCTCAATCCTATTGGCTGATTGGATCAGCCAATAGGATTTTTTTCAACCTTAATTCCGATTGGCTGATAGATTCCAATTGGCTGATAGAATTCTAAGGGACGCCACCTTGGATGAGGTCATTTAAAGGAACCTTCATTCGGCGGTAGTCGTCAGAAGGAAGAGGATGCTCCGCGTCGGATGTCTTGAAGATGGAGCCGCTCTGCGCCATATGGATGAAGATAGAAGATGCCGTCTGGGTGAAGACTTCTGCAGGCTTGGAGGAAGACTTCGGCCGCTTCGTTGAGGACTTCTCCCGGCTTCTCGGAGGATGGATGTCGGATCTTCAAAACTGTAATAAATCTTCTGGGGTTAGTGTTAGGATTTATTTAAGGGTTTATTGGGTGGGTTTTAGTTTTAGATTAGGACTTGGGCCTGCAATAGAGCTAAATGCCCTTTTAAGGGCAATGCCCATCCAAATGCCCTTTTCAGGGAAATGGGGAGCTTAGTTTTTTAAGTTAGTTTTTTATTTGGGGGGTTGGTTGTGTGGGTGATGGGTTTTACTGTTGGGGGGTATTTGTATTTTTTTTTTACAGGTAAAAGAGCTGATTACTTTGGGGCAATGCCCCGCAAAAGGCCCTTTTAAGGGTTATTTGTAGTTTATTGTAGGCTAGGTTTTTTTTATTTTGGGGGGGCTTTTTTATTTTCATAGGGCCCTTAGATTAGGTGTAATTAGTTTAAAGCTTTGATAATTTCTTTTTTATTTTTTGTAACTTAGTGTTTATTTTGTTGTGTAACTTTTTGTAACTTAGTTTTTTGTAACTTTGTAATTTTTTAGTGTAGAATTAAATTATTTGAGTAGGGTTGGGTGTTTAAATATATAATATAGTTATTTTAATTTGTAATTTTATGTCATTTTAGTATAAAAGTTAGGTTAGATTAATTATTAATTTATATAGTTTAAAGTAATTTTAGTATAACAGTTAGGGTAGATTAATTATTAGTTTAATATAGTTTAATTTAAATCTAAAGGTAAGTTTAAATTTATTATAAGATAGGAATGAGTTAATATTTAATATAAAGTTAGCGGGTTGTTAGGTTTAGGGGTTAATAGCTTAATTTAGTTTATGGCGATGTGGGGGGCTGGCAGTTTAGGGGTTAATACATTTATTTAGTTGCGGTGGGCTCCGGGAGCGGCAGGATAGAGGTTAATACTTTTATGTAGGTGGCGGCGGTGTCGGGGCGGCAGATTAGGGGTTAATAAGTAGAATGTAGGTGACGGCGGTGTAGAAGGCGGCAGATTAGGGGTGTTTAGACTCGGGGTACATGTTAGGGTGTTAGGTGTAAAGATAATTTTTATTCTCCCATAGGAATCAATGGGATATCGGGCATCATCGAACATGAGCTTTTGCTGCTTTCAGACTCCCATTGATTCCTATGGCCAGGTATGCTGGGCCAGTATAGTGGCGCGCGTATCTGCTAGTTATTTGTTAACTAGGAAAAGTAGTCAGATTGTGCCGAATTTGCATTCGGAACATCTGTAGTGATGTAACCATCGATCTGTGTCGGACTGAGACCGGTGGATCGTATGTTACGTCACAAAATTCTACTTTTGCCGGTCTGTAGCCTTTGATAAATAAGGCGAATCAGGCTCGCCACAATTACGCTGCGGAATTCCAGCATATTTGCGGTTGACGGTTTGATAAATAGGCCCCAATGACTCCATAAATGTAATTGGTTAAAATCAAATTGCCACAATAAGGTAGGGGGTGTGGACAAGGACATACGTCAAGCATAAACATGTAAATATCTGTTTATACATTCTTAATCAATGGCTAAGTATATAAATGATGTCTCTACACTACAAGAAAATTAGTAAGATCAAACATATCATCATGTAATGAAGACAAGCACATTGATACATAATGTTACTACACATATATAAATATGTCCGTTCTCTGACCATATCCCTCTATCACTTGCTCAGTTCGCTAACCGCTTATAGGTACTATTCACCTTTTTGAATCTAAAAATAGGGGTGTGTTCCTACGCTCTTTTCCATGTAACCTTAGTAAAAATCCTATTAACAAGGACACAAAACAATTGTTCGGTAGTTTTGTTACAATGCCCAATGAGAGGCACAATAAAAGGAGGAATTCTCTCACTTAGGAATTATGAGGCTAAAGTAGGCTGATTAGAACCATAACCCAATTTTAGCCTACATTAAATATATTACACCTTACTAAACCTGGATGGCCATTCATGGGGCATTTTACCTCCTATATTTATGTTCAACCTAAGGTGTATTTCACTACCTGTTTAAAGACCCCTAAAAAATAAAAAAGTGTTGAAATTAAACCCTCTTCCTATAGGTAAGTTGAGGGGATAGAGAAGTGGATCTAAAAGTATGCGTAAGGGAGGATATTTTAACTCCAGTGGTTGATGAGGTCAAATTCTGAATTTAACCCTAGTGGGAGCCTTTAATCACGTTTAAATATCCAGTAAGTCTCCCTTTTGGTCAGAAGCACATCTCTGTCCCCTTTCCTGTTACACCATCCTACTTCGTGCTGATTGCTGGTGTTTGTGTTTAAAATGTTGGATCAAAGGGTTGCTAAGGGTTCCTTCTTTGATATTGTTTAGGTGTTCTCTTATTTTCACCCTAGTCTCCCTAGCAGTTAGTCCTACATATTGCACCCTACATAATGTGCAGGTTAAGAGAGAGATTGTATATTTGGCCCGGCAGGTGAACCTATTGTCGTTTCTAAATCTTTCCTCTGTGTACTCACTGGAAAAACCTTCACCTACAGCTAGATGTTCGCAGGCCTTACATGTACTTTTGCTACATTTAAACACCCCTTGTTGTGCTAACCAAGTTCTACCCCGCACATTTTGTTTCCTTATTTGTGTGGGAGTGATCCTGTTGCCAAGACTGAGGCCCTTTCTGTACACATACCTGCAGCCTTTCCTTACTACATCTGCCAGACCATCATTCGCTGATAGAAGTGGAAAGTGTGCTCTAATGATGTTACAAATCTGTTCATATTGGGCACTATATTGAGTGATGAATTTGACACCTTCAAATTGTTCAGTCGATTTGGTCCTGTCTGCCAGTAAGTCTTGTCTGTTTAATTTGGCCACTGAGCCCTTGGCATTATTGATGACTCTGTTCAGGTAGGCCCTATCCTTAAGCTGTCTTGCCAAATTGTCTGCTTTTTCCTCATAAGTCTCATTCTCCGTACAATTCCTTTTCATCCTTGTACATTGACCCTTTGCAATTGCTGCACATACTCTCTTTGGGTGATTGCTAGTTGCATATAGCAAACTATTGCCTGTGATGGGTTTCTTATAAACTTCAGCCACTATTTTTCTGCCTGTTCTACCTACAAGGGTAATATCCAAATAATGAATTATTTCCTCATTTGTTCCATGTGTAAAGGAAAGGCCTACCTGATTGTCATTCAAAAAATTGACAAAGTCACCCAACTGCTCCATATTTCCATCCCAAACAAGTAGCAGGTCATCTATGTAGCGCTTGTAAAACGCCACATAGTGCCTGTAAGGATTTGTATCTCCATAGATGTGGGGCAGCGCCCACCAACCCATAAAGAGGTTGGTGTAGGAGGGGGCAAACTTGGCCCCCATCACTGTCCCACATCTCTGGAGATAGAAAGTATCCTCAAAACAAAAAAATGTATGAGTCAGTAAAAAACTAACACAGTCCACAACAAAGTCGCAAAAATCCTCATACTTATCCTCCTTCTCTAGAAAAAATCTTATGGCTTTCAGGCCGTGCTCATGGGGGATGGAGGAATACAAAGATCTAACATCAATGGTGAGCCACCGTTGGCTCTTTTCCCAGACTCGATCTGCCATTAGTTTTAACACTTGTTTTGTGTCTAGAAGAAAGCTGGGAAGTGCCCCCACCATGGGTTGAAGAACTGCATCTACCCATTAGGAGAGATGCTCCAGAAGGGAGCCAATCCTGCTAACAATGGGACGGCCCTCTACCCTGTCCAAAGTCTTGTGCACTTTGAGTAGGTGGTTGAACACCGGAGTAACTGGGGACCTTACCATCAGGAAAGCACCTGTGTCTCTGTCAAAGAAGTCCTTATATACTCCTTCGTCTATTAACTGCCCCAACTCTGATTGAAATTTCCGCGTGGGGTCTGTATTCAAACTGGTGCAATTGTCAGTGTCATTTAATTGTCATAGGGCTTCTGTGATAAAATATTCTTTACTCAAGACTACTACCGAACCCCCTTAATCGACTGCTCTTAACACAATGTTATTATTGTCACTCAACCTTTTTACTGCCTCTTGTTCTTGCCTAGTGAGGTTATTTTTAGTGTTTCTCATCTCCTGGTGTAGTATCTTAAGATCTCGTTCCACTCTTTGTTGGAATGTTTCTAGCGTGCGACCCCTACTGTGAATGGGGTAAAAGGAGGAGGGATTCTTAAAAATGAGGTAATTAAGCATGCCTATTTCTTCCATTTCTGAATCCCTACTTTCCCTATGCAACTCCTTAAGTGACAAAAGAACACGTCTCACTAAAAGTAAGATATACAGTTTAGAGGGTTCTGTTGGTTGTTCTTAAAGTTTTTCCTCAATGTAAGGTTGCGTATAAGTTTGTTTACGTCAATTAGGGTTTCAAAGAGGTTAAACTGGGTCGTCGATACAAAACCTAGTCCCAGGTTCAAAACTTAATAAGTTCAATGTCCTTGAGGGGTGTATCTGAGAGGTTAATGACAGTTTTCAGTTGTACTTTTTGTTTTGTCGTGACTGTCATGTCTGGTATCTCCCTGTTCCTTCTCTCCCTCTGTTTATTCCCCCCCTTCTGGTTTTCCCTGAGACCTGTGAAAAACCTGTTCCATATAAATGTGCCATTACACTGCCTGTTTACCTCGAGCCTTCCCCCATGCCTATCCGTGCCTCTGTTTCATACCTTGACTGGGCCATACATTTATTGTCTCTAGCATATGTTTGTTTGTCTGTACTGGACTATGTCTGAACCTTGGGTCTGACTGCCTGTGATTCCCTTGAGTGTATAATAGGTTGGGGTTGTGGAGATAAATTATCCTCCCGGTTATGCATACTTTTAGATCCACTTCTCTATCCCCTCGACTTACCTATAGGAAGAGGGTTTAATTTCAACACTTTTTTATTTTTCAGGGGTCTTTTAACAGGAAGTGAAATACACCTTAGGTTGGATATAAATATAGGAGGTAAAATGCCACATGAATGGCCATCCAGGTTTAGTTAGTTGTAATATATGTAATGTAGGCTAAAATTGGGTTATGGTTCTAATCAGCCTACTTTAGTCTCATAATTCCTATGTGAGAGAGTTCCTCCTTTGATTGTGCCTCTCATTGGACATTGTAACAAAACTACAGAACAATTGTTTTTGTGTTCTTGTTAATAGGATTTTTTCTAAGGTTACATGGAACAGAGCGTAGGAACACACCCCTATTTTTAGATTCAAAAAGATGAATGGTACCTATTAGCAGTTAGTGAACTGAGCAAGTGATAGGGGGATATGGTCAGAGAACGGACATATAAAAATATATGCATAGTAACATTATGTATCGATGTGCTTGTCTTCATTACATGATGATATGTTTGATCTTACTAATTTTCTTGTAGTGTTGAGACATAATTTATATACTTACCCATTGATTAATAATGTATAAACAGATATTTACATGTATATGCTTGACTCATTTCCTTGTCCCCGCCTCCCTACCTGATTGTGCCAATTTGTTTTTAATCAATTACATTACAAGTCACTATATGAGGAGCGGACCCAAGGGTTAATTTACAGCTTAGATTATGGCTTTTGCCGAAATGCGTCAGCTGGTTTCCACACAGCTGGTTTTTAACTTTTTGGATGTTATGGAATAAAGTTTATATTTTTTACTCACGGATCCAGTGCTCCTCGTTTCTATTCTTTTTCTACTTGGATTGGCTCTCGGAGTGAGCATGGCTGTAGTATTGCCGTTTGCACGTAGCTGAAGTGCTTGGATGGGAGAGAGGTGCCAGGTGTCGAGTAACATCATCAGAAGCGGCCGCTAGTCGCATCGCATCACATCGCTGGGGAGAGATCGCTGGCAGATCGGAGCTACAAGTGCAACAGGGCAGAAGTTTAGTTAGTATGTAGGATAGCATTATGCTTATCCCAGGCATTAGTTGGTATGTAGAATAGCCTTATGCTTATCCCAGGCATTAGTTAGTATGTAGGATAGTCTTATTCTTATCCCAGGCATTAGTAAGTAAGTAGGATAGGCTAATGCTTATCCCAGTCATTAATTAGTATGTAGGATAGCGTTATGCTTATCCCAGGCATTAGTTAGTATGTAGGATAGTCTTATGCTTATCCCAGGCATTAATTAGTATGTAGGATAGCCTTATGCTTATCCCAGGCATTAATTAGTATGTAGGATAGCCTTATGCTTATCCCAGGCATTAATTAGTATGTAGACTAGCTTTATGCTTATCCCAGGTATTAATTAGTATGTAGGATAGCTGTATGCTTATCCCAGGCATTAATTAGTATGTAGGATAGCCTTATGCTTATCCCAGGTATTAACCTCTTAAGGACATATGACGGAATTTTTCCGTCATAAAACAATTGAGCAAACTGAAAGCTGTGTCCTTAAAGGGTTAATTAGTATATAGGATAGCCTTATGCTTATCCCAAGCAATAATTAGTACATAGGATAGCCTTATACTTATCCCAGGCATTAATTGGTATGTTGGATAGCCATATACTTATCCCAGGCATTAGTTAGTATGTAGGATAGCCTTATGCTTATCCCAGTCATTAATTAGTATGTAGGATAGCCCTATGCTTATCCCAGGCATTGATTAATATGTAGGATAGCCTTATGCTTATCCCAGGCATTAGTTAATATGAAGGATAGTCTTATGCTTATCCCAGGCATTAATTAATATGTAGGATAGCCTTATGCTTATCCCAGGCATTAATTAGTATGTAGGGTAGCCTTATGTTTATTCCAGGCATTAATTAGTACAAGGATAACCTTATGCTTATCCCAGCCATTACGTAATATGTAGGATAGCCTTATGCTTATCTCAGGTATTAGTTAGTATGTAGGATATTCTTATGCTTATCCCAGGCATTAATTAGTATGTAGGATAGCCTTATGCTTAGCCCAGGCATTAATTAATATGTATGATAGACTTATGCTTATCCCAGGCATTAGTTAGTATGTAGGATATTCTTATGCTTATCCCAGGCATTAATTAGTATGTAGGATAGCCTTATGCTTATCCCAGGCATTTATTAATATGTAGGATAGCCTTATGCTTATCCCAGGCATTAGTTAGTATGAAGGATAGTCTTATGCTTATCCCAGGCATTAATTAATATGTAGGATAGCCTTATGCTTATCCCAGGCATTAATTAGTATGTAGGGTAGCCTTATACTTATCCCATGCATTAATTAGTATATAGGATAGTCTTATATTTATCTCATGCATTAATTAGTATGTAGGATATTATTATGCTTATCCCAGGCATTAATTAATATGTAGGATAGCCTTATGCTTATCCCAGGCATTTATTAATATGTAGGATAGCCTTATGCTTATCCCAGGCATTAGTTAGTATGAAGGATAGTCTTATGCTTATCCCAGGCATTAATTAATATGTAGGATAGCCTTATGCTTATCCAAGGCATTAATTAGTATGTAGGGTAGCCTTATACTTATCCCATGCATTAATTAGTATATAGGATAGTCTTATACTTGTCTCATGCATTAATTAGTATGTAGGATATTCTTATGCTTATCCCAGGCATTAATTAGTATGTAGGATAGACTTATGCTTATCCCAGGCATTTATTAATATGTAAGATAGCCTTATGCTTATCCCAGGCATTAGTTAGTATGAAGGATAGCCTTATGCTTATCCCAGGCATTAGTTAGTATGAAGGATAACCTTATGCTTATCCCGGGCATTAATTAATATGTAGGATAGCCTTATGCTTATCCCAGGCATTAATTAGTATGTAGGGTAGCCTTATACTTATCCCAGGCATTAGTTAGTATGTAGGATAGCCTTATGCTTATCCCAGGCATTAATTAGTATGTAGGGTAGCCTTATACTTATTCCAGACATTAGTTAGTATGTAGGATAGTCTTATACTTATCTCAGGCATTAATTAGTATGTAGGATAGTCTTATACTTATCTCATGCATTAATTAGTATGTAGGATAGCCTTATGCTTGTCCAGGCATTAATTAGTACGTAGGATAGCCTTATACTTATCCTAGGCATTCTTAAAGTCCCCCACAGTGTTTGTCATTACCATTTCTTGAGGAAGTATCAAGAATTTGGATTGTGATCAGTAAAACACGATTGATTAATATTAAGTATATGGCCATTTTCAAAGTTTTTGATTTTTCAGGGGTCTTTTAACAGGTAATGAAATACACCTTAGGTTGGATATAAATAGAGGTAAAATGCCCCCTGAATGGCCATCCAGGTTTAGTTAGGTGTAATATAAAAGTAATATAAAAATTGTGCTGATAAACAATAAAAGTGGCAGATTGTGATCACAGACATTTAAAACCACACTGTTAACTAGCAGATGATGATCAAGCAATAGATATTAATGCTCCTACATTCCTATGTTTCTATAGGACATACTGGTGTATACTGGGGACTCCTACTCCTGTGTTGTTATAGGACATACTGGTGTATACTGGGGACTCCTACTCCTGTGTTGTTATAGGACATACTGGTGTATACTGGGGACTCCTACATTCCTATGTTTCTATAGGACATACTGGTGTATACTGGGGACTCCTACTCCTATGTTTCTATAGGACATACTGGTGTATACTGGGGACTCCTACTCCTGTGTTGTTATAGGACATACTGGTGTATACTGGGGACTCCTACTCCTATGTTTCTATAGGACATACTGGTGTATACTGGGGACTCCTACTCCTGTGTTGTTATAGGACATACTGGTGTATACTGGGGACTTCTATTCCTGTGTTGTTATAGGACATACTGGTGTATACTGGGGACTCCTACTCCTGTGTTGTTATAGGACATACTGGTGTATACTGGGGACTTCTATTCCTGTGTTGTTATAGGACATACTGGTGTATACTGGGGACTCCTACTCCTGTGTTGTTATAGGACATACTGGTGTATACTGGGGACTCCTACTCCTGTGTTGTTATAGGACATACTGGTGTATACTGGGGACTCCTACTCCTGTGTTGTTATAGGACATACTGGTGTATACTGGGGACTCCTACTCCTGTGTTGTTATAGGACATACTGGTGTATACTGGGGACTCCTACTCTGTGTTGTTATAGGACATACTGGTGTATACTGGGGACTCCTACTCCTGTGTTGTTATAGGACATACTGGTGTATACTGGGGACTCCTACTCCTGTGTTGTTATAGGACATACTGGTGTATACTGGGGACTCCTACTCCTGTGTTGTTATAGGACATACTGGTGTATACTGGGGACTCCTACTCCTGTGTTTTTATAGGACATACTGGTGTATACTGGGGACTCCTACTCCTGTGTTGTTATAGGACATACTGGTGTATACTGGGGACTCCTACTCCTGTGTTGTTATAGGACATACTGGTGTATACTGGGGACTCCTACTCCTGTGTTGTTATAGGACATACTGGTGTATACTGGGGACTCCTACTCCTGTGTTGTTATAGGACATACTGGTGTATACTGGGGACTCCTACTCCTGTGTTGTTATAGGACATACTGGTGTATACTGGGGACTCCTACTCCTGTGTTGTTATAGGACATACTGGTGTATACTGGGGACTCCTACTCCTGTGTTGTTATAGGACATACTGGTGTATACTGGGGACTCCTACTCCTGTGTTGTTATAGGACATACTGGTGTATACTGGGGACTCCTACTCCTGTGTTGTTATAGGACATACTGGTGTATACTGGGGACTCCTACTCTGTGTTGTTATAGGACATACTGGTGTATACTGGGGACTCCTACTCCTGTGTTGTTATAGGACATACTGGTGTATACTGGGGACTCCTACTCCTGTGTTGTTATAGGACATACTGGTGTATACTGGGGACTCCTACTCCTGTGTTGTTATAGGACATACTGGTGTATACTGGGGACTCCTACTCCTGTGTTGTTATAGGACATACTGGTGTATACTGGGGACTCCTACTCCTGTGTTGTTATAGGACATACTGGTGTATACTGGGGACTCCTACTCTGTGTTGTTATAGGACATACTGGTGTATACTGGGGACTCCTACTCCTGTGTTGTTATAGGACATACTGGTGTATACTGGGGACTCCTACTCCTGTGTTGTTATAGGACATACTGGTGTATACTGGGGACTCCTACTCCTGTGTTGTTATAGGACATACTGGTGTATACTGGGGACTCCTACTCCTGTGTTGTTATAGGACATACTGGTGTATACTGGGGACTCCTACTCCTGTGTTGTTATAGGACATACTGGTGTATACTGGGGACTCCTACTCCTGTGTTGTTATAGGACATACTGGTGTATACTGGGGACTCCTACTCCTGTGTTGTTATAGGACATACTGGTGTATACTGGGGACTCCTACTCCTGTGTTGTTATAGGACATACTGGTGTATACTGGGGACTTCCATTCCTGTGTTGTTATAGGACATACTGGTGTATACTGAGGACTTCTATTCCTGTGTTGTTATAGGACATACTGGTGTATACTGGGGACTCCTACTCCTGTGTTGTTATAGGACATACTGGTGTATACTGGGGACTCCTACTCCTGTGTTGTTATAGGACATACTGGTGTATACTGGGGACTCCTACTCCTGTGTTGTTATAGGACATACTGGTGTATACTGGGGACTCCTACTCCTGTGTTGTTATAGGACATACTGGTGTATACTGGGGACTCCTACTCCTGTGTTGTTATAGGACATACTGGTGTATACTGGGGACTCCTACTCCTGTGTTGTTATAGGACATACTGGTGTATACTGGGGACTCCTACTCCTGTGTTGTTATAGGACATACTGGTGTATACTGGGGACTCCCATTCCTATGTTTCTATAGGACATACTGGTGTATACTGGGGACTCCTACTCCTGTGTTGTTATAGGACATACTGGTGTATACTGGGGACTCCTACTCCTGTGTTGTTATAGGACATACTGGTGTATACTGGGGACTCCTACTCCTGTGTTGTTATAGGACATACTGGTGTATACTGGGGACTCCTACTCCTGTGTTGTTATAGGACATACTGGTGTATACTGGGGACTTCCATCTCCTGTGTTGTTATAGGACATACTGGTGTATACTGGGGACTCCTACTCCTGTGTTGTTAT
Source organism: Bombina bombina (assembly GCF_027579735.1). Lineage (NCBI taxonomy): Eukaryota > Metazoa > Chordata > Amphibia > Anura > Bombinatoridae > Bombina > Bombina bombina. The sequence goes on from NC_069499.1 coordinate 1,580,238,728, forward strand.
AGGACATACTGGTGTATACTGGGGACTCCTACTCCTGTGTTGTTATAGGACATACTGGTGTATACTGGGGACTCCTACTCCTGTGTTGTTATAGGACATACTGGTGTATACTGGGGACTCCTACTCCTGTGTTGTTATAGGACATACTGGTGTATACTGGGGACTCCTACTCCTGTGTTGTTATAGGACATACTGGTGTATACTGGGGACTTCTACTCCTGTGTTGTTATAGGACATACTGGTGTATACTGGGGACTCCTACTCCTGTGTTGTTATAGGACATACTGGTGTATACTGGGGACTCCTACTCCTGTGTTGTTATAGGACATACTGGTGTATACTGGGGACTCCTACTCCTGTGTTGTTATAGGACATACTGGTGTATACTGGGGACTCCTACTCCTGTGTTGTTATAGGACATACTGGTGTATACTGGGGACTCCTACTCTGTGTTGTTATAGGACATACTGGTGTATACTGGGGACTTCTATTCCTGTGTTGTTATAGGACATACTGGTGTATACTGGGGACTCCTACTCCTGTGTTGTTATAGGACATACTGGTGTATACTGGGGACTCCTACTCCTGTGTTGTTATAGGACATACTGGTGTATACTGGGCACTCCTACTCCTGTGTTGTTATAGGACATACTGGTGTATACTGGGGACTCCTACTCCTGTGTTGTTATAGGACATACTGGTGTATACTGGGGACTCCTACTCCTGTGTTGTTATAGGACATACTGGTGTATACTGGGGACTCCTACTCCTGTGTTGTTATAGGACATACTGGTGTATACTGGGGACTCCTACTCCTGTGTTGTTATAGGACATACTGGTGTATACTGGGGACTTCTATTCCTGTGTTGTTATAGGACATACTGGTGTATACTGGGGACTTCTATTCCTGTGTTGTTATAGGACATACTGGTGTATACTGGGGACTCCTACTCCTGTGTTGTTATAGGACATACTGGTGTATACTGGGGACTCCTACTCCTGTGTTGTTATAGGACATACTGGTGTATACTGGGGACTCCTACTCCTGTGTTGTTATAGGACATACTGGTGTATACTGGGGACTTCTATTCCTGTGTTGTTATAGGACATACTGGTGTATACTGGGGACTTCTATTCCTGTGTTGTTATAGGACATACTGGTGTATACTGGGGACTCCTACTCCTGTGTTGTTATAGGACATACTGGTGTATACTGGGGACTCCTACTCCTGTGTTGTTATAGGACATACTGGTGTATACTGGGGACTCCTACTCCTGTGTTGTTATAGGACATACTGGTGTATACTGGGGACTCCTACTCCTGTGTTGTTATAGGACATACTGGTGTATACTGGGGACTCCTACTCCTGTGTTGTTATAGGACATACTGGTGTATACTGGGGACTCCTACTCCTGTGTTGTTATAGGACATACTGGTGTATACTGGGGACTCCTACTCCTGTGTTGTTATAGGACATACTGGTGTATACTGGGGACTCCTACTCCTGTGTTGTTATAGGACATACTGGTGTATACTGGGGACTCCTACTCCTGTGTTGTTATAGGACATACTGGTGTATACTGGGGACTCCTACTCCTGTGTTGTTATAGGACATACTGGTGTATACTGGGGACTCCTACTCCTGTGTTGTTATAGGACATACTGGTGTATACTGGGGACTTCTATTCCTGTGTTGTTATAGGACATACTGGTGTATACTGGGGACTTCTACTCCTGTGTTGTTATAGGACATACTGGTGTATACTGGGGACTCCTACTCCTGTGTTGTTATAGGACATACTGGTGTATACTGGGGACTCCTACTCCTGTGTTGTTATAGGACATACTGGTGTATACTGGGGACTCCTACTCCTGTGTTGTTATAGGACATACTGGTGTATACTGGGGACTTCTATTCCTGTGTTGTTATAGGACATACTGGTGTATACTGGGGACTCCTACTCCTGTGTTGTTATAGGACATACTGGTGTATACTGGGGACTCCTACTCCTGTGTTGTTATAGGACATACTGGTGTATACTGGGGACTCCTACTCCTGTGTTGTTATAGGACATACTGGTGTATACTGGGGACTCCTACTCCTGTGTTGTTATAGGACATACTGGTGTATACTGGGGACTCCTACATTCCTATGTTTCTATAGGACATACTGGTGTATACTGGGGACTCCTACTCCTGTGTTGTTATAGGACATACTGGTGTATACTGGGGACTCCTACTCCTGTGTTGTTATAGGACATACTGGTGTATACTGGGGACTCCTACTCTGTGTTGTTATAGGACATACTGGTGTATACTGGGGACTTCTATTCCTGTGTTGTTATAGGACATACTGGTGTATACAGGGGACTCCTACTCCTGTGTTGTTATAGGACATACTGGTGTATACTGGGGACTTTTATTCCTGTGTTGTTATAGGACATACTGGTGTATACTGGGGACTCCTACTCCTGTGTTGTTATAGGACATACTGGTGTATACTGGGGACTTCCATTCCTGTGTTGTTATAGGACATACTGGTGTATACTGGGGACTCCCATTCCTGTGTTGTTATAGGACATACTGGTGTATACTGGGGACTCCTACTCCTGTGTTGTTATAGGACATACTGGTTTATACTGGGGCCTCCCTTCTAAAACATATCAAGCATTGCCTAGCTGCATGACAATTCGTTTAGCTAAGTCCAGCTGCAAGATGTTAAAACTTGCACAGTTGTATCCAATATTGGAATTGCACGTTTCAAAGCCTGCACAGTGTGAGTATATTATGAGACAAATGAGTGTCAGGGGCCGGCTTTTCCCACATCTTGTCAGAGTAAAGCGAGAGTGTTTTATTTATTTCTGTAATGGGAAATGAAAAATAGTGGGAATCAGAAAGGGGTCAGCACTGGGAAATGGTGATGCTGAGTGCGGTCAATCAAATGTTATTGCTTATAGTAGAGTGAAAGGACAAGATTATGTACGAGACCACCACAAATAAATGTCCTGTATGCTTTAGACACTATAATATAGGTTCTCTGCTGTGCACTACTAGCCCTACACTGAGAAAGTTAAAAAAGCGAGATAATAAACAAAAATAATATTTGCATACAAGTTTATTTGTACCTGATTGTTTTAATTATATTAAATATTAATGTTCATGTAGTGTCTTAAAATGAATTTATGTTGTCATTTCAGTGAAGCTGTTAAGGAAACAGACAGATGTTGGGGCCATATTACAAGTGGCGCACTATTTAGAACTGTGCCCAAACACCACCAGAAGTAAACTTTTAATGAGTGTGGTATAGCGTGCATTTTGCAAGTTAAAAGTAAAATGTTTGCCAGTAAGCGAAAGACGACACGCTCTAACTTTAGGACTGTGGATATTGCAACCATACTAACTTCTCCCTATAGACTTAATACACACACACATATATATAGGTATAGGATGTACAGATATGTATAGGCAGAGGCGTAACTAGAAACCACAGGGCCCAGGTGCAAGAATCTAAAAAGGGGCCCCCCCACCACCCCTCCAAAAAAAGGTGAATTTAATACATTTTTTTTTCATTTAACACAGAAAAAAATGTGAATCAGATTACGTCTGCAAAAGGAGGTACCCTGTGCCCACAGTCTGTGAGATGGTCTGACCCCCTATTACTGTATATATATAGTGACACTATTTAACCCCCCAGTACTGTATATAGTAAGTTAGTGACACAGTCTGTAATCTGCCGGTGAGATGGCTGGCCTGACCCTACCCACCCAGTACTTTATAAAGTGACCATAGTAGTCAGTGACATGGTCCACCCCCCCATACTGTATATAGTGGTACTGTATAGTGACACTGTTTACCCCCTGCCCCCCCCATGCTGTAGTAACAAGGTCTGTAATTTGCTGGTTCCACAAACATACACAAACACACATACATGCAGAAACACTAACCCCTGTAGTCATGTCACATTCACATGATATCAGTGCAGGCAGTGGTAGGTTAACGTTTTTTATTAAAAAAAATATATATTTTTTTTTATTATTTTTTTTTAAGCTGGGCCCCCACTCTCAGGGGCCCAGTCGCACCTGCGACCTCTGCACCCCCTGTAGTTTCGCCCCTGTGTATAGGAATATCTATTTAAAAATACATAGAACATTTTTTGTGAAGAACATTAGAATGAAAAATATTTACAGTAATAATATTTTATCAAAAATTATTTTTCCTGTTTTCAGGTTTTTGACTGGAAAAGGGCTCCAATGTGTTTGTATATATATATATATATATATATGTTACGGATAAAGTCAGAATCTGGGGAATTCTAGGATCACCAGGGACATTACCAGTGGCTAGTGGGTAAAGCCTGATGTACGATACATTGGGCTTTACCCTGGTAATCCTATGATTACCCAAACGCTTCTGGATAAAGTTATTCACAGCGCAGCTCAGACCTGGATCATCCCCCTTTTAGAGAAGAGATCTATAAACTATTTAAAAAAAAAGGTTCTCGATTACGCTGCACCATATAAGTAAGTTCTCTGTCCCTTATACCTATGTTTTTTTTGCTGTATTTTGCTGTATTGTGTTTGCTCTGTTTTTTTAACACTTACCCTCTATCCAGCTAAACAGCCCGCCCACCTTTCGTGCTGTATTTAATGGTGCTCGCTGCGCGACCACACAGTGGCAGAGTACTGCGGGTGCGCCATCGGCACGCCAAAGGCAAGCCCATCAGTGCCCGTCCGTGCCCCAACCTCACCCAATGCTCCAGAAACTGCCGCCACTATGACACCACCCTCCCTGGTACCCTCATCTACAGACCTCCCGGACCTCATCCCGCCATCTGCGACTCCATCACCGACCAAATGCACCCCATGCCCTCGCCTCAATGTGCTACATCCTCTTTGGTGACCTCAACTTCCATCTTGACAACCCCAATGATTCACAGGCTCAACACCGGCAGATCGTCTGCCTGCCACCACGCATCCCCGACCAACACCTTCGGACCTTTCACCTGCCGCAACTGCTCCTTCCCCTCCTTCCGGAAAACACATCCCAACCAACTAACCCACCCAAAAACTGCCACAATTACCTCAACTGCATCCTCCTCAACACCCGCTCCATCCACAAGCACACCCTCGAAATATGGAACCTGCTAGACTCCACCTCCCAAGACGTCGCCTTCCTAACCGAGACCTGGCTAAACCCCGCATCAGCACCGGACATCGCCACTGCAATACCCGACGGCTACAAGATCTGCCACAAAGATGGCAGCAACTGACCTGTAGGAGGCATCGCCATCATCCACAAACACACCATTCAAGTCACAACCAGCTCCGACGACCACTCACCAGGCCTAGAACACCTACACTTCAAGATCCAGGTCAACCCCAACACCACCCTCCATGGCACCCTCATCTACAGACCTCCCGGACCTCGTCCCGCCTTCTGCGACTCCATCACTGACCAAATTGCACCCCATGCCCTTGCCTCAATGGACTACATCATCCTTGGTGACCTGAACTTCCATCTTGACAACCCCAATGATCACAACACTTCCACCCTCCTGGAAAACCTCGGAACTATTTTACTGAAGCAACTCATAAACCACCCAACCCATGCAGTCGGCCACACCCTCGACCTGATCTTCGCCTCAGGCAACCACATTTCAGTAAATCACATCACCGAACTCCTCTTGACTGACCACCACTGCAGACACTTCTCCTTAAACAAACCCCCCACCCACCACCGACAGTACCACCCGCCCCACAGAAACTGGAACAACATCTCTCAAGACCAACTACACCACACCCTAAACAAATCCTCCCCACCTAACTCCACAGATGCTAACTCCTCCACCCACAACCTCCACCGCTGGATTACAGACTGCTCCAATACCCTCACCCCCCTTCAAAAAACAGCCCAGCCGCCAAACCATCAACAAGGCCAGCTGGTTCACCTCGGCCCTCCAGGACTCCAAACACCACTGCAGATGATTGGAAAGAACCTGGAGATCCGCAGCAAAGCCCTGGAATGGATCAATTCCTTCCTCACAGGCAGGACCCAGAAAGTCAGACTCCTGCCCTTCTCCTCCAAATCCACACCAGTCAACTGCGGTTTACTGCAAGGCTCTTCGCTGAACCCCACCCTCTTCAACATCTACATGGCCCCTCTCGCCACCATCATCCAATGCCACAATCCTCAACATCGTCTCCTACGCCGATGATGCCCAGTTAATCATCTCACTCACCCTAAATCCCACCACCACCAAAAAGAACGTCTACAAAGGCCTGACAGCAGTCGCAGCCTGGATAAATGACAACCGGCTCAAACTGAACACAGACAAAACCAAAGTCCTCCTCCTTGGACCCAATAAATCCACATGGGGTGACTCCTGGTGGCCCACAGCACTTGGTCACCCTCCAACCCCAACCGACCATGCATGAAATCTAGGCTTCATCCTGGACTCCTCACTCTCCATGGACCAACAAATCAATGCCATCACCTCAACATGCTTTCACATTCTCCACCTGCTACGAAAAATCTTCAAGTGGATCCCTACCGAAACCAAAAAAACAGTCACCCACTCCCTCGTCAGCAACCGGTTGGACTATGGCAACACACTCTATGCAGGCTCCACCATCAAACTAGAAAAGAGACTCCAACGTATCCAGAATGCCTCAGCCATCCTCGACATCCCTCTCCAATGCCACATCACCGAACACCTAAGGAACCTTCACTGGCTCCCCATCAACAAGAGAATTACATTCAAGCTCCTTACCCACACGTTCAAGTCCCTACACAACATCGGACCCAAATACATCAACTACCGCGTAAATTTCTACACCCCCGCCAGACAACGGCCGACCAAGCACTCGCAGTCATTCCCCGCATCAGCAAATCCACAGCGGGCAGAAGATCCTTCTCCCACATGTCAGCAAAGACATGGAACACCCTCCTGCTGCACCTCAGACAATCCACCTCCCTTACAAAGTTCAGAAAGAACCTCAAAACCTGGCTCTTCGACTGAACGCCCATCCCCTCCCCCATCCGCTTTCCCTTAGCACCTTGAGACCCTCACGGGTGATGATTAGTTTGTACTCTATAAGTATCCAATAGATAGATAGATAGATCTGTGGCTGTTCTTGCTATCTCTCACCTATAGAATTAATTCAAAACCCCTTACCAAGCGTTCAATTTCTTGCATCATAATTATAAGCAAGGCGAGCCAAAGCCCCTGACTGGCTCCAGACTGCCCCTCCCTCTTTGACAGAAGTAATTCATAATATTGACGAAGAGCCAACTCATGGACGAACTGACTGCAAAGATCCATTCCACATACCCAAAATACCTATACCTCAAAAATTTGGTCTGATGGTTTCTCCTACAAATTCTCTCTATAATTCGTCTCTTCTGACATATCATGCCCACCTCCACCATTATCGAGCTAACATTCAACCACTGACCACCCTCTCCATTCCAGAAAAAAAACATTATCCCCCCAATTTATCACCTTACTACTTTTTTAGAAGTCACACCTCTACCATTCTCTGTGCTCTGATCAGGTGTTACAGTAACAGCTTATTATCAGAGTGGCTCTCAGAGGCAAAGTAAGCAGTATTAGCTTTATCCATAAGCGTGTGGCCCTATAAAAAAGGTAAGATTAGGTTTTATTTAGATACTTTGTGTTGTGGGAGGATGGCGGTTTAGGGGTTAATAGTTTATTTCAATATTTTTGGATTGTGGGGGGGTGGCGGTGTAGGGGTTAATAGTTTATTTAGATACTATGCGTTGTGGGGGATGGCGGTTTAGGGGTTAATAGTTTATTTAGATACTTTGTGTTGTGGGGGTATGGCGGTTTAGGGGTTAATAGTTTATTTCAATATTTTTGGGTTGTGGGGGTGTGGGGGTGTGGCGGTGTAGGGGTTAATAGTTTATTTAGATACTATGCATTGTGGGGGGATGGCGGTTTAGGGGTTCATAGCATTAATTAGTGTTTTTGCGACATGGGGGAATGGCATATGCTCATATACACCTTAACCCGCATCCCCCACATCGCAAACACTAAATAATACTATAAACTAAATAGTATTATTTAGTGTTTGCGATGTGGGGGATGGCGGTTTAGGTGTATATGAGCATATGTCTATGTATGTATGTGTGTGTCTGCAAATATATATATATATATATATATATATATATATGCCTATGTGTATGTGAGCATATGTCTATGTATGTATGTGTGCGTGTGTGTCTGTGAATGTATATATGCCTATGTGTATGTGTTGTGCATATGTCTATGTATGTGTATATATATATATATATATATTATTAAATATTAAAAATGATTAAAAATGTATTTACAAGTTTTAAGGTATTTGAGTGGAAAGGGCTCAAAAGGATATATATATATATATATATATATATATATATATATGTGTGTGTGTGTGTGTGTGTGTGTGTGTGTACAAATCTGTATATACATGTGTATATATGTGTGTTTATATGTGTATATATGCAAGTATATACTTATATAGATATATAAATATAAAAATCTTGTCGTGCTAACCCGACAAGCGCAAATTTTCTTGTCACTTGAGCATAACCATTTATTTTCAACTTGCAATAGGCGCGAAAGTCAGCACAGTTGCCATATTGCTGATCACTACCTGTTTGACTTTGGTGCAACACTTGTAATCTAGCCCCAAATTTATTAAAATGTCTTTACGCACCATACCAATGCTTGCACGATAAATATTTATCATGAACTTCTAACACCAACAAAATAATACAATTCTAATCTCTAACCCATTGTATTAACATGTCCAAGATGCCACGTTTAATAATGACACTTTGACACATGATTGATTTTGTTTACTAGTGCACATTTGATAGCAGCGGCACAGACACATAGCAGCAGTTTTATTAGATAAAATACATTATTATACATCAATGTCTTAAATTACAATGCTTTTCTGGTATAAGACTTGTCACACTGGAAACAAAATTCTCTCCCAGGACAGACCAACCATCATTTTTTATGAGCTGTATAATTTCTTGAGAAACTAAGGTTGATCAATGTGCGCACGGTGCTGTCACACTCACAAATTGCGTAGGCCAATATTTGTATATAGCATCTGTCAGGTAATAAAGAGAGCTGCATCTCAAAATGGCGTGACGCCACTGTGCGCATGATTTGGCACTAACTCTGCAAGTCACAAGGGTACAAACACATTACTCCCCATTCCAACAATCTCCAATTTCCTTTCTCACTTGTACCTCAACAGACATATTGACTCGGCAGAGCAATGTTTTCACAGCTGGAAGGACAGAAGATGGGATACTATTAATTGCTTGAAACAAAAAAAAGACCATTTGATCCCTTTCTCTAAAGCCCCATTCGACCATGGAAAACAAATGAACTCTGTGGAATTCTATCATGTCCTGATTTATTCCTCCAGACGCACGGTTGGGTTCTATGAGAGTCTGACAAGAATACACATCTTTTGTCCCCTCTGTAAAGTTGTGTGATGCTGTGGAATATGTGTTGTGGATTATAAATGATCGCATTATCCACACAAACTTTGTAAATGGGTTATGAGGTTGAACATTTTGGGATAACAAATGAAGTGGTTGAGGCAATGGTCCTTTTTAAGCCATAGAACAAAACCAAATAGGATCATACAACATTTCATGGCAAGAAGCTTAACCCATTAGCTGCATGAGCACAATAGTTCTGGCATTTCTTGGAGAGGACATGTTTTACCCAGGAAATGGCCAGTTCCTCGCTATAGTGGTGTATAATGAAGTGCTGTTCATTGTAACCTGGAGGTATCAAACTTCAGTTTCAGACATATTCTCAGTTGATGGCACGTGTCAGCACACAAGGAGCATACGCATTTCTTGCACACTTCTCATTACGGTTTAATGTACGTATATGTAGCCTGAAAGGGTTTTGGTGTTCACTGTACAGAAAAGTCACCATTAAAATTATGGGAATTTTTGTAGAGAAAATATTATATAAGCCTTTGTAAAGGACTATGATTGACCGCCTAACACGTATCTTAATGAAAGAGCTGTGAGACAAATGTGTATGAAGATGTACAAATGTGCTATTATACTTTGCTTAAAGAAAGATCCTGTCAAAGAATGTGGGACTGCATTAGAAGTGGAGCTCTATACTAAAAAAAAATACATTTGTATAACAAACAAGGTCCTTGCATTCAATATTATTTCAAATAAATATTCCTCTTTATTGGAGCATGTTAAAATAAACAACATATAGTATCATCAGTTAAACACAATCTCACACATTTTGTCCGTAAAATCACAGGTGGCTGGTACAGTGATTGAGGTACTTGCCGTTCTTGAGCAGCGCCCTATTCCACCGATCAAGTCTAATTCAGAGAACTACAATACGGGCAAAGAGTAGGGAGGTCCAACAGGAAACTTTTCATCGATGAGTGCCCTCTATGTATGAATTTTTATTAATTAAAAATATAGAAAATCCCTTTAATACCCATTCCCCAATTTTGCTTAACTAACACAGTTATATTAATACACTTCTTTCCTCTGTGATTACTTTGTATCTAAAACAACAAGATACAGATTGGGGAGAGATTTCATATAACAGAATAGAATCCTCTGCTCATGTGTACAAAGTCTTAAACATAAAGATTGTACACCGGTATGGAGGGCAATTACCTCAATTCGATCCACTTAGTAGTGCTTGTACACGTAACCCAAACACATAATTAGGTGTCTCACCACCAAAGATAGAGTCCGTGTAACTTACGGTTGTATTCTATACAAATAGGAATGGGTCCGTGATTGTACAATGTCTCCTGATACAATTTCTCGCAGAACCAGGCTGCGATCGTGGGACAGGTGGAAAGCGGAGAGACGCTGAACTCCCAGTCGACCAGGCGAGGGGGCGTGTTACACACACGCTGACGTCCTGTGCGTCGTTCAATCCGATCCTATGCTTTGTTGTTGGGGGCGTGTTACCCGAATGTCGTCACCATGTCGGCCAATGAAAGTTCAGGAGGTTCCGTTGGCTCATCAACGATAGTCGAAAGAGTGAGGTAAATCCCGTAACAAACCGGGAGCTTAAAACAGGTAGAGGACTTCTTTAGGCAGGGTGCCGTATCGCTCAAACAGGCAATAGTAACTTCACCATAAAGAGATTGGAGAGCGAACGGCAGGATAAATGTAAAACAATGTCTTTATTGATCCAAAATTAAAAGCTGATGGTACAAACAGCGGAGAAAGTAGCACACAAGCACCTGGGGTAGGCAAGCTTACGCGTTTCGGCTGTTAGGCCGTAATCATAGCATGTTATGTTATGTTGCTATGATTACGGCCTAACAGCCGAAACGCGTAAGCTTGCCTACCCCAGGTGCTTGTGTGCTACTTTCTCCGCTGTTTGTACCATCAGCTTTTAATTTTGGATCAATAAAGACATTGTTTTACATTTATCCTGTTGTTTGCTCTCCAATCTCTTTATGGTGAAGTACCTTGTATCTAAGCCTCTGCAGACAGACTCCTTATTTCAGTTCTTTTGACAGACTTGCATTTTAGCCAATCAGTGCTGACTCCTAGGTAACTCCACTGGCGTGAGCTCAATATTATCTATATAACACACATGAACTAATGCCCTCTAGTGGTGACAAACTGTCAAATGCATTCCGATAAGAGTTGGCCTTCAAGGGTTTAGAAATTAGCATGTGAGCCTACTTAAGTTTCAACAAAGAATACCAAGAGTACAAAGCAAATCTGATTATAAAAGTAAAATGGAAAGTTGTTTAAAATTTCATGCTCTATCTGAATCATGAACGTTTAATGTTCACTAGACTGTCCTTAGACAGTTCTAATTTGCCCTTGACAAGATTCCACCAATCAGGATGTAGAAAGACCAGGGCTAATAGGAACATACTCCTTGAAAAAGCTGAATGATCAGTGAAATGTACGTCGGAGGTTTACGTTGCACATATTCGTGACATCACTTGAAGTGGGACTTATCGGTACACAGTTTTGTTTGGCTCCAATATCAGCAGAGAAATGTTCAGTGAGAGTGAGCGTTTTACTCCACCATAGATACGACTATATGGTGAACTAGTCCTATAACATACCCCTGTGAATGATCCGTGTTGTGCATTTTTTAATTCTGTACTAAATTGTATACTTATTTTATTCATCCATGATCTATCTACTTACTTACATGGGAGGGAGTGATATATATATATGCTACATTCTGAGAGCTCAGTTATAGTTCTTTTTAATGTAAGGTTACTTAGATTGTTACGCTTTGTCTACCTTTTCTCTTTGAGGTTTAATTGTGTGGATTCTATGTGTCAAATTGCTACATTTTGGACTATATCTTTTTTTATACACAGTGATATATTGTTACATTTATCAATACATTGGCCCCTATTTATGAAAGTCTGGTGGACCTGATCCGACAGTGGGGATCAGGTCCGCCAGACCTCGCTGAATACGGCGAGCAATACGCTTGCTGTATTCAGCATTGCACAAGCAGTTCACAAGAGCTGCTGGTGCAACGCCGCCCCCTGCTGACTCGCGGCCAGGGGGGTGTCAATCAACCCGATCGTACTCGATCGGGTTGATTTCAGGCGATGTCTGTCTGTCTGCTCAGAGCAGGCAGACAGGTTATGGAGCAGCGGTCTTTGTGACCACTGCTTCATAACTGCTGTTTTTAGCGAGCCTGCAACACGGGGCATCCGTTCCATACGGAGCTTGATAAATATGCCCCCTTGTATCTTTTTTGTATATTATACCACTGCAGAGTGGTAGTAATACAATACTATATCCTTGTTTTGACATACACAGTGATATATTGTTACATTTATCGATACATTGTATCTTTTTTTGTATATTATACCACTGCAGAGTGATAGTAATACAATACTATATCCTTTTTTTTATATACACAGTGATATATTGTTACATTTATCGATACATTGTATCTTTTTTTGTATATTATACCACTGCAGAGAGATAGTAATACAGTTTTTGCACTGAACTACCATATCAGTTTTATGAAATTTGGCTTTACCAATAAGTTGTAGGGTGCTAATGGTGTTAACTCTTGCCTCCCTAAGAAGGGCTTTTTGTAGGGCATTGCCTGTAAAGTGATTCCAGCTCTTTTGCTCAAAGAAAATACAACCGCATTCTACAATAAAAGTAACCCCCCCAAAAAATGCCTATTTAAAAACACCTACTCTAAAAATTGTCCTGATAAGGGTATTTGGTAGGGCATTGCCCTAAAATGATCATAGCTCGTTTATCTTTAAAAAAATACATTTTCTAAAAATAAAAAGAAATCCCTATTTAAAAAAAAGGTTGCCTTGATATGAGTATTTTGTAAGGCATTGCCCTAAAGCGATTCAGCTCTTTTGCTTTCAATAAAAAAAAGCAACTAAAAAAGCCTATGATAAATAAAAAAAATTAAAAAAAAAGTGATTTCAGCTCTTTTAGGATTTAAAAAGTAAAAAGCTCTATTCTAAAAAAAATCCTATACTAAAAAAACTAAAAGGCAAAAAGACCCTAAACTTTAAAATAAAAAAGCCCACCCCAAAAAATTCTAACGCTAAACCCCAAAGTCTGTGCTCACCAACTTGACTCCGTCTCCTTCCTGCTTGCCAACTGTGGTGTAACTCTTCATGGCAGGGTCCATCGTCATCCTGGTGGCAGCCAGGGCCAATCTTCATGGAGGCGGCGACGTCCTCTTCTATCTTCATACATCTTCTCCTGCTGCTCCGCTGAATAAGTCTTCATCAATCTACCACCCGATGTATCTTCTTCTGATCTTCTGATCTTCTGATCTTCCGTCTCCGATGTCCTCTTCATGTGGTCAGGAATTTTGAAAGCAAGGTACCCAATTATGGGCTAGATTACAAGTGGAGCTCTAAATATCGCTTTCAGGAAAGCGATATTTGTGCTCCACTGGGTAATACCAGTGCACGATAATGTGCGCTGATATTACAAGTTTTCAGCAATACAAATGTGACCCCACGTTCGAATTGCTGGGAAGCATTGCGCTCACGAGAGTCTAATCAGAACTTCATTGCAGCGAATGGGATAAGTAGCATAGCAATGGCAGCAATTTTAAATATATATGTATATACACATACTAACACATAAATATATATGTATATACACATAATAACACATAAATATATATGTATATACACATATTAACACATAAATATATATGTATATACACATAGTAACACATAAATATATATATATATACACATAGTAACACATAAATATATCTGTATATACACATAATAACATATAAATATATATGCATATACACATAGTAACACATAAATATATATGTATATACACATAGTAACATAAATATATATGTATATACACATAGTAACACATAAATATATATGTATATACACATAATAACACATAAATATATATGTATATACACATAATAACACATAAATATATATGTATATACACATAATAACACATAAATATATATGTATATACACATAATAACACATAAATATATATGTATATACACATATTAACACATAAATATATATGTATATACACATAATAACACATAAATATATGTGTATATACACATAGTAACACATAAATATATATGTATATACAAATACTAACACATAAATATATATGTATATACACATAGTAACACATAAATATATATGTATATACACATACTAACACATAAATATATATGTATATACACATACTAACACATAAATATATATGTATATACACATAATAACACATAAATATATATGTATATACACATACTAACACATAAATATATAGGTATATACACATACTAACACATAAATATATATGTATATACAAATAGTAACACATAAATATATATGTATATACACATAGTAACACATAAATATATATGTATATACACATAGTAACACATAAATATATATGTATATACACATAGTAACACATAAATATATATGTATATACACATAGTAACACATAAATATATATGTATATACACATACTAACACATAAATATATATGTATATACACATACTAACACATAAATATATATGTATATACACATAATAACACATAAATATATATGTATATACACATACTAACACATAAATCTATATGTATATACACATACTAACACATAAATATATATGTATATACACATACTAACATATAAATATATATGTATATACACATACTAACACATAAATATATATGTATATACACATAGTAACACATAAATATATATGTATATACACATAGTAACACATAAATATATATGTATATACACATAGTAACACATAAATATATATGTATATACACATACTAACACATAAATCTATATGTATATACACATAATAACACATAAATATATATGTATATACACATACTAACACATAAATCTATATGTATATACACATAATAACACATAAATATATATGTATATAAACATAATAACACATAAATCTATATGTATATACACATAGTAACACATAAATATATATGTATATACACATACTAACACATAAATATATATGTATATACACATAGTAACACATAAATATATATGTGTATACACATACTAACACATAAATATATATGTATATACACATAATAACACATAAATATATATGTATATACACATACTAACACATAAATATATATGTATATACACATACAAACACATAAATATATATGTATATACACATACTAACACATAAATATATATATGTATATACACATAATAACACATAAATATATATGTATATACACATACTAACACATAAATATATATGTATATACACATACTAACACATAAATATATATATGTATATACACATACAAACACATAAATATATATGTATATACACATAGTAACACATAAATATATATGTATATACACATAGTAACACATAAATATATATGTATATACACATAGTAACACATAAATATATATGTATATACACATAGTAACACATAAATATATATGTATATACACATAGTAACACATAAATATATATGTATATACACATACTAACACATAAATATATATGTATATACACATAATAACACATAAATATATATGTATATACACATACTAACCCATAAATATATATGTATATACACATAATAACACATAAATATATATGTATATACACATGATAACACATAAATATATATGTATATACACATATTAACACATAAATATATATGTATATACACATAGTAACACATAAATATATATGTATATACACATACTAACACATAAATATATATGTATATACACATAGTAACACATAAATATATATGTATATACACATAGTAACACATAAATATATATGTATATACACATAGTAACACATAAATATATATGTATATACACATACTAACACATCAATATATATGTATATACACATAATAACACATAAATATATATGTATATACACATACTAACACATAAATATATATGTATATACACATAGTAACACATAAATATATATGTATATACACATACTAACACATAAATATATATGTATATACACATAGTAACACATAAATATATATGTATATACACATACTAACACATAAATATATATGTATATACACATACTAACACATAAATATATATATATATATATATACACATACTAACACATAAATATATATATATATATACACATACTAACACATAAATATATATATATATACACATAATAACACATAAATATATATGTATATACACATAATAACACATAAATATATATATATATATATACACATAGTAACACATAAATCTATATGTGTATACACATAGTAACACATAAATATATATGTATATACACATAGTAACACATAAATATATATGTATATACACCTATTAACACATAAATATATATGTATATACACCTATTAACACATAAATATATATGTATATACACATAGTAACACATAAATATATATGTATATACACATAGTAACACATAAATATATATGTATATACACATACTAACACATAAATCTATATGTATATACACATAGTAACACATAAATCTATATGTGTATACACATAGTAACACATAAATCTATATGTGTATACACATAGTAACACATAAATCTATATGTGTATACACATAGTAACACATAAATATATATGTATATACACATAGTAACACATAAATATATATGTATATACACCTATTAACACATAAATATATATATATATACACATAGTAACACATAAATCTATATGTGTATACACATAGTAACACATAAATATATATGTATATACACATAATAACACATAAATATATATGTATATACACATACTAACACATAAATATATATGTATATACACATAATAACACATAAATATATATGTATATACACATAATAACACATAAATATATATGTATATACACATAGTAACACATAAATATATATGTATATACACATAATAACACATAAATATATATGTATATAAGCATACAAACACATAAATATATATGTATATACACATACTAACACATAAATCTATATGTGTATACACATAGTAACACATAAATATATATGTATATACACATAGTAACACATAATTATATATGTATATGCACATAATAACACATAAATATATATGTATATATGCATACAAACACATAAATATATATGTATATACACATACTAACACATAAATCTATATGTATATACACATAGTAACACATAAATCTATATGTGTATACACATAGTAACACATAAATATATATGTATATACACATAGTAACACATAATTATATATGTATATACACATAATAACACATAAATATATATGTATATAAGCATACAAACACATAAATATATATGTATATACACATACTAACACATAAATCTATATGTATATACACATAATAACACATAAATCTATATGTATATACACATACTAACACATAAATCTATATGTATATACACATAGTAACACATAAATATATATGTACAGTATATACACATAGTAACACATAAATATATATGTATATACACATAGTAACACATAAATATATCTGTATATACACATAGTAACACATAAATATATATGTATATACACATAATAACACATAAATATATATGTATATACACATACTAACACATAAATCTATATGTATATACACATAGTAACACATAAATCTATATGTATATACACATAGTAACACATAAATCTATATGTGTATACACATAGTAACACATAAATATATGTGTATATACACATACTAACACATAAATATATATGTATATACACATAGTAACACATAAATATATATGTATATACACATAGTAACACATAAATATATATGTATATACACATACTAACACATAAATATATATGCATATACACATAGTAACACATAAATATATATGTATATACACATACTAACACATAAATATATATGTATATACACATAATAACACATACATATATATGTATATACACATACTAACACATAAATATATATGTATATACATACAGTAACACATAAATATATATGTATATACACATAGTAACACATAAATATATATGTATATACACATACTAACACATAAATATATATGTACATACACATACTAACACATAAATCTATATGTATATACACATAGTAACACATAAATCTATATGTGTATACACATACTAACACATAAATCTATATGTATATACACATAGTAACACATAAATATATATGTATATACACATAATAACACATAAATATATATGTATATACACATACTAGCAAATAAATATATATGTATATACAGATAACACATAAATATATATGTATATACACATAATAACACATAAATATATATATATGTATATACACATAGTAACACATAAATATATATGTATATAAACATAGTAACACATAAATATATATGTATACACATAATAACACATAAATATATATGTATATACACATAGTAACACATAAATATATATGTATATAAACATAGTAACACATAAATATATATGTATATAAACATAGTAACACATAAATATATATGTATACACATAATAACACATAAATATATATGTATATACACATAGTAACACATAAATATATATGTATATAAACATAGTAACACATAAATATATATGTATATACACATAGTAACACATAAATATATATGTATATACACATAGTAACACATAAATATATATGTATATACACATACTAACACATAAATCTATATGTATATACACATAGTAACACATAAATCTATATGTATATACACATACTAACACATAAATCTATATGTATATACACATAATAACACATAAATATATATGTATATACACATAGTAACACATAAATATATATGTACAGTATATACACATAGTAACACATAAATATATATGTATATACACATAGTAACACATAAATATATCTGTATATACACATAGTAACACATAAATATATATGTATATACACATAATAACACATAAATATATATGTATATACACATACTAACACATAAATCTATATGTATATACACATAGTAACACATAAATCTATATGTATATACACATAGTAACACATAAATATATATGTATATACACATAGTAATAACACATAAATATATATGTATATACTCATAGTAACACATAAATATATATGTATATACACATAGTAACACATAAATATATATGTATATACACATAGTAACACATAAATATATATGTATATACACATAGTAACACATAAATATATATGTATATACACATACTAACACATAAATATATATGTATATACACATAGTAACACATAAATATATCTGTATATACACATAGTAACACATAAATATATATGTATATACACATAGTAACACATAAATATATATGTATATACACATAGTAACACATAAATATATATGTATATGCACATACTAACACATAAATATATATGTATATGCACATAGTAACATAAATATATCTGTATATACACATACTAACACATAAATATATATGTATATACACATAGTAACACATAAATATATATGTATATACACATACTAACACATAAATATATATGTATATGCACATAGTAACATAAATATATCTGTATATACACATACTAACACATAAATATATATGTATATACACATAGTAACACATAAATATATATGTATATACACATACTAACACATAAATATATATGTATATGCACATAGTAACATAAATATATCTGTATATACACATACTAACACATAAATATATATGTATATACACATAATAACACATAATTATATATGTATATACACATACTAACACATAAATATATATGTATATGCACATAGTAACATAAATATATCTGTATATACACATACTAACACAAAAATATATATGTATATACACATAGTAACACATAAATATATATGTATATACACATAGTAACATAAATATATATGTATATACACATAATAACACATAAATATATATGTATATACACATAATAACACATAAATATATATGTATATACACATAGTAACTGTTACGGTTACCCTTAGTCTCGCTGAGAGATGGACCGCTTAGTAGCCTGGATCCCTATTGCTAAAGAGGGGAGAAGCTGCTTTCCATAGTATTCTATATGAGTCTCGCAAATATAGAATAATCTCCCTTAGCTGCAGTACCGCTAGGATACCCTTCTGCCCACAAAAACGAGTCAACGCTGCGATTGAGGGTCAAACAAGAACTCAGGACTGGGATGCCCAGCCTGCTTTTTATTAAGGTTACATGCACACAGGGCACTCCCAGGGGGAGAGGGGGGGAAGCACAAAATCCCCCATCACACATTTAGATAGAGAGCACTGTCCTTTGACAGGCCACAATAGGATTACAGTACTTAAGATAACAAGTTTACAAGTTCATCTTATCAATTAGCAGTCTGGCTCCAGAGGTGATTAGACAATAGTTTCTAAAAGCTGAAAAAAAAGAGTTAACTCTTTATGAAATGATACTTGTTACGGTTTTCTTGGAGCCCTTCTTAGGCGCTGGCTTGCTGGTTCAGGCATTGCTGCTGGGAAATAAGCTCTTCACAACAAAATAACTAATGCTTCTGTAACAGTGCTCCCTTTCTGTGGAACACTCTGGCAGACACGGTCTGACCCCTTTTCGGGGCAGACTAAGGCTGTCCAGACCGCTGATTATGCGGGGCTGAGGTCGGTTTGTCTGGACAACCCGTCGGCGTTGCCATTCTGTTTCCCAGGTCTGTAAGTAATGGTGAAATTGAAGGGTTGCAACGATAAGCTCCAATGTAATAGCCTGCCGTTATCTCCAGAGACCCGGTTCAGCCACACCAACGGGTTATGGTCGGTGACCAGAGTGAACTCCTGACCATATAAATAGGGAGTCAATTTCTTTAATGCCCACACCAAAGCCAAACACTCCTTTTCGACCGCTGCATAGCTGACTTCGCGGGGCAGGAGCTTCCGGCTGATGTAGGCAACTGGATGCTCCCCTCCATCTTCGCCTACTTGGCTGAGGACGGCTCCCAGCCCGAACATGGAAGCATCTGTATGGACGATAAAACGTTTGTTAAGGGCTGGGGCCGCCAAGACAGGAGCGTTAATTAGAGCATTTTTGAGAGCCTGGAAAGCCGTTTCACAGTGGGGAGACCACAGGACCTGTCGAGGTAAGTTCTTCTTGGTCAAGTCAGTCAGGGGTTTGGCAAGTGTGCTGTAGTCTGGTACGAACCGTCTATAGTACCCTGCCGTGCCCAGGAAGGCTAGGACCTGAGTCTTAGTGATGGGGGTGGGCCAATTGGCGACAGCTTCTATTTTGGCCGGCTCTGGTCGCTGCTTTCCACACCCCACCCGGTGACCCAGGTACTGTACCTCGGCCATCCCAAAGTGGCATTTTTCTGGCTTCAGAGTCAGGCCAGCAGCCCGGATCTGATCCAGAACCATTCCCACATGAGCTAAG
Organism: Bombina bombina; assembly: GCF_027579735.1. Classification (NCBI taxonomy): domain Eukaryota; kingdom Metazoa; phylum Chordata; class Amphibia; order Anura; family Bombinatoridae; genus Bombina; species Bombina bombina. The sequence goes on from NC_069499.1 coordinate 1,580,260,720, forward strand.
TGGTCCTCCCAGGACTCACTGTGGATCGCTATGTCGTCCAGGTAGGCGCAAGCAAAACTCTGGAAGCCATCCAGGAGCCTATCCACCAAGCGCTGGAATGTAGCTGGGGCATTCTTCATCCCAAACGGCATTACCCTAAACTGATATAAGCCGAATGGGGTGACGAATGCCGACTTGGGGATAGCCTCCGGGGCCAGGGGAATCTGCCAGTAACCTTTGCAGAGGTCAATAGTGGTCAGGTAATTTCCCCTGGCTATACGATCGAGTAGCTCGTCTACCCTGGGCATAGGGTAAGCGTCCGTCACGGTATTTTCATTGAGCCTCCGATAGTCTACGCAGAACCGGGTGGTCCCATCTTTCTTGGGCACCAAGACAACTGGGGAGGCCCAGGGACTATCGGAGGGCTCAATTACCCTGAGCTGGAGCATCTCATCGATCTCCTTCTTCATTCCTGTCCTAACTGCTTCGGGGATTCGGTACGGAGCCTGGCGCAAGGGAGCTTGTCCCGGAGTATCTACCTGGTGGGTGGTTAAAGTAGTGTACCCTGGCTTCGGGGAGAAGGTGAGGTGTTTAGACTGGAGGAGTTGGTTGAGCTGCTCCCTTTCAGTGGGGCTAAGTCGGTCCCCTATCTGAACCTGCGCCACTATACCTGTGGGGATGCTCTTTTCTAATAGGTCTGGAATGGGTAAACTGTCGGGGTCTTCCTGAGGGGAACAACATACGGCCGTCACGTTCTCTGGCCGCTCAAAATATTCCTTGAGCATGTTTACATGGAATGTCTTTCTAAGATTGTTGTCGTGGCAGCTAGCTATCACATAAGTGGTGTCTCCCCTTTTCTCTACGATCTGGTAGGGACCCTGCCAGGACGCCTGCAATTTGTCTGTCTTCACCGGCTTAAGTACTAACACCTTTTGTCCTATGGTGAAGATTCTCTTTCGGGCCCCCCGATCGTACCATACTTTCTGTCTTCTCTGGGCCAACTGGAGATTAGCCCGCACGGATTTGGCTAATTGCTCCATTCGGTCCCTGAGTTCCAGCACGTATGGCACAATGGGGACACCGTCAGCCTCCATCTCTCCCTCCCAGTGCTCCCGGATCAGGTTTAGGGGTCCCCGTACCTTTCTTCCATAGAGCAACTCGAAGGGAGAGAACCCTGTCGTTTCCTGGGGCACCTCCCGATAAGCAAATAGGAGGTGCGGCAGGAAGCGTTCCCAGTCTCGGTATTCCTGAGTGAACGTCTTGAGCATTTGCTTGAGGGTCCCATTGAACCTCTCACACAGCCCGTTCGTCTGGGGGTGGTATGGGGAGCTCAGGAGGGACTTAATTTTGCAAACCTGCCAGAGTTGTTGGGTCAATTCAGCCGTAAATTGGGTGCCTCGGTCGGATAGGATTTCTTTTGGAAATCCTACCCGGGAGAACACCTGTACTAGTGCATTCGCTACCGTATCCGCTTGTATGTTGGATAGGGCGACAGCCTCTGGGTACCTGGTAGCGTAGTCCACTACGGTAAGAATGTATCGCTTACCGGAGGGACTAGGGGTAGCCAGTGGTCCCACTAGGTCAATAGCAACCCGGCTGAAGGGTTCCTCTACAATGGGCATATTTACTAGCTGGGCTTTAGGGTGATCGCCTCGCCTTCCTACTCGTTGACACACATCGCTGGTGTTACAGTAAGTTCTAACGTCAGCGTGCACCCCTGGCCAAAAGAACGTGTGAGTAATGCGGTGTAGGGTACGGGTAACGGCTAGGTGGCCTGCTAAGGGGATGTCGTGGCCTATTTTGAGGATTTCTTGACGGTATTTGTGGGGCACTACCAGCTGTCGCCTACGCTGTCCCCTTTTCTCTGTCCAGCGGTATAGTTTCCCTTTTTCCCATAAGAATGTTTCGTTATCTGCCCCGCCCCCTCCGGTCTCTGCTCGTTCCCGGTACTTTTGTAAGGTCGGGTCAGTCTTAGACTCTGCCTCGAAAGCATCTGGGGTGTCCCAGGGTATGGGGCCTAACCTGTCAGGCAAGGTCGGGGTAGGTCTTACCTGTGTCTCCCGCACTGGTGAGAGCTCTCGCTCCGTCCGGGCTTGGGCCCGTGTAGTCACTGGGTCCGCCTCGTTGTTGCATACTGGAGCATAGGCAGAAGTCATGGGGCCCAAATCGTTGCCCAGTAGTACTTCGGCAGGTAAATTATCCATTAGGCCCACGTTCACAGCCCCCTTTCCCGCTCCCCAATCAAGATGCACTTTAGCTGTTGGAATTTTGTACACATCCCCCCCCGCCACTCTAACGGCCACAGTCTGTCCGGATCGCTTGTGCTCTGGCACCAAATGACTCTGTACCAGCGTGATAGTAGCCCCTGTGTCTCGCAATCCCTCGGTAGATCGCCCCTCGAGCCATACCCTCTGCCGATGGTGCTGGCGGTTATCTGAGGCAGCATATACAGGGTCTGCCTCGTGAAGCGGCCCCACATATCCCTCCATAGGGGCCTCTTGGTTAACACAGAGGGCCCGGGCCGGACGATAGGACCCAGAGGGGTAATTGTAATTCCTGGGTGTCTGGTGCGTATTAAGGGGGCAGCTAGCCATGAAATGCCCTGGTTGCTTGCATCGGTGGCAAGTCGGTCTGGGACGCTCAGAGCTGTTATTGGGTGGTCCTGAGTGTCGGACGGGCCTTGTGGGCACCGGGGCTCGGAATTCAGTACGAGGGGGTGCACGGTAAACCTCTCTGGGTTCGACCCGTGCTGGAGCTCGGTAGTTCATGGGTTCGTGAAGACGGGAGTCATAATGTTCATCGGCCAATTTGGCTGCTTCTTCTAAGGTAGAAGGCCGCCTGTCTCGCAGCCATTCCTTCCCTTGCTGTTCCATGCCATTATAAAAATGTTCTAAGAGAAACAATTGTAAAATTTCCTCCCCAGTCACCGCTTTACTTCCGCTCAGCCAGTGATTTGCCGCTCTCCGCATTCGGTGCGCCCATTCCATATGGGTATCGTTAGGCTTCTTTTCCGTGCCCCGAAACTGTCGGCGATACGTGTCCGGAGTTACAGCGTACCGTCGCAACAGTGTCTCCTTAACTAGCTCATACTGTGTCACTTCCTCAGCACCCAGAGTACGAAAGGCTTCCAGGGCTCGCCCGGATAGTTTCCCAGACAATATCGTGGGCCACTCTCTGTTGGGAATCTGGTGCAGGGCACATTGCCTTTCGAAGTCCGCCAAATATTCATCAATCCCTGTCTCGCTCTCTAGGAAGGGTCGAAATGCCGCATAGGGTATCTTGGGCCCCCCAGCATTTTCGACAGGGATGATTACCTGCGGGGCTTCAGCATTGCGGTGTGCATTCGCTAGGTTGAGTTTGTGGGCTCGAGTCTCTCGTATATCCTCGTCCGCCTCTGCCATCAACTGCTGTACCAATTCCATGGAGGGGTTCGGCCCGTATAATGAGAGCCTTTCCCGAACAATCCTGGTTTTTTCGTCACTAATCGTGGTCGGTGTTTCCGCCATTGTGAAGCTCTGATCCAGTTCGGTCAATTCTGCGATCAGCTCTCTCCTCGGCCGGTTGCTGGCGTACCCCCCTCTGCTTTCAAGTAAATCCTTTTGGGTTGTACGCTTCAATTTTTCGTAAGCGCTCTCCATCCGTTCTGTACCTCTCCTAGGAAATCCAGGAAAATCCCGCCGCTGCCGCCAAATGTTACGGTTACCCTTAGTCTCGCTGAGAGATGGACCGCTTAGTAGCCTGGATCCCTATTGCTAAAGAGGGGAGAATCTGCTTTCCATAGTATTCTATATGAGTCTCGCAAATATAGAATAATCTCCCTTAGCTGCAGTACCGCTAGGATACCCTTCTGCCCACAAAAACGAGTCAACGCTGCGATTGAGGGTCAAACAAGAACTCAGGACTGGGATGCCCAGCCTGCTTTTTATTAAGGTTACATGCACACAGGGCACTCCCAGGGGGAGAGGGGGGGAAGCACAAAATCCCCCATCACACATTTAGATAGAGAGCACTGTCCTTTGACAGGCCACAATAGGATTACAGTACTTAAGATAACAAGTTTACAAGTTCATCTTATCAATTAGCAGTCTGGCTCCAGAGGTGATTAGACAATAGTTTCTAAAAGCTGAAAAAAAAGAGTTAACTCTTTATGAAATGATACTTGTTACGGTTTTCTTGGAGCCCTTCTTAGGCGCTGGCTTGCTGGTTCAGGCATTGCTGCTGGGAAATAAGCTCTTCACAACAAAATAACTAATGCTTCTGTAACAGTAACACATAAATATATATGTATATACACATACTAACACATAAATATATATGTATATACACATACTAACACATAAATATATATGTATATGCATATAGTAACATAAATATATCTGTATATACACATAGTAGCACATAAATATATATGTACATACACATAATAACACATAAATATATATGTATATACACATAATAGTACATAAATATATATGTATATACACATAGTAACACATAAATATATATTTATGTACACATAATAACACATAAATATATATGTATATACACATAGTAGCACATAAATATATATGTATATACACATAATAACACATAAATATATATGTATTTACACATAGTAACACATAAATATATATGTATATACACATAATAACACATAAATATATATGTATATACACATAGTAACACATAAATATATATGTATATACTCATAGTAACACATAAATATATATGTATATACACATAGTAACACATAAATATATCTGTATATACACATAGTAACACATAAATATATATGTATATACACATAATAACACATAAATATATATGTATATACACATAACACATAAATATATATGTATATACACATAATAACACATAAATATATATGTATATACACATAACACATAAATATATATGTATATACACATAACACATAAATATATTTGTATATACACATAACACATAAATATATATGTATATACACATACTAACACATAAATATATATGTATATACACATACTAACACATAAATATATATGTATATACACATAGTAACACATAAATATATATGTATATACACATAATAACAAATAAATATATATGTATATACACATAATAACACATAAATATATATGTATATACACATAATAACACATAAATATATATGTATATACACATAATAACACATAAATATATATGTATATACACATAATAACACATAAATATATATGTATATACACATAGTAACACATAAATATATATGTATATACACATAATAACACATAAATATATATGTATATACACATAGTAACACATAAATATATATGTATATACACATACTAACACATAAATATATATGTATATACACATAATAACACATAAATATATATGTATACACACATAGTAACACATAAATATATATGTATATACACATAATAACACATAAATATATATATATGTATATACACATAGTAACACATAAATATATATGTATATACACATACTAACACATAAATATATATGTATATACACATACTAACACATAAATATATATGTATATACACATAGTAACACATAAATATATATGTATATACACATAATAACACATAAATATATATGTATATACACACAGTAACAAATAAATATATATGTATATACACATAGTAACACATAAATATATATGTATATACACATAGTAACACATCAATATATATGTATATACACATATTAACACATAAATATATATGTATATACACATACTAACACATAAATATATATGTATATACACATAATAACACATAAATATATATGTATATACACATACTAACACATAAATATATATGTATATACACATAATAACACATAAATATATATGTATATACACATAATAACACATAAATATATATGTATATACGCATAGTAACACATAAATATATATGTATATACACATAGTAACACATAAATATATATGTATATACACATACTAACACATAAATATATATGTATATACACATAGTAACACATAAATATATATGTATATACACATACTAACACATAAATATATATGTATATACACATAATAACACATAAATATATATGTATACACATACTAACACATAAATATATATGTATATACACATAATAACACATAAATATATATGTATACACATACTAACACATAAATATATATGTATATACACATACTAACACATAAATATATATGTATATACACATAATAACACATAAATATATATGTATACACATACTAACACATAAATATATATGTATATACACATAATAACACATAAATATATATGTATACACATACTAACACATAAATATATATGTATATACGCATAGTAACACATAAATATATATGTATATACACATAGTAACACATAAATATATATGTATATACACATACTAACACATAAATATATATGTATATACACATAGTAACACATAAATATATATGTATATACACATACTAACACATAAATATATATGTATATACACATAATAACACATAAATATATATGTATATACACATACTAACACATAAATATATATGTATATACACATAATAACACATAAATATATATGTATACACATACTAACACATAAATATATATGTATATACACATAATAACACATAAATATATATGTATATACACATACTAACACATAAATATATATGTATATACACATAATAACACATAAATATATATGTATACACACATAGTAACACATAAATATATATGTATATACACATAGTAACACATAAATATATATGTATACACATACTAACACATAAATATATATGTATATACACATAGTAACACATAAATATATATGTGTATACACATAGTAACACATAAATATATATGTATATACACATAGTAACACATAAATATATATGTATATACACATAATAACACATAAATATATATGTATATACACATAGTAACACATAAATATATATGTATATACACATAGTAACACATAAATATATATGTATATACACATACTAACACATAAATATATATGTATATACACATAGTAACACATAAATATATATGTATATACACATAGTAACACATAAATATATATGTATATACACATACTAACACATAAATATATATGTATATACACATAGTAACACATAAATATATATGTATATACACATAATAACACATAAATATATATGTATATACACACAGTAACAAATAAATATATATGTATATACACATAGTAACACATAAATATATATGTATATACACATAGTAACACATCAATATATATGTATATACACATATTAACACATAAATATATATGTATATACACATACTAACACATAAATATATATGTATATACACATAATAACACATAAATATATATGTATATACACATACTAACACATAAATATATATGTATATACACATAATAACACATAAATATATATGTATACACATACTAACACATAAATATATATGTATATACACATAATAACACATAAATATATATGTATATACACATACTAACACATAAATATATATGTATATACACATAATAACACATAAATATATATGTATACACACATAGTAACACATAAATATATATGTATATACACATAGTAACACATAAATATATATGTATACACATACTAACACATAAATATATATGTATATACACATAGTAACACATAAATATATATGTGTATACACATAGTAACACATAAATATATATGTATATACACATAGTAACATATAAATATATATGTATATACACATAGTAACACATAAATATATATGTATATACACATACTAACACATAAATATATATGTATATACACATTCTAACACATAAATATATATGTATATACACATAGTAACACATAAATATATATGTGTATACACATAGTAACACATAAATTTATATGTATATACACATAGTAACACATAAATATATATGTATATACACATAATAACACATAAATATATATGTATATACACATAGTAACACATAAATATATATGTATATACACATAGTAACACATAAATATATATGTATATACACATACTAACACATAAATATATATGTATATACACATAGTAACACATAAATATATATGTATATACACATAGTAACATATAAATATATATGTATATACACATACTAACACATAAATATATATGTATATACACATAGTAACACATAAATTTATATGTATATACACATAGTAACACATAAATATATATGTATATACACATAATAACACATAAATATATATGTATATACACATAGTAACACATAAATATATATGTATATACACATAGTAACACATAAATATATATGTATATACACATAGTAACACATAAATATATATGTATATACACATACTAACACATAAATATATATGTATATACACTTAGTAACACATAAATATATATGTATATACACATAGTAACATATAAATATATATGTATATACACATAGTAACACATAAATATATATGTATATACACTTAGTAACACATAAATATATATGTATATACACATAGTAACACATAAATATATATGTATATACACATAGTAACATATAAATATATATGTATATACACATAGTAACACATAAATATATATGTATATACACATAATAACACATAAATATATATGTATATACACTTAGTAACACATAAATATATATGTATATACACTTAGTAACACATAAATATATATGTATATACACATAATAACACATAAATATATATGTATATACACATAGTAACACATAAATATATATGTATATACACATAATAACACATAAATATATATGTATATACACATAGTAACACATAAATATATATGTATATACACATACTAACACATAAATATATATGTATATACACATAGTAACACATAAATATATATGTATAACACATAGTAACACATAAATATATATGTATATACACATAGTAACACATAAATATATATGTATATACACATAGTAACACATAAATATATATGTATATACACATAGTAACACATAAATATATAATGTATATACACATACTAACACATAAATATATATGTATATACACATACGTAACACATAAATATATATGTATATACACATAGTAACACATAAATATATATGTATATACACATACTAACACATAAATTATATATGTATATACACATAATAACACATAAATATATATGTATATACACATACTAACACATAAATATATATGTATATACACATAATAACACATAAATATATATGTATATACACATAGTAACACATAAATATATATGTATATACACATACTAACACATAAATATATATGTATATACACATAGTAACACATAAATATATATGTATATACACATAGTAACACATAAATATATATGTATATACACATAGTAACACATAAATATATATGTATATACACATAGTAACACATAAATATATATGTATATACACATACTAACACATAAATATATATGTATATACACATACTAACACATAAATATATATGTATATACACATAGTAACACATAAATATATATGTATATACACATACTAACACATAAATATATATGTATATACACATAGTAACACATAAATATATATGTATATACACATAATAACACATAAATATATATGTATATACACATAGTAACACATAAATATATATGTATATACACATAGTAACACATAAATATATATGTATATACACATAATAACACATAAATATATATGTATATACACATAGTAACACATAAATATATATGTATATACACATAGTAACATATAAATATATATGTATATACACATACTAACACATAAATATATATGTATATACACATAGTAACACATAAATTTATATGTATATACACATAGTAACACATAAATATATATGTATATACACATAATAACACATAAATATATATGTATATACACATAGTAACACATAAATATATATGTATATACACATAGTAACACATAAATATATATGTATATACACATAGTAACACATAAATATATATGTATATACACATACTAACACATAAATATATATGTATATACACTTAGTAACACATAAATATATATGTATATACACATAGTAACATATAAATATATATGTATATACACATAGTAACACATAAATATATATGTATATACACTTAGTAACACATAAATATATATGTATATACACATAGTAACACATAAATATATATGTATATACACATAGTAACATATAAATATATATGTATATACACATAGTAACACATAAATATATATGTATATACACATAATAACACATAAATATATATGTATATACACTTAGTAACACATAAATATATATGTATATACACTTAGTAACACATAAATATATATGTATATACACATAATAACACATAAATATATATGTATATACACATAGTAACACATAAATATATATGTATATACACATAATAACACATAAATATATATGTATATACACATAGTAACACATAAATATATATGTATATACACATACTAACACATAAATATATATGTATATACACATAGTAACACATAAATATATATGTATATACACATAGTAACATATAAATATATATGTATATACACATAGTAACACATAAATATATATGTATATACACATAGTAACACATAAATATATATGTATATACACATAGTAACACATAAATATATATGTATATACACATACTAACACATAAATATATATGTATATACACATAGTAACACATAAATATATATGTATATACACATACTAACACATAAATATATATGCATATACACATAGTAACACATAAATATATATGTATATACACATACTAACACATAAATATATATGTATATACACATAATAACACATACATATATATGTATATACACATACTAACACATAAATATATATGTATATACATACAGTAACACATAAATATATATGTATATACACATAGTAACACATAAATATATATGTATATACACATACTAACACATAAATATATATATGTACATACACATACTAACACATAAATCTATATGTATATACACATAGTAACACATAAATCTATATGTGTATACACATACTAACACATAAATCTATATGTATATACACATAGTAACACATAAATATATATGTATATACACATAATAACACATAAATATATATGTATATACACATACTAGCAAATAAATATATATGTATATACAGATAACACATAAATATATATGTATATACACATAATAACACATAAATATATATATATGTATATACACATAGTAACACATAAATATATATGTATATAAACATAGTAACACATAAATATATATGTATACACATAATAACACATAAATATATATGTATATACACATAGTAACACATAAATATATATGTATATAAACATAGTAACACATAAATATATATGTATATACACATAGTAACACATAAATATATATGTATATACACATAGTAACACATAAATATATATGTATATACACATACTAACACATAAATCTATATGTATATACACATAGTAACTCATAAATCTATATGTATATACACATACTAACACATAAATCTATATGTATATACACATAATAACACATAAATATATATGTATATACACATAGTAACACATAAATATATATGTACAGTATATACACATAGTAACACATAAATATATATGTATATACACATAGTAACACATAAATATATCTGTATATACACATAGTAACACATAAATATATATGTATATACACATAATAACACATAAATATATATGTATATACACATACTAACACATAAATCTATATGTATATACACATAGTAACACATAAATCTATATGTATATACACATAGTAACACATAAATCTATATGTATATACACATAGTAACACATAAATATATATGTATATACACATAGTAATAACACATAAATATATATGTATATACTCATAGTAACACATAAATATATATGTATATACACATAGTAACACATAAATATATATGTATATACACATAGTAACACATAAATATATATGTATATACACATAGTAACACATAAATATATATGTATATACACATACTAACACATAAATATATATGTATATGCACATAGTAACATAAATATATCTGTATATACACATACTAACACATAAATATATATGTATATACACATAGTAACACATAAATATATATGTATATACACATACTAACACATAAATATATATATGTATATGCACATAGTAACATAAATATATCTGTATATACACATACTAACACATAAATATATATGTATATACACATAGTAACACATAAATATATATGTATATACACATACTAACACATAAATATATATGTATATGCACATAGTAACATAAATATATCTGTATATACACATACTAACACATAAATATATATGTATATACACATAATAACACATAATTATATATGTATATACACATACTAACACATAAATATATATGTATATGCACATAGTAACATAAATATATCTGTATATACACATACTAACACAAAAATATATATGTATATACACATAGTAACACATAAATATATATGTATATACACATAGTAACATAAATATATATGTATATACACATAATAACACATAAATATATATGTATATACACATAATAACACATAAATATATATGTATATACACATAGTAACACATAAATATATATGTATATACACATACTAACACATAAATATATATGTATATACACATACTAACACATAAAAATATATGTATATGCATATAGTAACATAAATATATCTGTATATACACATAGTAGCACATAAATATATATGTACATACACATAATAACACATAAATATATATGTATATACACATAATAGTACATAAATATATATGTATATACACATAGTAACACATAAATATATATTTATGTACACATAATAACACATAAATATATATGTATATACACATAGTAGCACATAAATATATATGTATATACACATAATAACACATAAATATATATGTATATACACATACTAACACATAAATATATATGTATATACACATACTAACACATAAATATATATGTATATACACATAGTAACACATAAATATATATGTATATACACATAGTAACACATAAATATATATGTATATACACATAATAACACATAAATATATATGTGTATACACATACTAACACATAAATATATATGTATATACACATAATAACACATAAATATATATGTATATACACATAGTAACACATAAATATATATGTATATACACATAATAACACATAATATATATGTATATACACATAGTAACACATAAATATATATGTATATACACATAATAACACATAAATATATATGTATTTACACATAGTAACACATAAATATATATGTATATACACATAATAACACATAAATATATATGTATATACACATACTAACACATAAATATATATGTATATACACATAATAACACATAATTATATATGTATATACACATACTAACACATAAATATATATGTATATGCACATAGTAACATAAATATATCTGTATATACACATACTAACACAAAAATATATATGTATATGCACATAGTAACACATAAATATATATGTATATACACATAGTAACATAAATATATATGTATATACACATAATAACACATAAATATATATGTATATACACATAATAACACATAAATATATATGTATATACACATAGTAACACATAAATATATATGTATATACACATACTAACACATAAATATATATGTATATGCATATAGTAACATAAATATATCTGTATATACACATAGTAGCACATAAATATATATGTACATACACATAATAACACATAAATATATATGTATATACACATAATAGTACATAAATATATATGTATATACACATAGTAACACATAAATATATATTTATGTACACATAATAACACATAAATATATATGTATATACACATAGTAGCACATAAATATATATGTATATACACATAATAACACATAAATATATATGTATTTACACATAGTAACACATAAATATATATGTATATACACATAATAACACATAAATATATATGTATATACACATAGTAACACATAAATATATATGTATATACTCATAGTAACACATAAATATATATGTATATACACATAGTAACACATAAATATATCTGTATATACACATAGTAACACATAAATATATATGTATATACACATAATAACACATAAATATATATGTATATACACATAACACATAAATATATATGTATATACACATAATAACACATAAATATATATGTATATACACATAACACATAAATATATATGTATATACACATAACACATAAATATATATGTATATACACATAACACATAAATATATATGTATATACACATACTAACACATAAATATATATGTATATACACATACTAACAAATAAATATATATGTATATACACATAGTAACACATAAATATATATGTATATACACATAATAACAAATAAATATATATGTATATACACATAATAACACATAAATATATATGTATATACACATAATAACACATAAATATATATGTATATACACATAGTAACACATAAATATATATGTATATACACATAATAACACATAAATATATATGTATATACACATAATAACACATAAATATATATGTATATACACATAGTAACACATAAATATATATGTATATACACATAATAACACATAAATATATATGTATATACACATAGTAACACATAAATATATATGTATATACACATACTAACACATAAATATATATGTATATACACATAATAACACATAAATATATATGTATACACACATAGTAACACATAAATATATATGTATATACACATAATAACACATAAATATATATATATGTATATACACATAGTAACACATAAATATATATGTATATACACATACTAACACATAAATATATATGTATATACACATACTAACACATAAATATATATGTATATACACATAGTAACACATAAATATATATGTATATACACATAATAACACATAAATATATATGTATATACACACAGTAACAAATAAATATATATGTATATACACATAGTAACACATAAATATATATGTATATACACATAGTAACACATCAATATATATGTATATACACATATTAACACATAAATATATATGTATATACACACAGTAACACATAAATATATATGTATATACACATACTAACACATAAATATATATGTATATACACATAATAACACATAAATATATATGTATACACATACTAACACATAAATATATATGTATATACACATAATAACACATAAATATATATGTATATACACATACTAACACATAAATATATATGTATATACACATAATAACACATAAATATATATGTATACACACATAGTAACACATAAATATATATGTATATACACATAGTAACACATAAATATATATGTATACACATACTAACACATAAATATATATGTATATACACATAGTAACACATAAATATATATGTGTATACACATAGTAACACATAAATATATATGTATATACACATAGTAACATATAAATATATATGTATATACACATAGTAACACATAAATATATATGTATATACACATACTAACACATAAATATATATGTATATACACATACTAACACATAAATATATATGTATATACACATAGTAACACATAAATATATATGTGTATACACATAGTAACACATAAATTTATATGTATATACACATAGTAACACATAAATATATATGTATATACACATAATAACACATAAATATATATGTATATACACATAGTAACACATAAATATATATGTATATACACATAGTAACACATAAATATATATGTATATACACATACTAACACATAAATATATATGTATATACACATAGTAACACATAAATATATATGTATATACACATAGTAACACATAAATATATATGTATATACACATACTAACACATAAATATATATGTATATACACATAGTAACACATAAATATATATGTATATACACATAATAACACATAAATATATATGTATATACACACAGTAACAAATAAATATATATGTATATACACATAGTAACACATAAATATATATGTATATACACATAGTAACACATCAATATATATGTATATACACATATTAACACATAAATATATATGTATATACACATACTAACACATAAATATATATGTATATACACATAATAACACATAAATATATATGTATATACACATACTAACACATAAATATATATGTATATACACATAGTAACACATAAATATGTATGTATATACAGATAGTAACACATAAATATATATGTATATACACATAATAACACATAAATATATATGTATATACACATAGTAACACATAAATATATATGTATATACACATAATAACACATAAATATATATGTATATACACATACTAACACATAAATATATATGTATATACACATAATAACACATAAATATATATGTATACACATACTAACACATAAATATATATGTATATACACATAATAACACATAAATATATATGTATATACACATACTAACACATAAATATATATGTATATACACATAATAACACATAAATATATATGTATACACACATAGTAACACATAAATATATATGTATATACACATAGTAACACATAAATATATATGTATACACATACTAACACATAAATATATATGTATATACACATAGTAACACATAAATATATATGTATATACACATAGTAACACATAAATATATATGTATATACACATACTAACACATAAATATATATGTATATACACATAGTAACACATAAATATATATGTATATACACATACTAACACATAAATATATATGTGTATACACATAGTAACACATAAATATATATGTATATACACATAGTAACATATAAATATATATGTATATACACATAGTAACACATAAATATATATGTATATACACATACTAACACATAAATATATATGTATATACACATACTAACACATAAATATATATGTATATACACATAGTAACACATAAATATATATGTGTATACACATAGTAACACATAAATTTATATGTATATACACATAGTAACACATAAATATATATGTATATACACATAATAACACATAAATATATATGTATATACACATAGTAACACATAAATATATATGTATATACACATAGTAACACATAAATATATATGTATATACACATACTAACACATAAATATATATGTATATACACATAGTAACACATAAATATATATGTATATACACATAGTAACATATAAATATATATGTATATACACATACTAACACATAAATATATATGTATATACACATAGTAACACATAAATTTATATGTATATACACATAGTAACACATAAATATATATGTATATACACATAATAACACATAAATATATATGTATATACACATAGTAACACATAAATATATATGTATATACACATAGTAACACATAAATATATATGTATATACACATAGTAACACATAAATATATATGTATATACACATACTAACACATAAATATATATGTATATACACTTAGTAACACATAAATATATATGTATATACACATAGTAACATATAAATATATATGTATATACACATAGTAACACATAAATATATATATGTATATACACTTAGTAACACATAAATATATATGTATATACACATAGTAACACATAAATATATATGTATATACACATAGTAACATATAAATATATATGTATATACACATAGTAACACATAAATATATATGTATATACACATAATAACACATAAATATATATGTATATACACTTAGTAACACATAAATATATATGTATATACACTTAGTAACACATAAATATATATGTATATACACATAATAACACATAAATATATATGTATATACACATAGTAACACATAAATATATATGTATATACACATAATAACACATAAATATATATGTATATACACATAGTAACACATAAATATATATGTATATACACATACTAACACATAAATATATATGTATATACACATAGTAACACATAAATATATATGTATATACACATAGTAACATATAAATATATATGTATATACACATAGTAACACATAAATATATATGTATATACACATAGTAACACATAAATATATATGTATATACACATAGTAACACATAAATATATATGTATATACACATACTAACACATAAATATATATGTATATACACATAGTAACACATAAATATATATGTATATACACATACTAACACATAAATATATATGCATATACACATAGTAACACATAAATATA
Organism: Bombina bombina; assembly: GCF_027579735.1. NCBI lineage: Eukaryota > Metazoa > Chordata > Amphibia > Anura > Bombinatoridae > Bombina > Bombina bombina. The sequence goes on from NC_069499.1 coordinate 1,580,279,142, forward strand.
TATGTATATACACATACTAACACATAAATATATATGTATATACACATAATAACACATACATATATATGTATATACACATACTAACACATAAATATATATGTATATACATACAGTAACACATAAATATATATGTATATACACATAGTAACACATAAATATATATGTATATACACATACTAACACATAAATATATATATGTACATACACATACTAACACATAAATCTATATGTATATACACATAGTAACACATAAATCTATATGTGTATACACATACTAACACATAAATCTATATGTATATACACATAGTAACACATAAATATATATGTATATACACATAATAACACATAAATATATATGTATATACACATACTAGCAAATAAATATATATGTATATACAGATAACACATAAATATATATGTATATACACATAATAACACATAAATATATATATATGGATATACACATAGTAACACATAAATATATATGTATATAAACATAGTAACACATAAATATATATGTATACACATAATAACACATAAATATATATGTATATACACATAGTAACACATAAATATATATGTATATAAACATAGTAACACATAAATATATATGTATATACACATAGTAACACATAAATATATATGTATATACACATAGTAACACATAAATATATATGTATATACACATACTAACACATAAATCTATATGTATATACACATAGTAACTCATAAATCTATATGTATATACACATACTAACACATAAATCTATATGTATATACACATAATAACACATAAATATATATGTATATACACATAGTAACACATAAATATATATGTACAGTATATACACATAGTAACACATAAATATATATGTATATACACATAGTAACACATAAATATATCTGTATATACACATAGTAACACATAAATATATATGTATATACACATAATAACACATAAATATATATGTATATACACATACTAACACATAAATCTATATGTATATACACATAGTAACACATAAATCTATATGTATATACACATAGTAACACATAAATCTATATGTATATACACATAGTAACACATAAATATATATGTATATACACATAGTAATAACACATAAATATATATGTATATACTCATAGTAACACATAAATATATATGTATATACACATAGTAACACATAAATATATATGTATATACACATAGTAACACATAAATATATATGTATATACACATAGTAACACATAAATATATATGTATATACACATACTAACACATAAATATATATGTATATGCACATAGTAACATAAATATATCTGTATATACACATACTAACACATAAATATATATGTATATACACATAGTAACACATAAATATATATGTATATACACATACTAACACATAAATATATATGTATATGCACATAGTAACATAAATATATCTGTATATACACATACTAACACATAAATATATATGTATATACACATAGTAACACATAAATATATATGTATATACACATACTAACACATAAATATATATGTATATGCACATAGTAACATAAATATATCTGTATATACACATACTAACACATAAATATATATGTATATACACATAATAACACATAATTATATATGTATATACACATACTAACACATAAATATATATGTATATGCACATAGTAACATAAATATATCTGTATATACACATACTAACACAAAAATATATATGTATATACACATAGTAACACATAAATATATATGTATATACACATAGTAACATAAATATATATGTATATACACATAATAACACATAAATATATATGTATATACACATAATAACACATAAATATATATGTATATACACATAGTAACACATAAATATATATGTATATACACATACTAACACATAAATATATATGTATATACACATACTAACACATAAATATATATGTATATGCATATAGTAACATAAATATATCTGTATATACACATAGTAGCACATAAATATATATGTACATACACATAATAACACATAAATATATATGTATATACACATAATAGTACATAAATATATATGTATATACACATAGTAACACATAAATATATATTTATGTACACATAATAACACATAAATATATATGTATATACACATAGTAGCACATAAATATATATGTATATACACATAATAACACATAAATATATATGTATTTACACATAGTAACACATAAATATATATGTATATACACATAATAACACATAAATATATATGTATATACACATAGTAACACATAAATATATATGTATATACTCATAGTAACACATAAATATATATGTATATACACATAGTAACACATAAATATATCTGTATATACACATAGTAACACATAAATATATATGTATATACACATAATAACACATAAATATATATGTATATACACATAACACATAAATATATATGTATATACACATAATAACACATAAATATATATGTATATACACATAACACATAAATATATATGTATATACACATAACACATAAATATATATGTATATACACATAACACATAAATATATATGTATATACACATACTAACACATAAATATATATGTATATACACATACTAACACATAAATATATATGTATATACACATAGTAACACATAAATATATATGTATATACACATAATAACAAATAAATATATATGTATATACACATAATAACACATAAATATATATGTATATACACATAATAACACATAAATATATATGTATATACACATAGTAACACATAAATATATATGTATATACACATAATAACACATAAATATATATGTATATACACATAATAACACATAAATATATATGTATATACACATAGTAACACATAAATATATATGTATATACACATAATAACACATAAATATATATGTATACACACATAGTAACACATAAATATATATGTATATACACATACTAACACATAAATATATATGTATATACACATAATAACACATAAATATATATGTATACACACATAGTAACACATAAATATATATGTATATACACATAATAACACATAAATATATATATATGTATATACACATAGTAACACATAAATATATATGTATATACACATACTAACACATAAATATATATGTATATACACATACTAACACATAAATATATATGTATATACACATAGTAACACATAAATATATATGTATATACACATAATAACACATAAATATATATGTATATACACACAGTAACAAATAAATATATATGTATATACACATAGTAACACATAAATATATATGTATATACACATAGTAACACATAAATATATATGTATATACACATAGTAACACATCAATATATATGTATATACACATATTAACACATAAATATATATGTATATACACATACTAACACATAAATATATATGTATATACACATAATAACACATAAATATATATGTATATACACATACTAACACATAAATATATATGTATATACACATAATAACACATAAATATATATGTATACACATACTAACACATAAATATATATGTATATACACATAATAACACATAAATATATATGTATATACACATACTAACACATAAATATATATGTATATACACATAATAACACATAAATATATATGTATACACACATAGTAACACATAAATATATATGTATATACACATAGTAACACATAAATATATATGTATATACACATAGTAACACATAAATATATATGTATACACATACTAACACATAAATATATATGTATATACACATAGTAACACATAAATATATATGTGTATACACATAGTAACAAATAAATATATATGTATATACACATAGTAACACATAAATATATATGTATATACACATAGTAACACATAAATATATATGTATATACACATAGTAACATATAAATATATATGTATATACACATAGTAACACATAAATATATATGTATATACACATACTAACACATAAATATATATGTATATACACATACTAACACATAAATATATATGTATATACACATAGTAACACATAAATATATATGTATATACACATAGTAACATATAAATATATATGTATATACACATAGTAACACATAAATATATATGTATATACACATAGTAACACATAAATATATATGTATATACACATAGTAACACATAAATATATATGTATATACACATAGTAAACTTAGCCAGTTTAGGTAATACACCTACTCTGTTACTCCTGTGTGTTCCTACATTTTAATTATTTCACAATAAAGGATTGAATTTTTATTACGGACTGTCCGAACCTTTTTGATTTATCCTGTGATTTCACCAGCCAGGATAGTCCGTTACCATATAGAGCAGACATCATTTAGCTTTTACCAAGCACCATCACAACCACTTTGGAGTTACCGTGGATATACATCCAATCCCAATTGAAGTTTGGGCCACACACCTCCATTTGCCGGTCCGGATTGGATACTCACAAGCCATCCCGCTGACGTCACCTTCCTCCTTTCCCTCTGAACGCGGCTTGATTGAAGTTGTATCATCCAGCTAAGCGGCCACGCTGGGTTAGCGTGGGGAGTGGTCACAAGTTTGCAGTGCTGTGACTATCCCTGAGGCCGGTGGATCGATCAGGCATTAGCCGTATAAGAGAAGGGTCCGGAGGCCAGCCTGGTTTGGATACGAGGTGAGCACACTAACATTTCTATATGAACTTTGCTTTGCGGGTTTACATTGGCTTGTCACCGAGGGGGACTGAACGCTAACAGAGGAACGCTTCTATATATTTGTCAAGATATGTGTGCCCAACAGTGACTTGTGTTATGCTGCTGTAAAGCTATATTTAGACGAACATTATTACATGTTTGACCTACACAGAAGGCAATCGATAGGTCATCAGGGATAGCCCCACTTTTTCACTATAACATATACACATAATAACACATAAATATATATGTATATACACATACTAACACATAAATATATATGTATATACACATAGTAACATAAATATATATGTATATACACATAATAACACATAAATATATATGTATATACACATAGTAACACATAAATATATATATGTATATACACATAGTAACACATAAATATATATGTATATACACATAATAACACATAAATATATATGTATATACACATACTAACACATAAATATATATGTATATACACATAATAACACATAAATATATATGTATATACACATAGTAACACATAAATATATATGTATATACACATAGTAGCACATATATATATGTATATACACATAGTAACACATAAATATATATGTATATACACATAGTAACACATAAATATATATGTATATACACATAATAACACATAAATTTATATGTATATACACATAATAACACATAAATATATATGTATATACACATAGTAACACATAAATATATATGTATATACACATAGTAACACATAAATATATATGTATATACACATACTAACACATAAATATATATGTATATACACATAATAACACATAAATATATATGTATATACACATAGTAACACATAAATATATATGTATATACACATAATAACACATAAATATATATGTATATACACATACTAACACATAAATATATATGTATATACACATAATAACACATAAATATATATGTATATACACATAGTAACACATAAATATATATGTATATACACATAATAACACATAAATATATATGTATATACACATAGTAACACATAAATATATATGTATATACACATAGTAACACATAAATATATATGTATATACACATAATAACACATAAATATATATGTATATACACATAATAACACATAAATATATATGTATATACACATACTAACACATAAATATATATGTATATACACATAACACATAAATATATATGTATATACACATAACACATAAATATATATGTATATACACATAACACATAAATATATATGTATATACATATAGTAACACATAAATATATATGTATATACACATACTAACACATAAATATATATGTATATACACATAGTAACACATAAATATATATGTATATACACATAACACATAAATATATCTGTATATACACATAACACATAAATATATATGTATATACACATAGTAACACATAAATATATATGTATATACACATAACACATAAATATATCTGTATATACACATAACACATAAATATATATGTATATACACATAGTAACACATAAATATATATGTATATACACATAACACATAAATATATCTGTATATACACATAGTAACACATAAATATACATGCATATAAGCATATAGATATATATTTACTGGAACACACAGTTCCCATAGACCTCAATGTAAAGGTACGTTTCAGTGCCGTTTATTTCTAACACCCCACTCCCACCAACTTTTGCCTCAAAACACTGCCTAGTGCAGTACTTTTATTAAACAATAATGAGGCTGCTATCTTTATTTTTTAATAAAACACACTACACAGTATTTTGGGGGCATTTAGGGCACATTTATAAAATTAACCAGAGATCTGATCACTGGTTAATTTTATAAGCGCTAAATTGTTACAGCGAGCTTGTGGTAGCAGTAACTAACCACTTGAAATGGCTGATTAATTAAATTTGCCCGATTGTGGGCGCGTGATAATTTAGCGCTCCACTTGTAATCTAACTGTTACAGAAGCATTAGTTATTTTGTTGTGCAGAGCTTATTTCCCAGCAGCAATGCCTGAACCAGCAAGCCAGCGCCTAAGAAGGGCTCCAAGAAAACCGTAACAAGTATCATTTCATAAAGAGTTAACTCTTTTTTTTCAGCTTTTAGAAACTATTGTCTAATTACACGTTTGCTGGCCGCAGCTCTAAGTTTAGTGATAACAAATTCCATTGTCTAATCACCTCTGGAACCAGACTGCTAATTGATAAGATGAACTTGTAAACTTGTTATCTTAAGTACTGTAATCCTATTGTGGCCTGTCAAAGGACAGTGCTCTCTATCTAAATGTGTGATGGGGGATTTTGTGCTTCCCCCCCTCTCCCCCTGGGAGTGCCCTGTGTGCATGTAACCTTAATAAAAAGCAGGCTGGGCATCCCAGTCCTGAGTTCTTGTTTGACCCTCAATCGCAGTGTTGACTCGTTTTTGTGGGCAGAAGGGTATCCTAGCTGTACTGCAGCTAAGGGAGATTATTCTATATTTGCGAGACTCATATAGAATACTATGGAAAGCAGCTTCTCCCCTCTTTAGCAATAGGGATCCAGGCTACTAAGCGGTCCATCTCTCAGCGAGACTAAGGGTAACCGTAACATTTGGCGGCAGCGGCGGGATTTTCCTGGATTTCCTAGGAGAGGTACAGAACGGATGGAGAGCGCTTACGAAAAATTGAAGCGTACAACCCTAAAGGATTTACTTGAAAGCAGAGGGGGGTACGCCAGCAACCGGCCGAGGAGAGCGCTGATCGCAGAATTGACCGAACTGGATCAGAGCTTCACAATGGCGGAAACACCGACCACGATTAGTGACGAAAAAACCAGGATTGTTCGGGAAAGGCTCTCATTATACGGGCCGAACCCCTCCATGGAATTGGTACAGCAGTTGATGGCGGAGGCGGACGAGGATATACGAGAGACTCGAGCCCACGAACTCAACCTAGCGAACGCACACCGCAATGCTGAAGCCCCGCAGGTAATCATCCCTGTCGAAAATGCTGGGAGGCCCAAGATACCCTATGCGGCATTTCGACCCTTCCTAGAGAGCGAGACAGGGATTGATGAATATTTGGCGGACTTCGAAAGGCAATGTGCCCTGCACCAGATTCCCAACAGAGAGTGGCCCACGATATTGTCTGGGAAACTATCCGGGCGAGCCCTGGAAGCCTTTCGTACTCTGGGTGCTGAGGAAGTGACACAGTATGAGCTAGTTAAGGAGACACTGTTGCGACGGTACGCTGTAACTCCGGACACGTATCGCCGACAGTTTCGGGGCACGGAAAAGAAGCCTAACGATACCCATATGGAATGGGCGCACCGAATGCGGAGAGCGGCAAATCACTGGCTGAGCGGAAGTAAAGCGGTGACTGGGGAGGAAATTTTACAATTGTTTCTCTTAGAACATTTTTATAATGGCATGGAACAGCAAGGGAAGGAATGGCTGCGAGACAGGCGGCCTTCTACCTTAGAAGAAGCAGCCAAATTGGCCGATGAACATTATGACTCCCGTCTTCATGAACCCATGAACTACCGAGCTCCAGCACGGGTCGAACCCAGAGAGGTTTACCGTGCACCCCCTCGTGCTGAATTCCGAGCTCCGGTGCCCACAGGGCCCGTCCGACACTCAGGACCACCCAAAAACAGCTCTGAGCGTCCCAGACCGACTTGCCACCGATGCAAGCAACCAGGGCATTTCATGGCTAGCTGCCCCCTTAATACGCACCAGACACCCAGGAATTACAATTACCCCTCTGGGTCCTATCGTCCGGCCCGGGCCCTCTGTGTTAACCAAGAGGCCCCTATGGAGGGATATGTGGGGCCGCTTCACGAGGCAGACCCTGTATATGCTGCCTCAGATAACCGCCAGCACCATCGGCAGAGGGTATGGCTCGAGGGGCGATCTACCGAGGGATTGCGAGACACAGGGGCTACTATCACGCTGGTACAGAGTCATTTGGTGCCAGAGCACAAGCGATCCGGACAGACTGTGGCCGTTAGAGTGGCGGGGGGGGATGTGTACAAAATTCCAACAGCTAAAGTGCATCTTGATTGGGGAGCGGGAAAGGGGGCTGTGAACGTGGGCCTAATGGATAATTTACCTGCCGAAGTACTACTGGGCAACGATTTGGGCCCCATGACTTCTGCCTATGCTCCAGTATGCAACAACGAGGCGGACCCAGTGACTACACGGGCCCAAGCCCGGACGGAGCGAGAGCTCTCACCAGTGCGGGAGACACAGGTAAGACCTACCCCGACCTTGCCTGACAGGTTAGGCCCCATACCCTGGGACACCCCAGATGCTTTCGAGGCAGAGTCTAAGACTGACCCGACCTTACAAAAGTACCGGGAACGAGCAGAGACCGGAGGGGGCGGGGCAGATAACGAAACATTCTTATGGGAAAAAGGGAAACTATACCGCTGGACAGAGAAAAGGGGACAGCGTAGGCGACAGCTGGTAGTGCCCCACAAATACCGTCAAGAAATCCTCAAAATAGGCCACGACATCCCCTTAGCAGGCCACCTAGCCGTTACCCGTACCCTACACCGCATTACTCACACGTTCTTTTGGCCAGGGGTGCACGCTGACGTTAGAACTTACTGTAACACCTGCGATGTGTGTCAACGAGTAGGAAGGCGAGGCGATCATCCTAAAGCCCAGCTAGTAAATATGCCCATTGTAGAGGAACCCTTCAGCCGGGTTGCTATTGACCTAGTGGGACCACTGGCTACCCCTAGTCCCTCCGGTAAGCGATACATTCTTACCGTAGTGGACTACGCTACCAGGTACCCAGAGGCTGTCGCCCTATCCAACATACAAGCGGATACGGTAGCGAATGCACTAGTACAGGTGTTCTCCCGGGTAGGATTTCCAAAAGAAATCCTATCCGACCGAGGCACCCAATTTACGGCTGAATTGACCCAACAACTCTGGCAGGTTTGCAAAATTAAGTCCCTCCTGAGCTCCCCATACCACCCCCAGACGAACGGGCTGTGTGAGAGGTTCAATGGGACCCTCAAGCAAATGCTCAAGACGTTCACTCAGGAATACCGAGACTGGGAACGCTTCCTGCCGCACCTCCTATTTGCTTATCGGGAGGTGCCCCAGGAAACGACAGGGTTCTCTCCCTTCGAGTTGCTCTACGGAAGAAAGGTACGGGGACCCCTAAACCTGATCCGGGAGCACTGGGAGGGAGAGATGGAGGCTGACGGTGTCCCCATTGTGCCATACGTGCTGGAACTCAGGGACCGAATGGAGCAATTAGCCAAATCCGTGCGGGCTAATCTCCAGTTGGCCCAGAGAAGACAGAAAGTATGGTACGATCGGGGGGCCCGAAAGAGAATCTTCACCATAGGACAAAAGGTGTTAGTACTTAAGCCGGTGAAGACAGACAAATTGCAGGCGTCCTGGCAGGGTCCCTACCAGATCGTAGAGAAAAGGGGAGACACCACTTATGTGATAGCTAGCTGCCACGACAACAATCTTAGAAAGACATTCCATGTAAACATGCTCAAGGAATATTTTGAGCGACCAGAGAACGTGACGGCCGTATGTTGTTCCCCTCAGGAAGACCCCGACAGTTTACCCATTCCAGACCTATTAGAAAAGAGCCTCCCCACAGGTATAGTGGCGCAGGTTCAGATAGGGGACCGACTTAGCCCCACTGAAAGGGAGCAGCTCAACCAACTCCTCCAGTCCAAACACCTCACCTTCTCCCCGAAGCCAGGGTACACTACTTTAACCACCCACCAGGTAGATACTCCGGGACAAGCTCCCTTGCGCCAGGCTCCGTACCGAATCCCCGAAGCAGTTAGGACAGGAATGAAGAAGGAGATCGATGAGATGCTCCAGCTCAGGGTAATTGAGCCCTCCGATAGTCCCTGGGCCTCCCCAGTTGTCTTGGTGCCCAAGAAAGATGGGACCACCCGGTTCTGCGTAGACTATCGGAGGCTCAATGAAAATACTGTGACGGACGCTTACCCTATGCCCAGGGTAGACGAGCTACTCGATCGTATAGCCAGGGGAAATTACCTGACCACTATTGACCTCTGCAAAGGTTACTGGCAGATTCCCCTGGCCCCGGAGGCTATCCCCAAGTCGGCATTCGTCACCCCATTCGGCTTATATCAGTTTAGGGTAATGCCGTTTGGGATGAAGAATGCCCCAGCTACATTCCAGCGCTTGGTGGATAGGCTCCTGGATGGCTTCCAGAGTTTTGCTTGCGCCTACCTGGACGATATAGCGATCCACAGTGAGTCCTGGGAGGACCACTTAGCTCATGTGGGAATGGTTCTGGATCAGATCCGGGCTGCTGGCCTGACTCTGAAGCCAGAAAAATGCCACTTTGGGATGGCCGAGGTACAGTACCTGGGTCACCGGGTGGGGTGTGGAAAGCAGCGACCAGAGCCGGCCAAAATAGAAGCTGTCGCCAATTGGCCCACCCCCATCACTAAGACTCAGGTCCTAGCCTTCCTGGGCACGGCAGGGTACTATAGACGGTTCGTACCAGACTACAGCACACTTGCCAAACCCCTGACTGACTTGACCAAGAAGAACTTACCTCGACAGGTCCTGTGGTCTCCCCACTGTGAAACGGCTTTCCAGGCTCTCAAAAATGCTCTAATTAACGCTCCTGTCTTGGCGGCCCCAGCCCTTAACAAACGTTTTATCGTCCATACAGATGCTTCCATGTTCGGGCTGGGAGCCGTCCTCAGCCAAGTAGGCGAAGATGGAGGGGAGCATCCAGTTGCCTACATCAGCCGGAAGCTCCTGCCCCGCGAAGTCAGCTATGCAGCGGTCGAAAAGGAGTGTTTGGCTTTGGTGTGGGCATTAAAGAAATTGACTCCCTATTTATATGGTCAGGAGTTCACTCTGGTCACCGACCATAACCCGTTGGTGTGGCTGAACCGGGTCTCTGGAGATAACGGCAGGCTATTACGTTGGAGCTTATCGTTGCAACCCTTCAATTTCACCATTACTTACAGACCTGGGAAACAGAATGGCAACGCCGACGGGTTGTCCAGACAAACCGACCTCAGCCCCGCATAACCAGCGGTCTGGACAGCCTTAGTCTGCCCCGAAAAGGGGTCAGACCGTGTCTGCCAGAGTGTTCCACAGAAAGGGAGCACTGTTACAGAAGCATTAGTTATTTTGTTGTGCAGAGCTTATTTCCCAGCAGCAATGCCTGAACCAGCAAGCCAGCGCCTAAGAAGGGCTCCAAGAAAACCGTAACAAGTATCATTTCATAAAGAGTTAACTCTTTTTTTTCAGCTTTTAGAAACTATTGTCTAATTACACGTTTGCTGGCCGCAGCTCTAAGTTTAGTGATAACAAATCCCATTGTCTAATCACCTCTGGAACCAGACTGCTAATTGATAAGATGAACTTGTAAACTTGTTATCTTAAGTACTGTAATCCTATTGTGGCCTGTCAAAGGACAGTGCTCTCTATCTAAATGTGTGATGGGGGATTTTGTGCTTCCCCCCCTCTCCCCCTGGGAGTGCCCTGTGTGCATGTAACCTTAATAAAAAGCAGGCTGGGCATCCCAGTCCTGAGTTCTTGTTTGACCCTCAATCGCAGCGTTGACTCGTTTTTGTGGGCAGAAGGGTATCCTAGCTGTACTGCAGCTAAGGGAGATTATTCTATATTTGCGAGACTCATATAGAATACTATGGAAAGCAGCTTCTCCCCTCTTTAGCAATAGGGATCCAGGCTACTAAGCGGTCCATCTCTCAGCGAGACTAAGGGTAACCGTAACACTAACCCTATATAGGTGTATCCTTGCATTCCTATTGGCTCATTTTCAAATCCAAGTTCAAATCAGCCAATAGGAAATACTTTTAAGATTAGGGTCTTTTTCGCTTTTAGGTTTTTTTTAGTATAGGATTTTTATAGAATAGGTTTTTTTAGTTTTGTAGTATTTTTTGTAGGGTGTTTTTTTTTACAATAGGCGTTTTAGTTTTTTTTTTATTGAAAGCAAAATAACTGAATCACTTTAGGGCACTGGTTGTCAGACCTGTCCTCAGCCTCCCCAACAGGCCAGGTTCTCAGGATTACCTTGGATAAGAGCAGGTAAGATAACCATGGTTACTAATCAGCTGATTATTTCACCTGTGCTCCAGTTCAGATATTCTGAAAATTTTAAGGAATTTTTTAGGGTAGTTTTTTTTTAGAAAAGAGAATAATTAAAGATAAAAGAGCTATGATCACTTAAGGGCAATGCCCTATCAAATGCCCAATCAAAGCAATTTTTAGAGTAGGTTTTTTTAGAAAGGCTTTTTTTGGGGTGTGGGGGGTACTTTTATTGTAGAATTGGGTTGTATTTTGTTTAAGCAAATGAGCTGAAATTACTTCAGGGCAATGTTCTACAAAAAGCCCATCTAAGGGCTATTGCTATAGTTTTTTTACTGGGGTTTTACTTTTAGTGTAGGCATATGTGGTTGTGCGTTTTACTTTTAGTGTAGGCATATGTGGTTGTGGTTTTTTTTTTTTGTATTTTATTTTGTTTTTGTTATTTTCTGTAACTTAAGGGGTGAAAGGTTAGAGGTGGGGGTTTAGGTGTCAGGTAGTTAGGTAGTGTAGGGGTGATAGGTTAGAGGTGGGGGTTTAGGTGTCAGGTAGTTAGGTAGTGTAGGGGTGATAGGTTAGAGGTGGGGGTTTAGGTGTAAGGTAGTTAGGTAGTGTAGGGGTGATAGGTTAGAGGTGTGGTTTAGGTGTCAGGTAGTTAGGTAGTGTAGGGGTGATAGGTTAGAGGTAGGGGTTTAGGTGTCAGGTAGTTAGGCAGTGTAGGGGTGATAGGTTAGAGGTGGGGGTTTAGGTGTCAGGTAGTTAGGCAGTGTAGGGGTGATAGGTTAGAGGTAGGGGTTTAGGTGTCAGGTAGTTAGGTAGTGTAGGGGTGATAGGTTAGAGGTAGGAGTTTAGGTGTCAGGTAGTTAGGTAGTGTAGGGGTGATAGGTTAGAGGTGGGGGTTTAGGTGTCAGGTAGTTAGGCAGTGTAGGGGTGATAGGTTAGAGGTGGGGGTTTAGGTGTCAGGTAGTTAGGCAGTGTAGGGGTGATAGGTTAGAGGTAGGAGTTTAGGTGTCAGGTAGTTAGGCAGTGTAGGGGTGATAGGTTAGAGGTGGGGGTTTAGGTGTCAGGTAGTTAGGCAGTGTAGGGGTGATAGGTTAGAGGTGGGGGTTTAGGTGTCATGTAGTTAGGTAGTGTAGGGATGATAGGTTAGAGGTGGGGGTTTAGGTGTCAGGTAGTTAGGCAGTGTAGCTACCTGACACCTAAACTCCCACCTCTAACCTATCACCCCTACACTACCTAACTACCTAAAACCTAAACCCCCACCTCTAACCTATCACCCCTACACTGCCTAACTACCTGACACTTTAACACCCCACCTCTAACCTATCACCCCTACAGTAGTAGTAGTAGTAGTAGGTAGTGTAGGGGTGATAGGTTAGAGGTGGGAGTTTAGGTGTCAGGTAGTTAGGTAGTGTAGGGGTGATAGGTTAGAGGTGGGGGTTTAGGTGTTAGGTAGTTAGGCAGTGTAGGGGTGATAGGTTAGAGGTGGGGTTTAGGTGTCAGGTAGTTAGGTAGTGTAGGGGTGATAGGTTAGAGGTGGGGGTTTAGGTGTCAGGTAGTTAGGTAGTATAGGGGTGATAGGTTAGAGGTGAGGGTTTAGGTGTCAGGTAGTTAGGCAGTGTAGGGGTGATATGTTAGAGGTGAGGGTTTAGGTGTCAGGTAGTTAGGCAGTGTAGGGGTGATAGGTTAGAGGTAGGGGTTTAGGTGTCAGGAGTTAGGTAGTGTAGGGGTGATAGGTTAGAGGTAGGAGTTTAGGTGTCAGGTAGTTAGGCAGTGTAGGGGTGATAGGTTAGAGGTGAGGGTTTAGGTGTCAGGTAGTTAGGCAGTGTAGGGGTGATAGGTTAGAGATGGGGATTTAGGTGTCAGGTAGTTAGGTAGTGTAGGGGTGATAGGTTAGAGGTGGGGGTTTAGGTGTCAGGTAGTTAGGCAGTGTAGGGGTGATAGGCTAGAGGTGGGGTTTAGGTGTCAGGTAGTTAGGTAGTGTAGGGGTGATAGGTTAGAGGTGGGGGTTTAGGTGTCAGGTAGTTAGGCAGTGTAGGGGTGATAGGTTAGAGGTGGGGGTTTAGGTGTCAGGTAGTTAGGTAGTGTAGGGGTGATAGGTTAGAGGTGGGGGTTTAGGTGTCAGGTAGTTAAGTAGTGTAGGGGTGATAGGTTAGAGGTGGGGGTTTAGGTGTCAGGTAGTTAGGCAGTGTAGGGGTGATAGGCTAGAGGTGGGGGTTTAGGTGTCAGGTAGTTAGGCAGTGTAGCTACCTGACACCTAAACCCCCACCTCTAACCTATCACCCCTACACTACCTAACTACCTAATACCTAAACCCCCACCTCTAACCTATCACCCCTACACTGCCTAACTACCTGACTCCTTAACATCCCACCTCTAACCTATCACCCCTACAGTAGTAGTAGTAGTAGGTAGTGTAGGGGTGATAGGTTAGAGGTGGGGGTTTAGGTGTCAGGTAGTTAGGTAGTGTAGGGGTGATAGGTTAGAGGTGGGGGTTTAGGTGTCAGGTAGTTAGGCAGTGTAGGGGTGATAGGTTAGAGGTGGGTTTTAGGTGTCAGGTAGTTAGGTAGTGTAGGGGTGATAGGTTAGAGGTGGGGGTTTAGGTGTCAGGTAGTTAGGTAGTGTAGGGGTGATAGGTTAGAGGTGAGGGTTTAGGTGTCAGGTAGTTAGGCAGTGTAGGGGTGATAGGTTAGAGGTGAGGGTTTAGGTGTCAGGTAGTTAGGCAGTGTAGGGGTGATAGGTTAGAGGTGGGGGTTTAGGTGTCAGGTAGTTAGGTAGTGTAGGGGTGATAGGTTAGAGGTGGGGGTTTAGGTGTCAGGTAGTTAGGCAGTGTAGGGGTGATAGGTTAGAGGTGGGGGTTTAGGTGTCAGGTAGTTAGGCAGTGTAGGGGTGATAGGTTAGAGGTTGGGGTTTAGGTGTCAGGTAGTTAGGTAGTGTAGGGGTGATAGGTTAGAGGTAGGTGTTTAGGTGTCAGGTGGTTAGGTAGTGTAGAAGTGATAGGTTAGAGGTGGAGGTTTAGGTGTCAGGTAGTTAGGTAGTGTAGGGGTGATAGGTTAGAGGTGGGGGTTTAGGTGTCAGGTAGTTAGGTAGTGTAGGGGTAGTTTGCATTGGGTGGTTGTGGTGGTGTAAAGGTTAATAGGTTAGGGGGTTTATTGCATTTGGGGGCTGTGGTGATGTAGGAGTTAAAGGGATATTCCAGCCAAAATTGGAATCCACATAGATGCATTACAATTTTGAATAGAAACATTTTTGTAATATACGTGTATCAGCAACAATGCTTCTTATAAAAGCTATAGCAGCTTCAAAAGGGCATATAGGTATACACGTGCACCAGCATTTTATACACAACACTTGTTCAGAGAGAATAAGATGCTTGTGCCATCTTATAATGACTCAATTTGATCATTTCTGACATAATACAAGCCCCACTGAGCAGCTGCAGTATTTAAAATGCTGGTGCATTGAGAATATCTAGTTATGCTTCACATGCACGTGCAGAGAAAAATGTTAGCACTAAACAACAGTGATAACTTTTACTAGAAGCATTTTTGCCAATACAGGTATATTACTAATATGTTTCTATTCAAAGATGCAATTCATCTATGTGCATTTATATTTTGACTGGAATGTCCCTTTAACCCCTTGAGTGCTAACAATGGCTCTGAGCCGTCACAGAGTCTCCCACTCTGGTGCTAACAACGGCTCAGAGCCGTCGCTAGCACTCTCCCATCTTGAGGGAGATCTGGAGGCTCCCACCTGCTCCTACCCTGGCGATCGGGCCTGCATAGTGACAGGCATCGCCGGGGCTTCACGTTTTGCGTGGTGACCTCACACGCAATGATGTGATGACATCACCATGCAACTTTATTAAAAATGTACAATACAAAGTATAGGGAAAGGGGGCATGCTGCTTAGACGCCTGTATCTCAGGCATCTAAGCAGCTACAGACCCTCAAGACCCACCATTGGAAAGGTGAAAAATTAAAAAAAAAAAAAAACTTAAATCACCTTAGCACCCAGATGGGAAAGTGCTCAAAGGGTTAAGTAGAGTATGGGGGAAATGCGTTGGGCTATTGGCATTTTAGGTGTTAATAGGGTAGATGGTTTGTTGTGGTGGGCTATTGGCGGTTTAAGGGTACATAGGTATAGTTGTTAGGCTCAGTGCAATATATTACTAAGGGGTCCTTTACTATACATCGCCAATGTCGGCGCCAATGCTGGCTGGAATCTATCGCCAGCGTTGCCGCCCATTGGGATGTATAGTAAAATGCCTCTCAGCGATGATGACTGATAGGTTAGGTGTTGGCAGCTTGGAATATTTTGCCGGCTCACCAGACATTGTGGCAGATCCCTTCGGAATATTTTGCTGTCTTGCAGAACTTTCGATCATTGGGGTCTTAGTATTTCATGTCCCTTTAAATTATTTGCAAAAACAAGACATTAAAGTATGAGCTAAATATGTAACACAATTATGTTTAGTAGCACAACAAACCAAACCTTGTATTTTATAGTAACATAACTATGTGCCTTAAATATACGAAGGAGCATCCTACGTGTGCAATGACATGATAATAGCCTTAAGGGATCTGATAACTAGATCATCCATATCATTTCTACCCATGAGATGCCAGGCCAGGACAGATGTTTCAGTGCAAACTATAAAAATATGATATTTCCCACAAAAAGAAGACGAGTGACCTTGCAGCACTTCTTCAGATCAGGATTTCTGTAAAGATATTCTTTTTGCACAACTACTAGTTGTGTTTTATGACAAGCTGTCATTTTGTTGCTGGTTATTGCTAAATAATGACTACAGTTTGGGGCCATTAGTTGTCAGATCGCTCTGTGAAGAGCTGAAGACTATTATTTGGCGCTGGGCATTTCACAGCTTCCCCTAGAGGCCACATCTCTGGTTTAATAGAGCTCTGCTTCAGAAATTTCTAGCTAAGCCCATACATCACTCTTGCGGTCTAAGCCACTGGTTGTGCTCAGTGATTGAAAATCATAAAACTAAAGCAGATTTATCTGCAAAGCTTGACAAAATGTACCGAGCATACGTGTCATTTATATATCACATGTAGCTCAGATTATTTATGCTTAAGGGGACATAAAAAGTCAGTAATCAAATGCTCTAATATGTTACGTACATTTACTATTACATTAGAGAATTGTGTTTAACCTACACAATGAGTAAAAGTCAGCTGTAGACCAGCAACGCATTATTTTATCAAAATCTTGTCTAGATGGTTTTTGTGTAACCAGAACTTAAATTCAGAAATGTTCAGTATGTGTGGGGAAATGATAAACACTATAAGCTATTTTATATGAGAAAATAAAGGTGAAGGAACTATTTGTAAACAATGTAATACTCTCCAGTAGGTAAAATGTATAATTGGGAAAAGATTAAAGGGAGAAAATATTAGTGTACACTGTCCCTTTAATATGTTCCAGTCGTCTTTTACTGATTGCAATCCAAATTCTCAATAATAGCAACACACTTACTGGACCATTTTTTACTTAATGAATATAACAGATAAAAGCACTTAATCCCCAGACAACAATTTTCCAATAAAATACGAGTACCACATTATGGGCTAGATTGCAAGTGCGCGGTAAATCTAAATTTCTCGCTAGCGTAAAGCTTTTTGTGCTTCTCTTTTTCCGCTCGTATTCCAAGTTGAAAAATGCATTATTTTGTGCTTGCCTTAGCCCAAAAAGCAAAAAAATCTCTAGCAAAGTTCTCACGTGAGGGTGCATGTGTTCCTCCATAGAAATCAATGGAGAAAAAAAAGTTGAAAAAACTTAACACCATACTCGTGAAAACAAATAAAAAGTGAAAAAACCTAACACGCTACCAGGGTTCCCTCTAAGGCCAGTTTTGTGTGCTGCTCAGCAGTGAAACAGTTAATTAGGTAACCGTACCCTGCAATTAGCAAACACCGTACAATGTTGACTAAAAGGTATGGTTCTCTTGTTAACTATTTCACTGCTGAGCCGCACACAAAACTCGCCTTAGAAGGAACACTGCACCCTACCATAAGTCTCTAGCCTAATAACCCCTAATCTACCATCCCCCCACTTTGCAAACTCTAATTAGAAGTATTAACTCCTAAACCACCATCCTCCACAAGGCAAACTACCTATATCAACTATTAATCCCTAAATCGCCATCCCCCCAACACAAACTATCTTAATAATCTATTAACTTCTAAATCGCCATCCCCAACAACGCAAAGTAATAAACTAACATCTAAACCCCTTAATCTAACACCCCCTAACCTTATCCAAATTAAAATACCCATACATTAACTAAAAAAAATCCAAACTACCTTAAAATAAAAATCAATAGCCCTTAAAAGGGCCTTTTGTAGGGTATTGCCCTAAAGTGATTAGCTCACTAATCCCCTAACGTTACAACCCCCCAAAATAAAAAAAACAACTAAAAAAATCCTAAACTACCCATTGCCCTGAAAAGGGCATTTGGATGGACATGAGCTCTTTTGCTGCCAAAAAAAAACAAAAAAACTAACTCTAACCCCAAAGTTTGTACTCACCAGTGATGATGGGTAATCCCAGCAGCACTCCATCTTCATCCATCACGGGTCCATCTTCTTCTATCTTCTTCCTAGCCACGGTCCATCTTCTATCTTCATCCTAGCCACAATCCATCTTCTATCTTCATCCTAGCCACGGTCCATCTTCTATCCTCATCCTAGCCACGGTCCATCTTTTATCTTCATCCTAGCCCCGGTCCATCTTCTATCTTCATCCTAGCCATGGTCCATCTTCTTCTATCTTCAATCTAGCCACGGTCCATCTTCTATCTTCATTCTAGCCACGGTCCATCTTCTTCTATCTTCATTCTAGCCACGGTCCATCTTCTATCTTCATTCTAGCCACGGTCCATCTTCTTCTATCTTCATTCTAGCCACGGTCCATCTTCTATCTTCATTCTAGCCACGGTCCATCTTCTTCTATCTTCATTCTAGCCACGGTCCATCTTCTATCTTCATTCTAGCCACGGTCCATCTTCTTCTATCTTCATTCTAGCCACGGTCCATCTTCTATCTTCATTCTAGCCACGGTCCATCTTCTTCTATCTTCATTCTAGCCACGGTCCATCTTCTATCTTCATTCTAGCCACGGTCCATCTTCTATCTTCATCCCGGTGGAGGCGGCGAGGTCGGCGGCAACGTTGTTGGTCCTCTTCAGACCTTCAACAGGGAGGTCCTCTTCATGTGGTCTCTAGCCGCACACTGTATAATAAATGCAAGGTACCCCTTTTATATAGGGGTACCCTTACATTCCAATTGGCTGATACTTAGGTAGACTCAGGAACTGCACATATATGCCTCATATTATTGTCTCACCCAATGTGTCTAGCTAGCTCCCAGTGATCCATTGCTGCTCCTTTAACAAAGTATACCAAGAGAATGAAGCTAATTTGATAATACAAGTAAACTGGACAGTGGGTTAAAATTTTTAAATATCTGATTCATGAAAGAAAAAAATTGGATTTCATGTCACTTTAACGCCGTAATAATTAGCACTTTTGGTAATAAAAATTAACCATATCTATAACCCAAGAAACACATATGTCCCCTATACCCATAATTCCACAGCTCAAATCCCTTAAAAAGACATACGCACATCTCTATGGTTTTGGAGCACAATAGGTTAATTGCATTCAGGCTCATTAACCGCTTATCGTTAAACCCCAAAATCACCTTTTTGTTTGTCTTTAATTATGCACATTTGATCTTTGAATAACAAAACTGGGAGATTTACGAAGCAGATAATGATTTTGTGTTGTTTCTGAGAGGTAAAATTTTAAGCTAGAAGTTTATTAACAAATTGTGATCACTAGAAAAGAACAAGGACAAAGCTGTCCAACATTCAGAAATCACCATCTGCCGAAAATAAGAGAAATATTGTGACAAACCCATTAGCGGTTCTGACAGCTTATGCATCATGTATACAAGTGATACATTCATAAAAAAGAATTCACAATTATTTTAATAAGATAATGTTTAAAAGCATAAGATAATTATATTAACTAAATATATTAATCTAATATAGAAGTTAAATAGTTTATTAAACATTTTGATTTATTTGTGTCTATTGTTAGTGTGACAGACCGGTAATTGTTCCTGTGCTATAGATCGCTCCCCCTCAGCCTGCGCTAAAGAGAATATGGAATTATGGGGCCTCCAGCATGCACTAAAAATGGTGCTGGTTCCAGTGCCAGTCTTAGTAAAGATCACAGTGCTTCTCAGAATCCAATGTACAATATAGATGATGCTGGTGCCAGTCTCAAGAGAACTAGACATAGCGCAGGTAGCAAAGCCGATTCTGTGAATGGTGCTATTTATAGTCTGTGCATTGGAGATGATGCTGCTCCAAAAAAGGAGCAGGAAGTCATAAAAGGCTTCTGTGATCTGTATTTGCCACTAGAAATTGTTGGGCCCCTTACTTAACCATTGATCAGCCCCCCCTCCCCCTTTGACACGTGCAATTTTTGACCAAGTAAATAAAACGTAAATGCCCTTTATTCTTAAGTGTAGTCAAACTTGGAAATGTTGTAAAGGTAGTAACAACAAACACAGAAACACACAGACACACTCATACACTGAAACACACACTCATACATAAGGATTCACATATAGACACTCTATCAGTCATGCAAAGAAACACACAGACACACTCATACACTGAAACACACGCTCACACATAAGGATTCACATAAGACACTAGCACACAAGCAAAGAAACACACAGACACACTCATACACTGAAACACAAGCTCACACATAAGGATTCACATATAGACACTAGCAGACACGCAAAGAAACACACAGACACACTCATACACTGAAACACACACTCACACATAAGGATTCACATATAGACACTCTAGCAGACACACAGAGAAACACACAAACACACTCATACACTGAAACACACACTCACACATAAGGATTCACATAAGACACTAGCACACAAGCAAAGAAACACACAGACACACTCATACACTGAAACACAAGCTCACACATAAGGATTCACATATAGACACTGTAGCAGACACGCAAAGAAACACACAGACACACTCATACACTGAAACACACACTCACACATAAGGATTCACATATAGACACTGTAGCAGACACGCAAAGAAACACACAGACACACTCATACACTGAAACACACACTCACACATAAGGATTCACATATAGACACTGTAGCAGACACGCAAAGAAACACACAGACACACTCATACACTGAAACACACACTCACACATAAGGATTCACATATAGACACTCTAGCAGACACACAGAGAAACACACAGACACACTCATACACTGAAACACAAGCTCACACATAAGGATTCACATATAGACACTGTAGCAGACACGCAAAGAAACACACAGACACACTCATACACTGAAACACACTCACACATAAGGATTCACATATAGACACTCTAGCAGACATGCAAAGAAACACACAGACACACTCAGACACTGAAACACACATTTACACATAAGGATTCACATATAGAGGCCCATTTATCAAGCTCCGAATGGATCTTGAGGGCCCATGTTTCTGGCGAGTCTGAAGACTCGCCAGAAATGCAAGTTATGGAGCAGCGGTCTAAAGACCGCTACTTCATACACCTGTCCGTCTGCTCTGAGCAGACGGACAGGAATCGCCACAATTCAACCCGATCAAGTACGATCAGGTTGATTGACCCCTCCCTGCTGGCGGCCCATTGGCCGCGAGTCTGCAGGGGGCGGCATTGCACCAACATCTCTTGTGAGCTGCTGGAGCAATGCTGAATACGGAGAGCGTATTGCTCTCCGCATTCAGCGATGTCTGTTGGACCTGATCCGCACTGTCGGATCAGGTCCGACAGATATTTGATCATTCAGCCTCATAGACACTCTAGCAGACACGCAGAGAAACACACAAACACACTCATACACTGACACACACTCACACATAAGGCTTCACATATAGACACTCTAGCAGACACACAGAGAAACATACCAACACACTCAGACACAGACACCCGCACAGACACACATAAGGATTCACATATAGACACTCTAGCAGACACACAGAGAAACACACAAACGCACTCATACACTGACACACACTCACACATAAGGCTTCACATATAGACACTCTAGCAGACACACAGAGAAACATACCAACACACTCAGACACAGACACCCGCACAGACACACATAAGGATTCACATATAGACACTCTAGCAGACACACAGAGAAACACACAAACGCACTCAGATACAGACACCCGCACAGACACACATAAGGATTCACATATAGACACTCTAGCAGACACACAGAGAAACACACAAACGCACTCAGATACAGACACCCGCACAGACACACATAAGGATTCACATATAGACACTCTAGCAGACACACACAGAAACACACAAACGCACTCAGACACAGACACCCGCACAGACACACATAAGGATTCACATATAGACACTCTAGCAGACATACACAGAAACACACAAACACACTCAGACACAGACTCCCAAACAGACAGTCAGCACTTGTTGACATTGACCTGACAAGTAATGAGGTAGACTACAGTTTTGTCAAAAAAGGAGATTTACAAAACAAAATATGGAGTTCTGATTATCTTTTTGTCAAGTAAGATGCCAACTAAATTATGACAGCAGCATGCAGGGCTGAAATTACACTGTGCTCAGCTTCTTTAGTTTGACCTGGAACAATTTAGGTTCACATCAACTTATTACAACGATTTTACACACTGATCCTCGACCATAATTCCCAGGAATGCACTTTAAGGAAAACATGGAAAACAAAATTAAACTTTTATTATCTAATTTACTTTTTACCTTGGTCTCTTTTGGGAAAGTCAGATTTTTTACTGAGGTAGGCTCAGGAGCGTGCACGTGACTTGAACACTATATGGCAGAAGTGTTTGCAACAAATTATTTTAACAAGGTCATACATGTAGTGCTCAAGACAGTTTAAAGGGACAGTCTAGTCCAAAATAAACTTTCATGATTCAGATAGAGAATGCCGTTTTAAACAAATTTCCAATTTACTTTTATCACCAATTTTGCTTTGTTATCTTGGTATTCTTAGTTGAAAGCTAAAAACCTAGGAGGTTCATATGCTAATTTCTAAGCCCTTGAAGGCCGCCTCTTCTCTCAGGGCATTTTGACAGTTTTTCACCACTAGAGGGTGTTAGTTCATGTATGTCATACAGATAACACTGTGCTCACACACGTGGAGTTCAGGTGAGCCAGCTCTGATTGTCTAAAATGGATGTCTGTCAAAAAAACGGTAATAAGGGGGCAGTTTGCAGAGGCTTAGATACAAGATAATCACAGAGGTAAAACGTATAATAATATAACTGTGTTGGTTGTGCAAAACTAGGGAATGGGTAATAAAGGGATTATCTAACTTTTTAAACAATAAAAATTCTAGTGTAGACTGTCTCTTTAATTTTGACTTCTGTGATGTAACCCAGGTAATATTTGTAGCAGGTAGCCAACATTCACTCACTAATGTTCACTTGCCACTGTTAAATTTCCACTCTCCAATGGCTAGTGGGCTAGTGGAAAATTTGAGCCCTGTTATATATATTTATAGAAATTAATATGCAGCTATAGGTATACAGATACAGATAAAATTAATTTTACTTTCTTCCTTTAAATGCTCTCTGAAGACTTTTCTGTTCAGAGAAGCCTACCACCCAACTCAATAATATTTCTCTTACCTAACAACATTTCCCTCATTCAATCTTGCAGTCCTCACCTCCTGTTTCTCAACCTCCTAGCCTTGTAAGTCCCCTCGGGAATAGGGCCCTCAATTCCTCCTGTATGTGTTTGTAAATTTTGTCCTGTCTCTTACAAGTTTTATATTATTGTTTTATTTAAATGAACTGTATCCATGGACAGCGCTGCAAAATATGATGGTTCTTCATACATAAAGTTTAATAATAATAATAAAATAATATAAGAGCTGTTTAAAGGGACATGAAACCCAAATGTTTTCTTTCATGAGTCACATAGAGCATACAATTTTAAACAACTTTCTAATTTACTTCTATTATCTAATTTGTTTCATTCTCTTGGTATCATTTGTAGCAACAAGGCACTAATGGTTTCTAACTGAACTCATGCATGAGCCAATCACAATCGATATATATATATATATATATATATATATATATATATATATATATATATATATATATATATATATATATATGCAGCTACCAATCAACAGCTAGACCCTAGGTTCTCTGCTGCTCCTGAGCTTTACTAGATAAAGCTTTCAGCAAAGGCTTACAAGAGAAGGAAGCAAATTAAATAATAGAAAGTTGTTTAAAATTGTATTATTATACAATTTTAAACAACTTTCTATTGTATAATGTATAAATGTATATACATGTATAAACATTTTGGGTTTCATGTCCCTTTAACTTAGGGCAATGCCCTACAAAAGGCCCTTTTAAGGGATATTGGTAGTATAGTATTAGATAAGGGGGTGTTTTTATTTTTATAGGGGTATTAGTTTAGGTTTACATTTTTTATTTTGGATAGCTTTGTTTATTTTTTTGTAACTTTACATTTTTTTATTTTATTTTTTGTAACATTCGCTTGGGAGTTTGTTGTTTTTAAAAAATAGACTGCCCTCGGGGCAGACTTATTG
Organism: Bombina bombina; assembly: GCF_027579735.1. Taxonomy (NCBI): domain Eukaryota; kingdom Metazoa; phylum Chordata; class Amphibia; order Anura; family Bombinatoridae; genus Bombina; species Bombina bombina. Next base: position 1,580,304,687 of record NC_069499.1, read on the forward strand.
CTTAGTATGTAATAATGCTGAAATGACCAAATCTGAAGTGTAAAGTAATATAAAATAAAAAGCACAAAGTGTAAGTGTAACAAAACTCTCATATCATGCAGTGCTATATTGCACTGGGCTTGTCTCTCAGATAAATAAATGCAGAAAACCCCACTTAGACAAGTATTGCAAAAACATAATTTATGTAAGAACTTACCTGATAAATTCATTTCTTTCATATTAGCAAGAGTCCATGAGCTAGTGACGTATGGGATATACATTCCTACCAGGAGGGGCAAAGTTTCCCAAACCTTAAAATGCCTATAAATACACCCCTCACCACACCCACAATTCAGTTTAACGAATAGCCAAGAAGTGGGGTGATAAGAAAGGAGCGAAAGCATCAAAATAAGGAATTGGAATAATTGTGCTTTATACAAAAAAATCATAACCACCACAAAAAGGGTGGGCCTCATGGACTCTTGCTAATATGAAAGAAATTAATTTATCAGATAAGTTCTTACATAAATTATATTTTCTTTCCTGTAATTAGCAAGAGTCCATGAGCTAGTGATGTATGGGATAATAAATACCCAAGATGTGGAACTTCCACGCAAGAGTCACTAGAGAGGGAGGGATAAAATAAAGACAGCCAATTCCGCTGAGAAATAATCCACAACCCAAAACAAAAGTTTTAATCTTAATAATGAAAAAAACTGCTTCAGAAGAAGAGAAAACATCAAAATGGTAGAATTTAGTAAAAGTATGCAAAGAAGACCAAGTTGCTGCTTTGCAAATCTGTTCAACAGAAGCTTCATTCCTAAACGCCCAGGAAGTAGAAACTGACCTAGTAGAATGAGCCATAATCCTTTGAGGCGGGGATTTACCCAACTCTACATAAGCATGATGAATCAAAGACTTTAACCAAGACGCCAAAGAAATGGCGGAGGCCTTCTGACCTTTCCTGGAACCAGAAAAGATAATAAATAGACTAGAAGTCTTTCTAAAATCTTTAGTAGCTTCAAAATAATATTTTAAAGATCTTACTACATCCAAAGAATGTAAAGATCTCTCCAGAGAATTCTTAGGATTAGGACACAATGAAGGAACAACAATTTCTCTACTAATGTTGTTAGAATTCACAACCTTATGTAAAAATTTAAATGAAGTCCGCAACACAGCCTTATCCTGATGAAAAATCAGAAAAGGAGATTCACAAGAAAGAGCAGATAACTCAGAAACTCTTCTAGCAGAAGAGATGGCCAAAAGGAACAGAACTTTCCAAGAAAGTAATTTAATATCCAGAGAATGCATAGGTTCAAAAGGAGCTTGTAAAGCCCTCAGAACCAAATTAAGACTCCAAGGAGGAGAGATTGACTTAATGACAGGTTTAATACGAACCAAAGCCTGTACAAAACAATGAATATCAGGAAGATTAGCAATCCTTCTGTGAAAAAGAACAGAAAGAGCAGAGATTAGTATTAATTACTGAGTCAGAGAAACCTCTATGACTAAGAATCAAGTGTTCAATTTCCATACCTTCAAATTTAATGATTTGAGATCCTGATGGAAAAAAGGGCCTTGAGATAGAAGGTCTGGTCTTAACAGAAGAGTCCAAGGTTGACAACTGGCCATCCGAATGAGATCCGCATACCAAAACCTGTGAGGCCATGCTGGAGCCACCAGCAGTACAAACGAACGTTCCATTAGAATTTTGGAAATCACTTTTGGAAGAAGAACTAGAGGCGGAAAGATATAGGCAGGATGATAATTCCAAGGAAGCGACAACGCGTCCACTGCCTCCGCCTGAGGATCCCTGGATCTGGACAGATACCTGGGAAGTTTCTTGTTTAGATGAGAGGCCATCAGATCTATTTCTGGAAGTCCCCAGATTTGAACAATCTGAAGAAATACCTCTGGGTGAAGAGACCATTCGCCCGGATGTAACCTCTGGCGACTGAGATAATCCGCTTCCCAATTGTCTACACCTGGGATGTAAACCGCAGAGATTAGACAGGAGCTGGATTTCGCCCATACAAGTATCCGAGATACTTCTTTCATAGCCTGAGGACTGTGAGTCCCACCTTGATGATTGACATATGCCATGGTTATGACATTGTCTGTCTGAAAACAAATAAACGATTCTCTCTTCAGAAGAGGCCAGAACTGAAGAGCTCTGAAAATCGTACGGAGTTCCAAAATGTTGATTGGTAATCTTGCCTCCTGAGATTCCCAAACCCCCTGCGCTGTCAGAGATCCCCATACAGCTCGCCAACCTGACAGACTCGCATCTGTTGAGATCACAGTCCAGGTTGGACGAACAAAAGAAGCCCCTTGGACTAAACGATGGTGATCTATCCACCATGTCAGAGAGTGTTGTACATTGGGATTTAAGGATATTAATTGTGATATCTTTGTATAATCCCTGCACCACTGGTTCAGCATACAAAGCTGAAGAGGTCGCATGTGAAAACGAGCAAAGGGGATCGAGTCCGATGCAGCAGTCATGAGACCTAGAATTTCCATGCACAAAGCAACCGAAGGGAATGATTGAGACTGAAGGTTTTGACAGGCTGAAACCAATTTCAGACGTCTCTTTTCTGTTAGAGACAAGGTCATGGACACTGAATCTATTTGAAAACCCAAAAAGGTTACCTTTGTCTGAGGAATCAACAAACTCTTTGGTAAATTGATCCTCCAACCATGTCTTTGATGAAACGACACAAGTTGATTCGTATGAGATTCTGCAGAATGTGAAGACTGAGCAAGTACCAAGATATCGTCCAAATAAGGAAATACCACAATACCCTGTTCTCTGATTACAGAGAGAAGGGCACCGAGAACCTTTGAAAAGATCCTTGGAGCTGTTGCTAGGCCAAACGGAAGGGCCACAAACTGGTAATGCTTGTCTAGAAAAGAGAATCTCAGAAACTGATAATGAGCTGGATGAATTGGAATATGAAGGTATGCATCCTGTAAATGTATTGTGGACATATAGGGCTCCATGTACTAAGCAGTCAGCGAGCTACCCGCAACAAATCTCGCGTCAAAACTCGCAAACTGATATGTACAAAGCCGTCAATTGTGTTAAAACTCGCATCTTTAAAATTGCGAGCGTACTTATCCGCCAAACCTCGCTACCGCTCCATTTTTCACTGTAATTAGACACATTTGACCACCAACTCGCCAAAAAACGAATGTACTAAAAAATCTATTTGTCCGCTCGCTACAATTTCCGCTCCCACCTCGCTATTTTTGCCTCGCCACCTTTTAGGTGGCGGGCAAGGTACAAAACAATAGGAAAGTCAATCTAGACGCCAGTCTAGACATATATAAAAGGCAGTAATATCAGCATTGTACTTACAGCATAACTGGCGTCTAATTTGTCTCTCATTTCCATGTACATAAATTGCGCCCAATTTGTCGACTGTAATTAAAGAGTAATCTATTTAAATTTGTATTGTTAGTTGTCAATCTTTATAATTATTTTTATATTAATATTTATATATTATCAGATCCAGATGAAGCCATATCCAAATTGTAAATAAATATTACAAAAATAACGCTCTGTTATCACTCTTCAAAAAATTTTGAACAATAATAAAGTTGTTTAGATAACTTTTATAGGAGCAAAATTCTATTCCCGCGACTACTATGATGTTCGTGACACCTTGCATGTCACGTGTTAATAATTGGCCAGACAATTCAACTAAAAGTTAAGTACCATCAGCTTAGTCGCGGCGAGCGAGGCGTCAAATTTATCAACAATCCGCAACTGCTCGCGGCGGGCTAGACTTGTCTATTTATTGGGGGAATATTAGTACATAGCGACAGCGGACACCATTTCGCCCGCGGCGAGTAACGGCGAGTTTATCCGCGTCTACAATGACGGATGAATTGACGGCTTAGTACATGGAGCCCATAATGCCCTTGCTGAACAAAAGGCAGAATAGTCCTTATAGTTACCATTTTGAATGTTGGTATCCTTACATACCGATTCAATATTTTTAGATCCAGAACTGGTCTGAATGAATTCTCCTTCTTTGATACAATGAATAGATTTGAGTAAAACCCCAGACCCCGTTCCAGAACTGGAACTGGTACAATTACCCCAGCCAACTCTAAATCTGAAACACATTTCAGAAACGCCTGAGCCTTCACTGGGTTTATTGGAATGCGAGAGAGAAAAAATCTTCTCGCAGGCAGCCTTACCTTGAAACATATTCTGTACTCTTGTGAAACAATGTTATGAATCCAAAGACTGCAAATCGAATTGATCCAAATATCTTTGAAAAATCGTAACCTGCTCCCTACCAGCTGTGCTGGAATGAGGGCCGCACCTTCATGTGGACTTGGGAGCTGGCTTTGACTTTCTAAAAGGCTTGGATTTATTCCAGACTGGAGAAGGTTTCCAAACGGAAACCGTTCCTTTAGAGGAAGGGTCAGGCTTCTGTTCCTTATTCTGACGAAAGGAACGAAAACGATTAGCAGCCCTGTATTTACCTTTAGATTTTTTGTCCTGAGGCAAAAAGGTTCCTTTCCCCCCAGTAACAGTTGAAATAATAGAATCCAACTGAGAACCAAATAATTTATTACCTTGGAAAGAAAGAGAAAGCAAAGTTGACTTAGAAGTCATATCTGCATTCCAAGTTTTAAGCCATAAAGCTCTTCTAGCTAAAATAGCTAAAGACATATACCTGACATCAATTCTAATGATATCAAAGATGGCATCACAAATAAAATTATTAGCATGTTGAAGAAGTTTAACAATGCTATGAGTATGGTTTGACACTTGTTGCGCTAAAGCCTCCAACCAGAAAGTGGAAGCAGCAGCAACATCAGCCAAAGAAATAGCAGGTCTAAGAAGATTACCTGAACATAAATAAGCTCTCCTTAGAAAGGATTCAAGTTTCCTATCTAAAGGATCCTTAAAGGAAGTACTATCCGCCTTAGGAATAGTAGTACGTTTAGCAAGAGTAGAGATAGCCCCATCAACTTTAGGGATTCTGTCCCAAAACTATAATCTATCAGATGGCACAGGGTACAATTTCTTAAACCTTTGAGAAGGAGTAAATGAAGTACCCAGATTATTCCATTCCCTAGAAATTACTTCAGAAATAGCATCAGGGACAGGAAAAACTTCTGGAATAACTATATGAGGTTTGAAAACCGAATTTAAACGCTTAGTAGATTTAGTATCAAGAGGACTAGACTCCTCCATATCTAATGCGATTAACACTTCTTTAAGTAAAGAAGGAATAAATTCAATTTTAAATAAATATTAAGATTTATCAGTGTCAATATCTGAGACAGAATCTTCTGAACCAGATAGATCCTCATCAGAAACAGACAAGTCAGAATGATGACGGTCACTTAAAAATTCATCTGAAATATGAGAAGTTTTAAAAGACCTTTTACGTTTACTGGAAGGAGGAATAACAGACAGAGCCTTCCTAATAGATTTAGAAACAAATTCTTTTACATTAACAGGAACATCCTGAGCATTAGATGTTGAGGGAACAACAAAAGGTAATGGATTATTACTAATGGAAATACTATCTGCATTAGCAAGTTTATCATGACATTCATCACAAACTACAGCCGGAGGAACAGTTACCACAAGTTTACAGCAAATGCACTTAACTTTGGTAGAACCAGCATCAGGCAGCGTCTTTCCATAAGTCGATTCTGATCCAGGGTCAAGTTGAGACATCTTGCAATATGTAATAGAAAAAACAACATATAAAGCAAAATTATCAAATTCCTTAAATGACAGTTTCAGGAATAAGAAAACATGCCAATGAACAAGCCTCTAGCAACCAGAAGCAATGAAAAATGAGACTGAAATAATGTGAAAAAAAAGGTGGAGACAAGAATGACGCCCACATTTTTTGGCACCAAAAATGACGCCCACATTATTGGCGCTAAGTACAACGCCTATATTTTTTGGCGCTAAGTATGACCACACATCCGGTGACGCTGAAAAAAATAACGCCCA